>NC_024315.1:1557340-1566139 GCF_000523025.1 Cynoglossus semilaevis | reverse complement strand
CTATTGATATTTGAACTCTTTTGAAGTCAAGAAAACTGAGTGTTTAATACAGTGTTGGACAGAGGAGCACACACACACACACACACATGTCACACACACACACGTCACACACACACATGTCACACACAGGTCTCACCAACACACATGCTGACTTCTTGGATTTCTGCTCTCCATGTGTCTCCTGAGTGACACACACACACACACACACACACACACACACACGTCGTCTTTAGCCACAGTTGCCAGACCAATCAGCCGTCAGCTGAAGAGCACATGTCATTGGTCGGTTCATGACAGCTGTCCAGACAGAAGCCACATCAACATTTTGTCACATTTTAGAAGAAGAGAATCCAACGCTGCGTCAGGAGAACTGGACTCACTCTTCTTCTTCCTCTTCTTCGTCTTCTTCTTCTTCTTCTTCTTCTTCTTCTTCTTCTTCTTCTTCTTCTTCTTCTTCTTCTTCTTCTTCTTCTTCTTCTTCTTTTTTTTCTTTTTTTTTTTTTTTTTTTTTTCTCATTCCTGTGTTCCACAGACCAACAGCCATGGTTGTCTGTGGACTTCAGCCCATGTGTCAGTGGGCAGAGGTAAACCAGCACAGACTAAATGGCACTCAGCCATCACTGTTCTATTATTTACACCTGGGCTTTTGCTACAATGACACGTCAATATTTCAGCCGCGAAAAAAGTCCCGCTCCGACCGACGGTCCTTGAATTCATAAAAAGTCATTTTTAGTCTCTACCCCGTCGGCCGTCCTCTCTGATAACAGCTGACGGAACCTTGAAGGCAACGACAACAACAAACGTAAAAGATGAAACTGTGACTCCCGGGGGGGGGGGGGGGGGGGCAAAACAAGTGAGACGCCAAGTGAGACTGAGGAGAAGGTGAAGGTCTGAGAGGTGAGAGTATCTTCATCTCTTCATCTCTCCTCTCCCTCTGGACCACAGCGCCACACTGCCCCCCTCAGGCAGCACAGACCTCCATCGCCCCGAGTGGAAAAGAGCATAAATGTGGGGCTGATTTGTTACCCTGGGGGGGGCGGGGGGGTAGGATGTACACGCTGCTGTGAATCACCTTTTGGAACCAAAACAGTGACTAGACTGAAGCAGTGGTTCATATTTACTCTTCATCAACAGTGGTTTCAGTTGATGAAGACGATACGGACGAGAGTCGGGTTAAAACCAGAGATTTTAGAATCAAATTCTGAGGAATGACTTCACAGATGCAGCAGACAAGAGTTTAACAAAGCCTGCGTCTGTGTGTCTGTGTGTGTGTGTAGGTGTGTGTTTTTTTTGGCTGGCAGCTGAGTGTGAATGACATTTGAACACCCACACAGTGTGTCTCACAAACACACAGACACACACATACTGGTTCTGGTGTCTTTCGAGCACGTCCCATAATGCACTTCCTGTTTTCCTTAACGTAAAAATATACGTCTCATGGGTGTATGTGTGTCAGACATTGGCCGGTCTCGTGGGTGTATGTGTGTCAGACATTGGCCGACAGGCAACACGTCCACCGGGGGCAGTGTTAGGTTCAGGTCTAATTTCCGTCAAAATTCAATTTTTCAGACAACATTAAATATGGCGACGGTGGAGGAGGTCGATATAAATATGGACTACAGCGCCCCATGTGGACGTACACACGTACACACACACAGGTGTGCACACATGAAAGTATCGTCCAGTAATAGATAAATCCACTCCATCAGCCACGGTGGTCTGTCAACGCCAGGTCAGCTGCTGCTGAGCCAGGGCTCTGATTGGTTCCTCTGACCCAGAGGAAAGGCATTAACCCAACACACACACACACACACAGACACAGACACACACACACACAGTCATGTTTCCATGGTTAGCGGTGACCACCGTTTGTTTTTGAACGTTCAGTTGAGAAATGTGTTGTTGATAAAAACCTCAGCTTCTCTGCCGTGACTCCTCCACGTTGAACCAGTGTTCAACAATATACATTTACAATGTGACCTCGCTGCAGATGAAACACATGAATAAATAACACCAGTAAAAACACAGACATGGGCGCTAAAAAAGATGAGAAGAAGTTTAGTGTAAAACATAAAAATACGAGGTATCAGGAGACGATGAAATAAAAATGAAAATGAAATTAATCTCAAATCTTTAGTTATTTTTCCCCCTGAACTTTTATTCACTGCTCTCAGCAAAATGAAAAAAAGTATATTTTACCTGTGGTTCATCTTAGTTTGGTTGTTACGACAGGTAACGTTTGGACCAGGACGTGATTCCAGGACGTGGTGAGAAAAGAGCGTCCACCAAAGATGAACTTCTTCTTCGTCTTCTCTGAACTTAAGGAGAGAAATTCCTGTCAATGGAATAGTTTCATTTTTTAGTTCAAGAATCAAAGATTGAAACCGACTTCATTTACGATCAATAATGTAGCAGAAAACTGAACTGTAACGTTAGCACCTGTCATAATGCTGCTAAACACAATCCACCGCTGCCCCCTGAGGCCGGGTGAGGTAACACAGGCGCCGTTCATCGTCTCAGTCTCTGAGTCGTCCGACTGATGCCGCCCTGTAACATGAATATAATGTCACGTGTCCAGAAAGGATTTAAATTGACCACAGGTGTGAATGATGGTGTGAATGATGGTGTGAATGATGGTGTGAATGATGGTGTGAATGGTCCATGGTCGTACTGCGTGAACTGACCCCGCCTTCACCCACCGACTGCTGGGATTGGCTCCAGCTGCACCGCCGCCAAGAGAACGACAAAGCGATGGATGGAATCTTTAACAGAATTCAATTCAGAATTGACTTTGCAGAAATCCCAGCGGGGGCAGTAATGAGTGACCCAGAAGTCGACAATCAGAGCAAGAAACTGAGAAATGTAAGAATTAAAAACAGCTGAGAGCAGTTCTGTCTATACTGTACAGATCTACGTCCAGCAGCTTCTCTGTTCCTCTCCAGAACAATGTGAAATCATCTGTCACAGTATCTGGTTCGGTGTTGATCATGTGACCCCACACTTCTCCCTGAGTGGTTGTCATAAATATCCCAGTCTATTTAACAAACTTCTATCAGATGAAATATATTTTCCTCGATGATATTCTTCAAGATATGATGTGATTCAGTCACGGTGGCTGAGCCTGGCTGAGTGAACACCCCGCCCCCCCCAGAGAGAAACCGTCTCCAAACGTCCTGGAGGCCTTCAGTGGTACTGCGAGCTGATGACCTTCAGTTCCGGTCGTTCTCGTGCTCCGTGGATCGTTCCGTGTCCTTCCAGGTGGGTGAAACAGGAACGGAATGTTTCATCATACTTTGAATAAAACTGTTCTATCAGAAGAATTCTCCATTGATTTTTCAGTCACAGGTCCTTTTAAGACGATGAGTGGATCCAAACGTCTCTCATCATTTATTCAGTTTTGTCCTTTCAGTCTGAGATCAGAGACGTCCGTCAGGAGGAGGAAAAAAAACAAAACTGAAAGGCCATGAAAATAACAACAACAACATCACTGTCTGGACTGAAGACAGTATCATTATAGAATGATCATATCACCCCCCCCCCCCCCCCCCCCAGGATTTTAATTCACCTGGACTTATTAAGTGTCAATCTAACACACAGAGAAACACTGGAGAACTGTTGGAGTCTGTGGAACAGGTTCTGACGTCTGGGTTTAACAGTGGGTCACAGGAGCATACTGCCACCTACTGGACTAGAGTGTGCAGTGTAATGGTATGACCAGTGACCTGTTTGAGCTAACTCAGCCTCCTCCTGACACGGTGAGGTGATCCACCGTCACAGTGAACCCGTCTTTGAACATTTATCCTACACCACTTCACCTGGTGTTCCTCCGTCTCTTGACTCCTAACTCCGACCTCCTGCTCCAGCCTCAGACTCACACTCTCCTCTCCAGACTTTTTTTTTTACTTTCATGTTCAACAACAGCCCCGGGGCTTTTTGTTTGTGGCAAACCTGTGTTTTTTAAAATCTGTATTCACTCTTTTTTTCTGGAGCCTTGAATCCTGATCCCTCGTCTCAGGGTTTGTGACACCGACCATCGTCTGTTTTTCTCTGGGCTTTGATTTTTCTTCACAGATTTGTTTTAAAAAATAAAGTATTAAAGTGGCGCCTCCTGTTGTCTTCAGCCTGTTGGTCCAGTCAACAGGTCTTTTACCCCCCCCCCCCCCCCCCACGTCCAGTAAAATCCCAGGACAAAGTCGTGGGTCCATGTTTAGCCAGGTCTCAGAGATCAGTCCCATCAGTTCAATCACTGGAAACAAAACTTTGTTTTTTTAATTTTTCTCAAATCAAGAAACAGTTCAGAGACAGAACCTTTAGAGATATTTCTTGAATGAGCAGACACCCAGTTAGCAGTTAGCGCTACGTTAGTGCCGTAACGCTGCAGTGAGATTAGTTCACGGCCCGATAGGAATCAGAGCCGAGAGTTTTATAAAAGTCAGAGACGTTGGAGCTCATGCAGAAGAAAGTGTGTGTTGAACAGAGTGAATCAGCCTGTGTGTGTTTACCACAGTGAGAGGAGGAGCAGAGGACGTTCACGGCTCTCTGTTGATCAAAAGCTCTTTGGTTTTTCTATTACGTCTCTGTTCAACTCCCACCGTCCTTGTTTCATAAAGGAAGAGCTTCTGTTCTTCTTCTTCTTCATGACAGTTCCACCGCTGCTGCACCAAGAACCAGGCCCTAAGATCCATGGGAGATTTGATGTTGTTCTTTTTTGTTGACTCCTCGGTCCATCACGGGGACAGACAACCGTTCACAGTTACTTTAATATGTTTATGCGCTCCAGTAGGTTGTCTCTGGACCATGAGAGGGCGCCTGAAACACCCACATCCTGTCCACACCTGGAAGACAACAGTACTGAGTACGTTTTCACACCGTGGCCAGAGAATTCTTCTTCTGTTCTTGGTACCATCCTGGTCCCCAGACCTCATCTTTAACAATCCATCAAAGGCAGCCATGATGGTCTGGTCAAGGACCGACCGTTTGGTACCACAGTTTTCACACAGTCTCAAATCTTTGTGCCTCACATCACTGCTGGGGTTTTACCAGCTGTCCATCATCTGCTCAACAACGTTTGGACTAAAGTGAGAACTGTTCTTCTGCAGGAACCACCGGAGCTCAGTGTCTGGTACGACGTGGTACCGACTGTAGCTGTTAGTGATGCAGATGGTCAACATGGAGAGGCTGTGGTGATTGATTGGTTCTAAGGGGCTCGAGGAACTCCTGCCCCACAGCATAACAGTACCAGCGTGGACTGTTGGTTCCAACGCTCGGTGCCGTCGATGCCAGCGCTCGACTCCTGAGATCCATCAGGTCTGTTTACGCTTTTCTGGGCCTCAGCTGTCCACGTCCATTCAGCCCTGTCCACTGTTGCCTGTTGTTGCCCATTTGCTTCACACTTGGATGTGCAGTGCATTCTGGGATGTTTTTCTGCTCACTGGGTTTTTGGAGAGTAAATATCTGTGCAACCATGATGTCGACTTCAAGCCTGATTTAAACTTCCTGGTCAATAAAGGATTTCTATTCAGACTTCACCAAAAATCACAACTTTGTTCTGTTAGGTAACCACAGGTAACCATGGTAACCACAGGTAACCACGTTAGGTAACCATGGTAACCACAGGTAACCATGGGTAACCATGGTAACCACAGGTAACCATAGGTAACCATGAGTCTTTTCTTCTTAACGGACGCTGCATCAATGTCAGAACGTAGTCTTTGCTACAAACCCTTTCAAAAGTAGTTCATTCACAGAAGCAGCAATTATGTAATTACCTGATTGGATAATTGCAATACTAAGAAAGAGTACAGGTGGTGCTAATGAAGTGGAAACAACATTTCAGGCTACGGTTTAATTTTCTCTCTAATCTGCAGTTGAACCGTTGAAGTTCTGTTCAGTTAATAAAGTCGCCATGAGTTCGCAATTAAAACACTGTTAAAGTGAACGACTGTTACCAACACAGAGAGGCCTGATTGGCTGCTGCTGCTGCTGCTGCTGCTGTGAACGCTCCACCAGCAACGAACGCCTCCACGGCTGCAGTCGTTCACAGGTAAAAACCATTTCCTTTAAGTGAATAACATTCACTGTGGAACAGACGGATGGAGGGATGGACGAACGGACGGAGGGATGGATGGATGGAGGGATGGATGGATGGATGGATGGATGGAATGCATTTACAGTCGATCATCACCTTTTTATACTGAACCCTAGAGTTTCTTTGCTGCCCCCTTGTGGACCGAGACGTGCTTCCGTTAAACCATCAGAGGTCATTTCAAATAAAAACGTTTTATTCCTGGTTTTTGCGTGATTCCTTCACAGGGTTGACGTTACGTGTGAGTTTCCGGTGAATTCTCCGTCGTATCTGTGGAGACCTCGGACCTCGGAGCCTCAACAGCTGCTGTGTGTCGACGTGACGGATGGTGGAACTACTTTATTTCGTTTTGCTGATTGAGTTAAAAAATGCTAATCTGATTAACATTACAAATGAATCACCGATGTCACCGCGCTCGTCTTGACGCTGTCGGCTGAAGGAGGAGGTGTTTATATTTTTGAACTTGTGGTTGATCCTGGCAGCAGCTCTGAACATCCTTCATACGGAGCTGCCAGGGCCAGTTTTCATCGGGGCACAATCTGTCTGTGGTTGAAAGGAGCCGAGCTGGATGTTGAGAAGAGTGAGGCTGCTCTCACAGCAGGAGCCAGGACTGGTTCACCAAACCAGTGTGGGAGTGAGAAACGCTGGAGTAAACATTTGATGAAAACACACACACACACACACACACACACACACACACACACACGTGGCGTAGCCTGGTTACATACAGTATGTGATGAAGAGGAAGTGGAATTGAATGAATATCTGCAGACAGTGATCAGAGCAGACGGTGAAAATGTAATTCTACAATTCGCCGCCCTGGTCAGTGGCGGTGAAGTACGGCGACCTCAGACGTAGACACTTCACTGCTGCCACACACCATTTAGAAGAAGTTCTCTCTTAAACAAAACGGCTCTTCATTAAAGAACTCCTCGCCTCCTCTACGAGTAGATAAAGGGTAATTACGTAGCTATCGTCAATTCAATGGAGTCTTTTTCTGTCAGTGCGAGGGCCACAGATAACGCTGCTTAATTAACTTAAGTGCTTCTGTTCCATTACCTCTCATGAGGGCGACCACATAACTGCCAACAGACACGAGTCAGACGTCTGAACCACAGACTTCAGAGACGATACTTGGTCATCTCTGTTGTTGCATTTGGTCAAACCCACGGTCAGAGTTAAGAGTTAAGAGTTTAGAGTTTAGAGTTAAGAGTTAAGAGTTAAGTCCCCAGGGCGAAGCATTTAGGAAGAACGTTGTTAGAGTTACTGGATTTCAAATCTGAGAAAATCTAATTGGAAAAATAATTAGCGTTGATGTGTAGCCGTGTTAGAGACTGTCAGAGTATAGCACAGAGCTCCGCTCTACTGTGCTGCTGTACACCTCAACACATGGTTGAAATTAAATTTAAATATATATGAAATATATATATATATATACAAACATATACTGTATATATGATTACAAGAGATGCAGTATTCACTACATTCAGACTAAAACTGCTAAACTCTGAATTCTTTCACTGCTTGCTCACTTGTATTACTGCCACCTATTGGCTGTAATGTTCACAATAATATAGTTCTAACAATAATTCTATTCGTACAAGAGGTTTGTGGCAGATGATGTTGTATAATAATAATAATAATAATAATAATAATAATAATAATAATAATAATAATAATAATAATCACCGTTTGTTTTTCAGCATCTGTTCAACAATAATACATTATTTCTTCAAAGTGAAAGGAGTAAAAAATAAGATGTTTTTTTTTTTTATGACGTGACATTAGGAAAATGTCTACTTTGCGGCTCAGACCAAGTGGCAGAACGATGATGAATGCTGCGGTGTTATTGTGGAGCTGTTCCTACATCCATCACCACCCGTTACTTTTTGGCTGTTGTTTTTAATATTTCTTTTACTGCGTGCAGTGTAAATCGATTCTGTCCTGTTGGGAAGTGAGTTTTATAGACGCAGCTGAACATTTTCACTGATGCACTCTTTTGTTTGAACTCTCAGACTCGGCTCCTCCTCAGATGTGTACATTCATTTAAATCATTCATTTTCTCTGGGTTTTTTTTTTTTTTTTTTTTCAGCAGTTCAGACAGGACGCGGTCGAACGCGGTGTTTGATTGAATAAAAAAGTCTGTTTTTGTCTCTGTGATTCACTATCACAGACTCTCAGCCCATAAATCTGCTATAACAGGTGCTTCCTCTCTGGAACTGCCGACCGCACTCAACATCATCTCAGGAAAATCTTGTTGAAAACAGAAGAAGGCGTCTGCTGTTTCTCTCCGGCACCACCTGTTTCACCACACGCCCAGAAGTCGGTTTATTTTTAACCAAAGTGTTCGGATGCTGAACTGAGAGGTGGAAAAGAAAAGTCTCGGCTTGAATTACACGTGAAATAAATGAAAACGAAAACAAACACTGGACCGTAGCTGCGGGCGGCGACGTGCGTACTGGTATTTGTCAAAGAGTACTTCAGGTACAGGTAGTTACTGACAGCTTTCCAAATGTTCAGAAGAAAAAAGGGAATTTAAATATTTAAAATTTAAAAGAGTTCAAACCAGAGTGAAGAAAAAAACAAACATGAGAAAAGGGAGAGAAAAACAACTGAGATCACTGAACTTCTCTCTGCTGTCCACCTGTCCATCTTCGACCAATCAAATTCACTCCCTTCAGACCGACCACTTACTGTCAGCCTCTCTGCACCAG
>NC_024315.1:1554992-1556034 GCF_000523025.1 Cynoglossus semilaevis | reverse complement strand
ACACAGCGGTCACGTTTCAGTTTACTCTCCCCCCCCCCTCCTCCCCCCCTCTTCCTTTTTTCACCCCCTTATTTTGCTCTAATCTTTAATCTTCTCTCAGTCGTTCCTGCTTCTACATCCGACCTTCTGTCTCTGACCGACAACCAGCATCCAACGCCTCACCCGACCTCACCCGACCTTACATTAGAGTGTGTGTGTGTGTGTGTTCTCTGTACCCCCTCCCCCCACCCTTGTTTTTTTTTCTAAATCCCCCAAAACCCAGAGAACACAGGAGTCTGTACTTCCTGTTTAGTGAGTGTTGCAGTTAATTGGAGTTGCTCGAGGCTGCCCCCCGGCTGTGGGGAGGTGTGTCAAGAAGTGTATGTTTGTTCCACTGTGTATGTTTGCATATATATATATATGAATATGAATATGTGTGTGTGTGTGTGTGTGTGTGTGTATCCCTCCTGATTCTGACAAACACAGCATGAGGTCTGACCCCCCCCCCCCCCAGGGGGCTGCTGCCCCCACTACCTTCAGCTCTGTGGACGGTGCGTTCGAGTGCACGGTTTCTTCAATGTCCTGACTGACTTTCACACACAGTCACCATCAAGGAGCTGCGTCGAACTAAAGACTGACGTCAGGTCACAGGTCAATTTGAACAGATTTGTCAAATTTAAAAAATAACAAAACAACAAAACTCTGATCATTATAGTGTGGAGACCCTCAACTGGTGGCCCGTGGCCCCAGTCCAGCCCACCAAACCTAATCTAATCTAAGCCTCTGAGTGAAAACAAAACACAGTTGTTGACTTTAACTATAAAACTCTACAGGTGAAGTTTGGTCTGATTTTCATTACTGTACAGTATATTACTGGTACTGCAGTACTGGTACTCACTAACGTCTAGTAAATATTTGTGTTACTGCAGTATGTGTTGTACTCAGTAAAACACTCTGTCTTTATTATGGTAATAATTATTATTAAACAACAACAACAGTTGAAAGACTGAAACACAAAAAGGTTAGAGGCTCCTCACCCCCCTCTGACCCCCCCTCCCCCCTT
>NC_024315.1:1553693-1554913 GCF_000523025.1 Cynoglossus semilaevis | reverse complement strand
CACCCTCACACGCCCCCTCCCCCCCCTGTGTTCTCACTATTAGACTCATTATTTTTAGCAGCGGTTCCACAGCTCACTCTGATGATTTTCTTCCTGTAACACAGCTGCTCCGTACTCTGCTCTCATTACTGCGAGTACTCTGCTCTCATTACTGCGAGTACTCCGTAGTATTCTCTTCATCCCAGCACGTCGTGGCTCAACCCTCGGCTCCAGCTGCCTCTTCAGTTAAAAGGAGTGAAAACGTTCGTTAAAGTAATCCTGTGGTTTTAGATAATCTGGGTCAAAGGTCGTCCGCTGCTGAAGACGCCCTCGTTACTGAGATAACGAACGGTACGGTACGGTACGGTACGGTGGGCAAGTGTAACATCCAAGGAGTGAGGAGGTGTTGTCTGTGCTTGATCACCCGCAGGAGGATTAGGATGATGACAGATGTGAACACCTGTGAGCCGTGACCTCTGGATAAACTCAAGGTATTTGTGCTCGTTTCTCTGAGGGTTTGACAGACTCTTCTCCTTCTGGTTATTGTTCTGCTGTAATCAGTCTCATTGTTGTCGGTCCAGTCGTCCCACACTCTGTGATTCTGTGGTTCAATCCCAGGAGTTGGAGCTGAAACATTTTTTAAAGTAAAGGTCACGGTTTTATGAGGAATTCCTCGGAGCAGTGACAGAAACTCCAGCTCTGAACCGTCACCGTGTTACGACAACACAAGACGGATTCATGTGTTTCTGCTGCAGCAGTGGCACGACAAGACGGACTCAGGTTCATGTGTTTCTGCTGCAGCAGTGGCAACAAACTGCCAACCTGTGGACCTGCCACCAGGGGGCCGTCAAGAAAAGACCCCGAATTGAGTCATTATTAATGATTAATATTTAATTATCATCCACTCAGAGTTCATTATCCAGAACCTTCTGACTCTCACACAACTATCAAATCACAGGGACACCAGCCGACCCACGGTTGTCGGTCCGACTCTGCAGTTGGGCGACTTTATTTGGGTGTTGCCTTGTGAAAAAGTCCCCTCTACAGTACGGGGTGAGGACAGGAGGGAGTCGATAAACCTCACCCATGACAACTGCACTGTTGTTGTGATTAGTAATCAGGCAGCAGCCGCTGCCCCCTGCTGTTTGACTGCGGGTTCACTGTTCCAAACACGTGTAATCACCCCCGGGGGGGAGGGGGGGGGGGTGGCGGGGGACAGGGTCACGCGATGGACCACAGCA
>NC_024315.1:1549727-1553244 GCF_000523025.1 Cynoglossus semilaevis | reverse complement strand
AAAAATAAGTATAAGTAGTAGTAGTAAGTATATTAATTTTCTTTTAAACATTTATATACCTTAGAAATTGTCAGTAAAATGTAGATACAACACTGTCTGATATGATATCAGAGCAGATCAGTCATATCATAGGATATGATTTGATAGTTTTTGATACAATACCATATATTAAGACACGATGCATTGACACCTTTTTAGGTAGTCAATTCAGACATACTGTGTACTGTGTACTGTGTACTCTGTACTGCGTTCTGTGTACTGCATTCTGTGTACTCTGTTCTTTTACACTGATTTATCTCCTATTTCATCATGACAGTGATGCTGCGAACTTTTGTTTTGTTTTTTTTGTACCATATTCCCGGCGATCAAACAACGATGGACGTGAAATCGTGAACTTATTAAATCAACGATCGTCTGTGACTAAACTACAAACAAAGACGACAAACGTCCTCTCTCTCTTTTTTCTGGGTGAAAAGCGAAGCCTAACCCAGGATGATGTAAATCGTTTGTTCCTCTTCATTCAGCTGCGTTGTTTTGTTTTTCATATAATTAACAGCGGTAAATTCTGACAGCCAATCACGGCTCTTTTATCCAAATAAAAGGAACACCTGCCTCCACTGAGAAAACACTTACTTTGAGGAGACGCTCTCTGCTCTCAGCTCTCAGCTCGTCTCCATCTGAACAGACCAGATCTTCAACTACAAAACTGAGCAGCTTCCTTTCTGTCTCGTCGTAGTCGATTTATCGTCTTCGTTCTACAGCCAATCAGCCAATCACAGTCACTGATCGCACGCTTTCAACATGTTTCCTGGATTTATCGTCTTCATTCTACAGCCAATCAGCCAATCAGCCAATCACAGTCACTGAAAGTTGTCACCTCTGTGCGTCACAGGGTCATTAGAATCAGGAGGAAATTCTAATTAAACCCGACCCCTAACGATCTAGGATATAAGACCTGTTCATTTTTAAGTAGGTCATGTGGATAAAAAGGCACCACCTCGACTCCCCCTCCTGGCCACCCTCCATAAATGTTTTTGCAGCGAGAAATATAACAGCAAAAAAACATCATCAACAACAACAACAACAACAACAACAACAACAACATCCACTCAGGGCAGAGCTGCTGTTGAACTGATGCAGTAATGATGAACTGGGGCAAAAAAAGTCTGAGCTGCAGAGGCAGTTCTTGGGGGGGGGGGTTGGGGGGGGGGTCACTTCTGGTTCAGTTTAATCCTCTCATCAGAGTCGACTCTGGACTAACAGGATAAAACCTTTCCGTCCCAAATGAACGCTTCTCTTCCAAAACCCTGGACCAAACTCTGGCTCCAGGTCCCTGATTATCAGAAACCTCTCCTGTGGTTTCTGCCCCCTGTGGGTCAGGGGAGGGAAAACTTTTTTTACTGTAGATTTTAATTTTTAACATTTCTCAGAGCAGATGACCTCTGACCTTTCCATGGTTATTCTGCTACAGGCCTAGACGAGATGGTATCAGACTCTGACTTTATTCAAATACTTTTACTCTTAATACTTTTATATTCGTACTTGGTATCGGTTCCTAAAAACTGGTATCGGAAAAATTCTGACTCTTTTTTCTGTTATTTTCTTTTTCTGCTTCATGGTTTTTATTGATGTTTATTTTATATTTGAACCTTTTTCTACTTCTAGAGAATTCTTCAAGTTTTATTTTGACCCCAGGGCCTGCAGCCTCTCTCTCTCTCTCTCTCTCTGTGTGTGTGTGTGTGTGTGTGATCCAGACCGAGTCAGGTGGGAGGGAAGATGTGAGGAGCTCAGGGGGGAGTCGTGGGGGAGGGGGGTCAACCGTCCAGAGTAAAGCACAGGTGAAGAAGAAGGTGGAGGTGGAGCAGAGTGGGTGGAGGGGGAGTCGGGGTGAGGTGACGGGTGAGGAGTGAACCTCACAGGAAGAACAGGAACGAAGGCTGGTCATTGGATGGAATTAACTTGGTCTAACTCACAGGAAGAGGCCGTTGATTATCTGAGGATAAACAAAGAAGAAACATCGTTGTAGTCCGACCGTCCGACCGTCCGACCAAAGATTTCTTCTTAGTAGAATCTTAGTGTGATGTCAGATGTTGGGGGGGGGGGGTCAGACGGGGGTCTGGAGGATAAGCTGGACTATCACAGGTTCAAACCATCAACCCTCCCTCCTCATGTGCAGCTGACAGCTTGCTGCCCCCTGATTGGTCAAACCCCTTTAACGACCAATGAAACTCCGTCCTTTAAATAAAGTCCAGCTCTTTTTAAACGTTTTGTTTTTTATTGGTCTCGAACCAACGACTTCAACATAACTCTCGTTAAAATAATTTCCTGTCTCTGAAGATCGTCGCCTCGACGACTCTTCATCGTGGTCGCTGGATTTTTACTAATTAAATCTTAAGATTAATTAGTTTTCTGTGAGTCTCATAAACAGGCGGAGTGATCCGTGAGATGTCGCTGATTATCCACGGCCACCGGCTCTACTTCCTGTGTTATTCTCGAACGTCGTTCCTCGTGATGGAACCCTTTTTATCTGAACGAGCGCAACAACAACAACGCCGCAGCGTTTATCATCTCAGCCGTCAGCGCCGCTCACCATTAGGAGATTTATCTGCGGGCCGACGTCTGGACAGCGCCTCCTAATGCACGATCCGTTATGAAAACAATGGGCTGTTAAATCACGGAGACAAACGTCTCCAGACGGACTCTGCTTCTCCGCTGTTAGCAAACAGATCAATCACATATGTAACCAATTATATTCAATTAACCTTGGCTGTGTTTCCTCACCCGGGGAGGGGGGTGTGGGGGGGGGGCTGTAAGTGAGGCTGGATTTATTTCCTCATCCGTCCGCTGCGTTGATGCGATAGAGGACGTTGAGTTGAGGTCAGACGCCGGTGGAACGGAGCTGCACCTCGGTGATTGTATTTACATTGATCGGCGGCGGCGGCGGCGCCTGCGTGTTTGTCCGGACGCGGCACCAACAGGTTTGAGGTTCCTTATCATCCTAAAAGGTTCCTCTGTTTCAGACAGGAACATTATGAACGGCACCGGCCGCTGACACTCGACTCGGCCCAGACGACCCGCTGGTACGGGCGGATTACTTCTTTCTGCGGGTTGAAAAATGTCATGTACCAGTTCAGTGGAAAGTAATTTAGAGCTGGAGAAGCAAAGCTGACCTGGAGGAAAGGCTGAGAGTCTGAGTCTCTGTTCCCACACTGCAAACACTGGTCTGGTTTCACCGCCGCAATTATCACCTGCTGATCACACACTCATATATGGACAAGCTGGGGCGGGGGGGTAAAATCTTTAATAGTGCTTTCTGATCAGTCTTTCAATCACTGATACACACACACACACACACACACACACACACACACACAGGTCCAGATTACTTTTCCTTTACTGAGGAAATCAATGACACAGCTCCATCACTCAGTTTAATGTCCAGCAAACACAGGTCTCACCTGCATCCAGTCAGCACTTCACACACACACACACACACACACACACACACACACACACA
>NC_024315.1:1546824-1549438 GCF_000523025.1 Cynoglossus semilaevis | reverse complement strand
CCCCCCCCCCCCCCCCCCCCCCCCCCAGGGTCTGTGCCATTCCTGATCTTTCCATCTCCCTGACACAGTCCTGAACCCACAGCAGTGACTGACATTCATGAAGAGCACGTGATTTGATCACAGACAGATCAACTGAACAGGGTCAACAATCTGACCATCAGGAACCACCTTCAACCCTGCAGTTAATCCCAGCTCAGATTATTCTGGGGGGAAACTGGTTTTTACCAGTCCACTCTGATCACTGACTTTACCTCGATAACGGACCTGACCCGCGCACCACCAGACTGTGCCTTTTATATGTGAATTGTTTGTGCTTTGTTGTCTGTGATGTCAGTGATCACAGGCGACTCCTCGTTAGTGTGAGACACAGGAAGCTGCTCAGAGTTAATCAGATGTTCACACACTCACCCTGAGCAGAGGACGGTCGGACGCCGAGCAACCCTCAGCTGCCTCGTCACTGCTCTCCACCAACAGCTCATTCGGACCAGAGGGTGGCGCTGCAGTCATGACATCAGTAACGTTCTCCAATCTGGAAGAAGAAAAGTATTATTATTAGAGAGAAAAAAGAATAGAAAATAAATGTAGTTTCTGATCAAATATGATGATGATGACGATGATGATGATGATGATGATGATGATGACGAGGTCATCAGTGTCTAACACTGGGTTATTGAACCTGTAGGAATTCGATTTCTTAAATGTGATTAATCTCTATGTAGCAGAGGATTAATAACGGTTAAAATTGATTGTAATTAAACATGATTAATTACACTCATCAGTTCCTATTACTGAATAGAACAGAACAGAATAGATCAGCCAATCTTGTCAGTGGGACATACTGTATCTGTGTTAGCAGCTTTAGCCCAAAGCAACAAAACCTGAGCTAGCTAAATAACATCTTAGCTCAGTTCAAAGACAGATTAAAGACAGTTAATCCAGCTGTGCAGCGATCAGAACCAGTTCAGCGTCAGACCTGGACAGCTGTAAATTTTGTAGTTGAAAATTGCCCCCAAAAAAAGTTCTGCCTTAGACTTGATTTACGTCATTGAACCAAGTGCTAAACGTAGCTCCGACTCATTAGCTCCTCCACAGACTGAGTCCTGGAGAACAGTGTAAAACACGGCGGCCGTGACCAAGTCCAGATTACACCTGGTCTTAAAGTGACTGATGTATTCCAGTCATCAAAGTGTGAGTCCGCGCTCCACAAACCCTGGTGGAGGCGTCGTCTCCTCCTCTGGAGTTTGTTAGCGACGCCACCAAACACAGAAACAGATGCTTTCATTTGGAGTCTGTCGATTTGTTTCCTACTAAGTAGAAACATTTCCCCAAAAACTGTCCACAGATTTCAGAGATGTTTGGTGGAAAACGGAGCCAAAAATATAATGATTAGTTCTTGGTACAAGTCCAGATCCAAAGGCACCAGAGTGTGGAAATAAAGTGGACTTTTCCTCCACAGACACACTTCCACCGAGGCTGGAAAAATATGTGGAAAATGTGTTATTTTTTAAATTATTTTTTAACAAAATTATAGGAAGTGGAGTTTAATGATAACATGAGGATTTATGACTTCATCCACCTGCTGTTTCAGTAAAACACAGACAAATGGATTTTGTGAATAATTGGGAATACCGTGTTTTCTGGATTATAAGTCACTTCATAGTATAAGATGCACCAGTGCCCTCTAGTGGCTGTCAGGGGGAAAAAACAAACAAGTACATTTTCAGTGGTACAGGAGTAGCATACACAAGCCTAGTGTGCCCTCTAGTGGCTGTCAGTGTGAAAATAATGAACATGTGAAAATGACGTATTTTAATGTATAAGTCGCACCTGAGTAGAAGTCGCAAACCTAGCCAAAGGATGAAAATAAGTCTGACTTATAGACCGGAAAATACGATAATCATGATTCACCAAAATGCGGCTGCGACAATAATTCTGGTTCTGGTTTCAAACACCACCGACCCAAAAGCAACACTTTCAAACATTCATTCAGGACCAGGACGTGGTGAAACCCGAGGCCACGATGTCGCTCCTCCGTGAGCCCAGGACCAGGACGTGGTGAGGCCACGATGTCGCTCCTCCGTGAGCGCTGCTGCAGCTGCGGAGGCGCAGGTTCAAATCCCACACAGCTTCTCCAACTGTAAAATATTCCAGGCTCAGCTCTGACTTTGAGGTTTTCTTTTTGGAAAGCCGCTGCGTTCACGCCGAGCTGATCACACTCACCACCCACTTTCATTCTACCTCTCACAGCATGTACGTATGCAAATGCCGGGGCGCAGCCTCAAAGTGCACGTCTTTAACAGATTCCTCTTCTGAAACCGTACGGTCGTCTCTGCTTTAATGACTCGTCTTCACAGAGGAAGTGAATTGCCCTCCTCCCTGTCTTAACATAAATAAGTCCTGCCTCTCTGGGGCGTTCTGGCTGCCGTGCCCCCGGCGCCGCGGAATTAATAAATAAATAGAGTGAAAATGCTTTCAAGGACTTCAGCGCCTCCACGGGGGCTTCAGCTCCAGGACCATAAAAATACAAATTGTGGAGGAGGTTCACACTCGTACTGTACACACCTGTGTGATGCTGGAGGGGAGATGTGGGAGGGGTGGGGGGAGCAGTGGGGGG
>NC_024315.1:1536055-1536734 GCF_000523025.1 Cynoglossus semilaevis | reverse complement strand
TTTCTTTTTTTCTGGGTTTTTTTTTTTTTTTTCCAGCAGTTCAGACAGGACGCGGTCGAACGCGGTGTTTGATTGAATAAAAAAGTCTGTTTTTGTTTCTGTGATTCACTATCACAGACTCTCAGCCCATAAATCTGCTATAACAGGTGCTTCCTCTCTGGAACTGCCGACCGCACTCAACATCATCTCAGGAAAATCTTGTTGAAAACAGAAGAAGGCGTCTGCTGTTTCTCTCCGGCACCACCTGTTTCACCACACGCCCAGAAGTCGGTTTATTTTTAACCAAAGTGTTCGGATGCTGAACTGAGAGGTGGAAAAGAAAAGTCTCGGCTTGAATTACACGTGAAATAAATGAAAACGAAAACAAACACTGGACCGTAGCTGCGGGCGGCGACGTGCGTACTGGTATTTGTCAAAGAGTACTTCAGGTACAGGTAGTTACTGACAGCTTTCCAAATGTTCAGAAGAAAAAAGGGAATTTAAATATTTAAAATTTAAAAGAGTTCAAACCAGAGTGAAGAAAAAAACAAACATGAGAAAAGGGAGAGAAAAACAACTGAGATCACTGAACTTCTCTCTGCTGTCCACCTGTCCATCTTCGACCAATCAAATTCACTCCCTTCAGACCGACCACTTACTGTCAGCCTCTCTGCACCAGTGGGGGGTGGGGGGTGAGGGG
>NC_024315.1:1526214-1527301 GCF_000523025.1 Cynoglossus semilaevis | reverse complement strand
GGTGGGGGGAGCAGTGGGGGGAGCAGTGGGGGGAGCAGCTAACAAGGTTGATGTGGAATTTAGTTTCAGGCAATATAAAAGTCAAATAACCCAGTAATAATAAAACAAAAAAATATTATTATTATTAATTAGTCATAGACGTGAGGGCAGACGCTGATGGAACCTTGGACGTTCTTGGCCTCATCCGTCCTTGGTCAGAAACAAAAGCTCGACTCTGGGACTCGAACAGATTGAATTTTTTTTCTCTTTACAAAAGTCAGTTATAATTGACACTGAACCACAGCAGTGACAGATTAAAACCCACTGACGTCTCCTTAAACACGGCAACAAAAGGACTCCTCACCCCTCATCCTCACCCCTCATCCTCACTCCTCATCCTCACCCCTCATCCTCGCCCATCATCCTCACCCCTCATCCTCACTCCTCATCCTCACCCCTCATCCTCATCCTCGCCCCTCATCCTCACCCCTCACCCCCCATCCTCACCCCTCATCCTCATCCTCGCCCCTCATCCTCACCCCTCATCCTCACCCCCCATCCTCACCCCTCATCCTCACTCCTCATCCTCACCCCTCATCCTCGCCCATCATCCTCACCCCTCATCCTCCCCCCTCATCCTCACCCCTCACCCCTCATCCTCACCCCCCATCCTCACCCCTCATCCTCACCCCCCATCCTCACCCCTCATCCTCACCCCCCATCCTCACCCCTCATCCTCACCCCCCATCCTCACCCCTCATCCTCATCCTCGCCCCTCATCCTCGCCCCTCATCCTCCCCCCTCAGTTATATGCCAGCCTTATATGCCAGCCTGGTCCACTGCTCCACAGCAGCGACCTCGGTCCTCCACTCGTCGGTGTGAAGCCGTCTGGATGGCGCTCCTCTGCAGCCAGCTGGATTTATTGTACGCTGACCTGGCAACCGGTGCCTACGTCCAGGCTCAGTCTGAACAGATGCTGCTGAGATCATTCTGTCAGTGGACGCGGCTGTAGTGTCTGTTGTTGTAGTCAACACACATCATTGTCAGACGGAGGTTTGATAATCAAACCACAGCTGTTCCTGTTCCACCATCAGAACCAGGGGGCAGT
>NC_024315.1:1518746-1526171 GCF_000523025.1 Cynoglossus semilaevis | reverse complement strand
TGTGTGATGTCATGGATCACTGTCTTCACTCTGGTCTTGGCTCCAGCTCCTCGTCCCACCGTGGCTTTGACTCAGTGTTCCATGTTGACCTGATCTGAGACCAGCTCATTCATCCTGGAGCCAGTCAGTGTTAGAGTCAGTGCAGCAGACAGCAGGGGGGGGGGTGTGGGGGGGGGTTCTCTTGTAAATAATAACATCTGTCTTTCCACGAGTCAGGAACGAGACGGACAGACTGGAGAGGACCCAGAGACACAGGACAAGAACACAGCAGGGGGGGGGGAGTGGAGGGGGGGCAGAGACTAGTGCACTCAGCAGAGGTAATGAGATGATGTATGAGGGCTGTTTCACTCATCACTGCCCCCTGTGTTCATTTAAGTTCCTCCGTTTTCACGTCTCTTTCATGTGTCCTGAAGGACGAGCGCCGTCTTTGACGCTTCACAGTTCTTTGTGTTTTAAAACGACGAGATCAAGGAAGAAAAGAAAAGCAGCGTCGTCTCTGTTTTTGATTCAGACTTTTTCTTGTCAGAGCGTTGAATCTGTCAGGGCGCCAAAAAAAAAAAAAACTGACTTTGAATCGTTCCACTTTGGTAAAATCTGAAACCTCAAAAACCAGGATTAAAAAACGGTCCTGCCTTACACTATGACAAGGTCGCAGGCCTCTGATTGGTCCAAGTACAGACCAGTACAGTTGGTGATGGGAGTTCTGACAAATAAAGGATCATTGGATTTGGTTGGAATTCTTTTTTAAAATCGTGATTAAATCGTATCGTGACTTCAGTGTCTCGTTACTCCCCTAGTGGTGTGACCTTAAACCTGAAACATCATCATCGTCATCGTCGTCGTCGTCGTATGTTAGCTGATCCCGGCTCTTGTCATAAATCAGACGCACCGTG
Source organism: Cynoglossus semilaevis (assembly GCF_000523025.1). NCBI lineage: Eukaryota > Metazoa > Chordata > Actinopteri > Pleuronectiformes > Cynoglossidae > Cynoglossus > Cynoglossus semilaevis. The sequence continues at coordinate 1,525,278 of NC_024315.1, read as the reverse complement.
TGATGTCATCGATCGTATATTGATATTCTCCGTGTACATTTCCTAAAGTCTGTCCTCAGTGGGAGCGACCGCAGCACAGGGACCCCTGCTGGTTCAATATGTATGTTTGGGTCATGTGACCCGTCTCCTGTTTTCTATGTAACCGACCCCGTTGACAAAGGCTGATTAAACTCCAGGGGGCGTTCATTTACCATAAACATCCCAAGGTAGTTTCTCATGGCTGTAAACAGGGTGTGTCTGACCCCCCCCCCCCCCCCCCCATTCAGAGCGCAGACACTGTGTCAGACCCCCACCACAGAGAGACTGTTTTCTTCCACTGATGTATAATAGATGCCAAGATCAGAGGTAGGGTTTCAAACCGGCAGCTCTGACATCAGCGTCACATCCACTCAATCAAATATTTCTCTCTTCTGTCGTCGTCGTCGTCGTCGTCTTCACAGTCTGAATGTCAACAGCGTGTGTGTCAGTTAAACACACTCGCTTACGTTTGTACTTTTAAATTATTCACCACGGCGTTCGCTCCAGACCTGATTAGACGTGAAGCCCGTGAGCGGGCGCTGACGCCTCGTCTGCTGAGTGAGAGCTGACGCCGGAAATCACATTTCATTTCACTTTCAATTAAAGTCAACGCCACATTTGAACAAGAACAGACGGTCGTCGTCCCACACACGTGTCCGACCGGATCAGCTGATCTGGAGGTTCTGCAACGGTGGAGAAACCACAGAGGTTCTTCAACCTGGACCCACGGTCACCCTACTGGACATCAATGTCACTACATCCTGAAGTCTTTAGTATGTTCAAAGTTTAAGTTCTTTCTAATGGATGGATGGATGGATGGATGGATGGATGGATGGATGGATGGATGGATGGATGGATGAATAAATAGATTCCAAACCCCGACTCTCAGACGCCCCTTCGGCCACTGATAGGTCAATAAAATATTTAAATTATCATGATTAGGAACATACATCTCCATATACAGATATTATTTTTTTTACTGATTCGACGAACTCTAAAGTTGTTCATTAGTTCCTTCTGAGTCGTAAAGACGGTAAATTAGTTTTTCCAGCTGCGACAGAATTAATGGATTCAGACGAAGTAAATTAAAGGAAATATCTATAAGGAAGTAGGATGATGGGTGGGGGGGATGAAGGGGTGAGGGGGTGAGAGACCCACTGTATTCAGTTTATAAACTTTTCTGTTTCTTCTCTCTTTTTTTCTCCTTCAAATCACAGAACAATTTCACTTCTTCTTCTTCTTCTTCTTCTTCTTCTCTGACCTCCAACCGTTTTTCATATGAACCAATTTGAAGTGAAGCCGATGAAGAAAACCCTCGTCAGTGTCCATGCTCTGCAGCCTGAGACCAGTTCCAGCTGTGATGCAATTTGTTAACAGACACGGCTTCGTTTTAAGAGGCCACTTCATAAAAACAAAAACAAAAAAAATGATTGTTGCACCTGTCTGGATCACTGAACCAGGAAGAACATTTGTCTCTGCATCATCAAAATGAAATGTGGAAGAAAAGGCATAAAAAATTAAAGGTATACAAATAAATATATAAATATATATATTGTGTTTAACAGAGAGTGATGGTGACGTTCAAACTGATTTACATTTTGACACTTTATAAATCAGTTTGTCACAGCGTCTCAGTCTCAGCCACATCTGCTGTTTCTGTGATTTGATGATTGACGTCCAACTGAGACAGAACTGAGTTTAGTTTTATAACTGACAAAATAAATTAAAAAATAAAAAATCAACCTGATACCGGCCACAGCTGAAGAGTCGGCAGAGAGGAAAAAAAAAATCACAGGAGTCTGGGTTCAGCCCAAAGCCCAGGTTCTGTTTCCCCCCCCCCTGCCCCTCCCCACTTCTCCAACAGTCTGTGTAAATTACTGCTTTTTTTAAAATGTTCAAATCTTATTGTGGAAACTGAAACTTTTTTTTTAATGATTATTTTTCTCCTGATTCCCTGAAGCTTCGTAGAAACTCGTCCTCTTTGTTTTTCTGTTTCACACTCAACATAGACAGGACTCTGGAGATGGAGGCGCCATCTGTGGTGGAGGCTCTGGTTGTTCATCCTCCACCCACTTCTTTCACCTCCTGTAGAGGGGCAGTCAACGTCATCCAGACACTGATTGAACTCACTATCAGAATCTGACACAGGAGCAGAGGAGGAGGAGGAGGAGGGACAGGACACTGAATGCTGGACAGGGGGGGGCGTTTATATATAAATATATATGACAATATATATGCATATATACACCGATATGCAATTATATGAATAAACATAAATATATATGTGTATATATATACAAATAATGTATGAACACATACACAAATATATGTTTATATATATATGTATAAATATATATTCTCTTTACAGTGTTGGTAAACACAGCGACACAGATACAGACGTGTCAGAAACACCACTGACAGACTGTCTGTGATGAACACACTCAGCCTCCGTCATCATCACGTCCATTCATTTCCAGTCAGATTCAAACCCCAAACCACAGGCGGAGACTATGGAACAGGAAACCAGAGCCAGAAAATACTAATCCTATTAAAACTGGATGTTTTTTAGGAAACTGTTGGCAGTCGCTCCTGACGTCTGACAGTCGGTCGGGGTTCATGTGATCAAGTGTGCGGCGCGGCGTTCCTCTCTAACACGTGGGGTGTTTGTTTTAGACGGAGCGGAGGTCGGAGGTGTAAATCAGCCCACGGAGACAAACCCAGTCGACTGTTTTATGGAAATGCACACGCCGCTGCTGCTGCTGCTGCTGCTGCTGCTGCTGCTGCTGCTGCGACCTTGTTTGTTGAACAAGGTTAGTCATTAACAGTGTACAGCTACTGCGGGAATACATCTATTTTCACGTCCGCTCCATCTTGTTCAAATTCATAAACAAACTGTGCGGTGGAGGCGATGGCCGGATCAAGCACTTCCCCGCCTCCTGACTTTTTATTTTTAAAGCTAATCAACACCACCTGGACGTGTGAGAATCTGTAATGACTCCATCCTGCCAAACCTCACTGATAATTGGGTTCATCTCGTGTCCAGTCTCCTCACGACTAAAAAAAGGAAATCCGACTTCAAACTTAGATGTTAGTTCTATTCCCCAACTTCTCCGTCCACTGGGTGAAAAGACTGCAACCACAGACTGAAGACAGTGGAGAAAAAACTACAACCACAGACTGAAAACTACAAGGACGTTTTTAAGAAAACAAGAACTGGAAACTGAAGGAGTTCAAAAAGGTCCATGAAGTCACAAAATACAACGTAGCATCAGTTAAAAAGTAACAAAAGGTCAAAGTTTCATCGTTTCTACTTCAGTTTGGATAAATATTTTTTTAAAACTACAGGCTAACACTGATGATCAGACACAGGAAGTGAGAGAAGACCCATGGTGGCGGCCATCTTGGATTTTTTAATTTAATAAACATGTCCAGATTGACAGCCAATCCTGTGTTGACAGTAAACAGTGTCGACCAATCATCTCCAGGTTCCCACACTAACTAATTTGCATGTGACTCCTCTAGCGCCCCCCACTGACACTGATCCTTATGATTTATTCATTTCTTCTTGTCACAGTCGGTTTAAACTCTAAGGCTGCCTCACTGTTGACACGTAAAAGCTTTTTCCGTTTAAACTGGTTTTAATTATTAATAGACATGAGTGAAGCAACACTTAACGGCAGTTAAGACGACGTGGGGGGGGCAGGAGGGGGTAACTGACGGGTAAAAGCTTTTTCCGTTTAAACTGGTTTTAATTATTAATAGACATGAGTGAAGCAACACTTAACGGCAGTTAAGACGACGTGGGGGGGGCAGGAGGGGGTAACTGACGGTTCTGACTGTGCCTCACAGTCTGTTGTTTTACTGCGAAGTAAGAGTTCGAAAAACGTTATTGAAAAATTAAAACATACCTGTGTTAAAAAAAAAACTTCATTAATTGTCCTGATTATGGCCTAAAGTGATGCACATACTCCAGCCCAGTAGGTGGCAGCATGACACCTAAAGTCTGTTGCCTTTTACTTCTAATTAACTTTGACTTATTGTATAAAATACTGATGTTTTATATAAAAGACTTTAATATCAATGCAGATTTGTTTCTATTTATTTATTTATTTATGTGATTAGCTTATGCTAACCTAGCTTCAACACAACAATCTTAATCTTAAGGTTTATTACACAGATTTCTGTGAAGACGTCAAGACTTAAATAAACCTTCAGTGATGTGAAAAGTTCCTTTTAGCACCAAGACTACAAGAAAGAAAAAAAAGAAAAAACAAAACTGATGTTTGATGAAAAGACAGAACAGGTGAGAATTAACTTTAGAAATTCTCAGAACACCTCTTTCTTTTCCTGTTAGAAAACGCTGTTTCGTTGCAGCTGATGTTTTTCCTCTCTCTTCTCTCCACTTAAACTAAAAATAGTTTTATGGCAGGACTCAGAGGTTTTAAAGAGGCTCCGCTGATTTCAGCGATGAAAGACTCCTAACCCGACAAATCTGTTATTTCTGACCCAGTTTCCACACACGCTGAGGCTGTCAACAAGCGCTGGTTTGTCAGTGTGTCATCGTAACAACCGCGTCGACAGTCACTCAGAGCGTTCCTCAATTATCCCAGAAGAAAACCAGACAATCAGGCCTCCCATTAGAACTGAACCTGAGAGAACAGAACAGTGACGGCGTCTTATTCAACTTTGGTGAACTTTAAACCACCTCTTCATCAGGTCACACTTTAATAACGCCTCCGTCTCAGCTGCAGGTTCGACTCCGTTTCTCCAGGTTGATGGCCGTGGTTGGTCGATGTCTGGACAGCCACGGCGTGGGCCGGTTGGCTGGGTTTAAATGAGTTTTACCTGGAGTGGCCCGGCGGTCAGCAGAGTGTCGATGAAGTCAATGAGTGGAGACAAACAATTTCCAACAGGGAGAAAGCAAAAATAGAGCCGAATAACGAGCGGACGGTCGGGCGAATGAGCGCGGAGGCTTAATCACAGCGACTGTAACTGTCTGAGCACGACGTGTTCGGTACGTTATAAATACCTGACAGCCACGACGACGCCCACTCACTGAAAAAAAACCACAAAAAAAACATCTATATTGTCCAGCGATTCAAACCTTATCACCTGTCAGTGTCACAGTATTTTAGGTGATCGGAGACAAAGACTTGACCTTTTCATTTCAGGTACTGCGAGGTGTCAAAGTACTACTGTTATGACTTTACTTTGACAGTACTTTGAGACGTCTATATACAAACACCACCACCAATCTGTGTGTCCTGTCACAGAGAGAGGGCGCTGTTTCTACAGCAGCAGAAACAGCAGCAGCAGCAACAACAACAACAACAACAGTAACAACAACAGCAGTAACAACAGCAGCAGCAACAACAACAACAACAACAGCAGCAGCAACAACAACAGCAACAACAACAGCAACAACAACAGCAGCAGCAACAACAACAGCAACAACAACAACAACAACAACAACAACAGCAGTAACAACAACAACAACAACAACAACAACAGCAGTAACAACAGCAGCAGCAACAACAACAACAACAACAACAGCAGCAGCAGCAACAACAACAACAACAACAACAACAACAACAACAGCAGCAGTAACAACAACAGTAACAACATAAGTGTCTGTGAAGTGAATGTCCGACTGATGTCGACTGACTGAACGCAGCTGTGAACAAATTCCATTTTAAGTCAAGACTGTGATGTTGACAACACACACACACACACACAACCATGTACGGTAAAGTGTAAAAGTACGTGCTGTTCAACTAAATCAGAAGACACACACACACACAGCAGAGAGAGAGACAGAGAGATACAGAGAGAAAGTGTGTTTTCTCGTTTTCTTGTTTTCCTCCTACAGATACAGAGAGAGAGAGTGTTTTCTCGTTTTCTTGTTTTCCTCCTCGTTCCTTCGTTCCTTCGTTCCCATCAAGAATTCTGTCTGAAGTTTCTTTGAAGACTTTGTTCTAAAACCAGTCTCTGCTTTGGATGATATTTTTTCATGAATGTAAATGTGTGTGTGTGTGTGTGTGTTCTCCTCAGGGTGCTGTTTGCAAATCATTTCTGAATCTCTAACAACAGTCACCATGATGCTGCAGCACTAACGAACTAATTAAATCTTAGAGAAAGAGAGGAAATCAAAGAAGCTGCTGAGTGGACACACACAGAGAGACACACAGAGAGACAGACACACAGAGAGACAGACAAAGAGACAGACAGACAGACAGAGAGACAGACAGAGAGACAGACAGACAAAGAGACAGACAGACAGAGAGACAGACAGTCTCTGCTCGTAGCTCACTGTCTGTTTACTCAGAGTCCACCCACAGGGAGACATGATCCTGATCCTGCTGCTCTGTTCTGCTCCACCACAGCTGCTGCTCCAACCTGGACTTACAGCTCTCTGACAGAGTCCACATTTCATGGCTTTATTCTCTGGGTTTTTGGCTGCAGTAACAGCAGCAGCAACAGCAGCAGCAGCAGTAACAGGAGGAGGCGGAAACAA
>NC_024315.1:1514288-1518557 GCF_000523025.1 Cynoglossus semilaevis | reverse complement strand
GCGGCAGTACCAGCAGCAGCAGTAGCAGCAGCAGTAACAGCAGCATCAGTTCTGTCCTCATCTCACCAACATCATGAATCCTAGTAAATGTTCAGACTAACAGTGACTGTGGAGGTTCTCCTCTTTTCTCCTCCTCTTTTCTCCTCCTCTTTTCTCCTCTTCTAAAATATAAGACTAGTCAGAAATATATAAACATGGTTGTTTTCACAGAAGTCGGACTAAAACCAGAGTCAAAAAGTCTCCAGACAGATGTTCTGGTCACGTCTTTGTCCTTACATTCTATTTCATCAGGTTCTAGTTTCAAAACTCGCTGTGAAAAAAACTGCTGGGCGAGAGAGAAAGGACTTTCATTTAAAACATGCAGTAAAAGTTAAACAGCAGGTGGTGCTAAAACTTCAAACGGTACTTCACTACATGTCTGTGTGGAACTAAACAAACAAACAAACAAACAAACAACCGTCTTCCCTGTAGACGTTAGAGCAACTCTAACTCTAGTCCAACTACAGAAAGTGAGCAGAGCTTCAAACAATTCACTTTCAATGTTTTCATTAAACTCATATAAAATTATATATTTATATAAAAAATGATTATTTCAAATGTCAAAATATACAGAATATTATTACAAATGAATGAACTATCAAATCAAAAACTACCTATCAATCAATCAATCAATCAATCAGTCAATCAGTCAATCAGTTAATCAGTTAATGAAACTACCACAGAGGGGTAGTTAACCAGACCAGGGTGTGGGGGGGGGTCAGGGACCGACTCAGGGTTCTGGTTCTTTGAGCTCTTCTTTGTCTGTGTTCAGTCACGCAGCTAAGCTGGACAGACAGAGGAATGAGGTCACGTGTGTGTGTGTGTGTGTGACGGGATATGACATGTATATTACACACACACACACACACACACACACACACAATTTTCAGACTCAGGAAATTTTCAGACTTAGGCATGGATTTATAACTGTCAGGGTCGTGGTCAGGGTCAGGGGTCAGGGGTCAGGGGCCATTCATTAAGTCTATACATGAGGTCCTCACAGATCATGAAAACAGACTGTGTGTGTGAGCCCTCCTAACAACAACAACAACAACAACAACAACTAAGAAGGAGGAGGAGGAGGAGGAGGAGGAGGAGAATGGTTAACGTGCAGGGCTGTTGTCCACTGGTGTGAAACCAGCATCCTTTTCTTTTACAGAGAGAGGGAGGAGGAGAGGGAGGCAATGAGGGAGGAGGTGAGGCAGGAGGTGAGGGAGGGGGGGGGGGGGGGGGAGGAGGAGAGGGAGGCAATGAGGGAGGAGGGGAGGGGGGGGGGGAGGAGGAGGAGGAGGAGAATGGTTAACGTGCAGGGCGGTTGTCCACTGGTGTGAAACCAGCATCCTTTTCTTTTACAGAGAGAGGGAGGAGGAGAGGGAGGAGGAGAGGGAGGCAATGAGGGAGGAGGGGAGGGGGGGGGGGAGGAGGAGGAGGAGAATGGTTAACGTGCAGGGCTGTTGTCCACTGGGGTGAAACCAGCATCCTTTTCTTTTACAGAGAGAGGGAGGAGGAGAGGGAGGAGGTGAGGCAGGAGGTGAGGGAGGGGGGGGGGGGGGGGGAGGAGGAGGAGGAGGAGGTGGAGGTGGAGGAGGAGGAGGAGGAGAATGGTTATCGTGCAGGGCTGTTGTCCACTGGTATAAAACCAGCATCCTTTTCTTTTACAGAGAGAGGGAGGAGGAGAGGGAGGAGGTGAGGCAGGAGGTGAGGGAGGGGGAGGATGGTTAACGTGCAGGGCGGTTGTCCACTGGTGTGAAGCCAGCATCCTTTTCTTTTACAGAGAGAGGGAGGAGGAGAGGGAGGCAATGAGGGAGGAGGGGAGGGGGGGGGGGAGGAGGAGAGGGAGGCAATGAGGGAGGAGGTGAGGCAGGAGGTGAGGGAGGGGGGGGGGGGGGGGGTGTCCACAGACCATAAAGTCTGCATCATTTTCATTAGGATTTGAACCAACAGCTTCTTTTCCTGGGAATCACAGTTTTATTAATTATCAAACCATTTCAGGAAAAACTCAGAATTATTCTGGGTCTCAGGGGGTTCTGGCTGTTGGTACAGTACGAGCGGGTGTGTGTGTGTGTGTGTACTGTACAGGGACTTGAAAATAAACTCAACTTTTTTTTTTAAATTTCCTACAAGAAAAACAGGAATGAGACGAGAACAAGAAGAGGTCAAATCAAGGTCAAATTAGGACGTGTGTTAATGTATGTGGGGGGGGACAAATTAATGAGACATGATCTGTGTGTGTGTGTCTGTCTCTGTGTGTGTGTGTGTGTGTGAGAGAGAGAGAGAGAGAGAGTCACTGTCTGGTTCATCAGACCCTGTTATTTACCTGTAGTAATTGGATTTCCCAAACAACACTTCCCTCCTTCTCTCTGCACACACACACACACACACACACACACACACACACACACACACACACACCTGATTTACTGTGACTGACATAACCGTAGGATTGAAAGGTTCAAACAATAGAGATGTTATTTCAGATAGTGGCAACAACAAGTCAACACATTTACTACTCCACACACACACACACACACACACACACACGCACACACACACATCAGCAGCAGCTGCAGTAACATCAGTGAGAATCAGTTCCAAAGACTCAGGAACATCAACAGTAACTATTAAAGTCTTAATTCTTCTCAACACGTTTTAAAACACGTTTGTTCAAAGTGTCAAACTTTGATTTCCTTTTGTTTTTACCACTAAAATATTTCAAAATATTTGCTGCTGAAAAAGTTGGAAAACGTCCAGAGTCGATCAGAAACACGGACCATGGTGCTGTTCCTCTGGAGCAGGGTTAGGTCAGGTGACCTCTGACCCTGTGGTTCAGTGTCAGTGTCACGGCCGACCGGGGTTTGACTGGAGCGGGGGTGTAGTTTGTAGAAAATTGATTGGATTATGACTAAAAGAAAAATCTCCGTTTCTCTGAATGGCGTTTACAGTAACTTGGTGAAAACTTTGTTCTGAAAAACTGTGACTTCAAACTACACTGAGACCAGGTTTGGCCCCCGCCCCTGATGCTGAGGTTCACAGCTCGGTGAAGCTTCCACTCATCAGTCAGTGAGCGTCCGTCTCTGCACGAGTGACTCCACTGACCCCGTTTTCTGTCTTTCATTACGGGGGCGTCAGCCCTGATACTGATCTGGAGTCAGGCTCAATATTTAATCTCAGTGGAGCGACGCAAACGGCTTCTTCTTCTTCTTGTCTTTTTTCAAATAAAAGAAGAGGTTTTTTTTACCTCCCCATTTCTGAAACTTTGAAACACCAAGGACGACTGTAGGTGACAGGCTGATATATCTGGAGACTCTTTAGCAAATATTTCATCAGTTGGATGACGTCTATATTTATATATATATATATATGAGACGTTGTTGCATCAGCTGCACTCAGCCAATTAGCCATGGTTCAGTAACAGGGATGCTAAGGTTGTTGTGTCTCAACCAATCACCAAACTTCTTTGAAAACTCACTCATCAAGGTCTTACAGCTGATTTGGCGCTAAGGTTGTTGTGTCTCAACCAACTCATCAAGGTCTTACAGCTGATTTGGTCTCGTCTGTTGTTCAACCCTGTGTGTTTCCTACGTCTGTAGTACAGCTCTAGACATAAACACAGACGTGAAGTCAAACACTCAGCACCAAATCCTTCAGCCGCTGGAAAATCTGCCCCCATCTGGCGGTCAGACAGTCCTGCAGACTCATTAAGGTGGAACTTTTTCTCGTCAACAGTACGAACGCCTGAAACTCACTTCAGGAAGATGTTCTTACCAAACGTTTAGTTTCTCTGAGTTCTGGATTTATTTGTACTGGAGCCCGAGGTGGATCGACATCAGAGGAACACTTCTGAAAACAGGTGCTCCTTTGATCTAGTCTTTTCTTTAAAGCAACCAGTCTTTTATCCTGAGCCAAGAAATAAACGCATTTCTGTAGAGGAATTTAAAAAAGAAAATTGATAACGTGGATTTTAATTTGTCAGGAAAAACTGAAATGAATAAATTACTATAAACCACTGCTCTGATTGGACCACTGCTCTGATTGGACCACTGCTCTGATTGGACCACTGCTCTGATTGGACCACTGCTCTGATTGGACCACTGCTCTGATTGGACCACTGCTCTGATTGGACCACTGCTCTTCAGCGTGGAGAAACACACAGGACTACATTCAGGAATACCAGGAATCAAACAAGAAAGCAGGTATTTGGGGGGGGGGGACCACTGGTAGATTTTGGGG
>NC_024315.1:1513385-1513789 GCF_000523025.1 Cynoglossus semilaevis | reverse complement strand
GTAATCAGTCCCATTAAACTGAAGCACCTGTGGGGGGGGTCCTAAATCTTCCTCTACTCCCTCTCTTGGCTGATTCTCTTCATTGTTGTTTGCGACTGTCGGTGGAGAGAGAACGCTCCACGCTCAGATTCTCATCAATCCACGTCACCGTCTCTCTGTCTCCCCCTGATGGAGGAGAAATCACAGCAGAAAACTGACTCCTACATTTCCATAAAAGCCTTTTTCTTTAGAGGTGCTTGACATCACCAAACATTTCCTTTTCTTGTTTCTGGTTTGGTCTGGTGGTAACTGCACCGATTCTCACCGGCTCCTTATTTTAACAGATTTTGAAGCTCCCTCTTCTGTTCACCTCAGGTTAATTCACTCTGAATAAAACTGGCTGCCAAAAGACTCAGGAGGAAAAT
>NC_024315.1:1512402-1513338 GCF_000523025.1 Cynoglossus semilaevis | reverse complement strand
TCACTAACAGCCCTGGTTGGTCACTAACAGCCCTGGTTGGTCACCAACAGCCCTGGTTGGTCACTAACCTCCAGCTGCTTCAGTGGAGCTGCACCTCCATGAGGGGAGCTGTGGGAGATACAACTCCCTGGAGATTCATCACCATTAATTACAACTCCATCTCGGTGGGTAATATCACCAAGGTGAACCGTGGCCCAAACTATGAAACTCACACCTGAGGGGCAATTAACCAAACTGTCCTTCCCCAGTGAAAGACGGTCAGGCTGAAAGACGAACAAAAGTTCCAGGTGCAGTAAAAAAAAAAAACTGTCTCACTACCGGATCTCACTGCCAGGTGTCATCGTTGTGACATGGGCCAGTGAGAAACGCTCGGTCATTAGAGGGAAAACGGCAGCGCGGGCCGACTGGAGCGCCCAGCTGTCAATCACCGCTAACCGACACACTTGGCATTTCAGTCAGGTGTGTTTGTTGCCAGAGTACTTCAAGTCAGACAGGCATCTAGACGGTGCAGCTGAATAACAATATTTCATCAGACGGTGAGGCAGCAGAGGGGGGAGGAGGGAGGGCAGAGGGGGGAGGGCAGTGGGTGTAGTTCCAGCTGCAGTCATTCTCTAAGACTCCAGCAGTCGTGGGGTCACTGATACGTGCAGCTCTGCTGTCATCGCCGAGACGCTGCTGTGCTGCAGGATGACCAGGAAAATGTGCCGTTAAAAAAGTTAAATGATTCAAATAGTCACGTTGTTGTATTTTGACTCTTTTCTCTGGTTCTACAAATCAGGAGAACACAGACAGAGGGAATGCTGTCATATTTGACAAACGGCCCGAGGCGATCGGTTCTCTGGAAACTCTGCAACAATCAGGGCCTGTGTTTTACTCCCGTCACGGTGAGACTTTTTGATTTTTGATTTATTTAATTTTATTATTTTATGTTACTTT
>NC_024315.1:1505751-1512367 GCF_000523025.1 Cynoglossus semilaevis | reverse complement strand
TCCACCAATGGGATGGGTCTCTTTATTATTTTGTTTTAATTATAAACACGCCACATATATTGGAAAAAAAAAAGAGAAGATATTCTGAAAGTGAAGGGAAATTTAAAACCTAAAACAAAACAAATAAATCTGTTAAAAATATTGATTTTATAAATTAAAAAAAATTTACGGGTTGAAAAAAACTGATCAATTGAATCATAACAGATGTAGTGGCAGTAAAAACAAGAAACCCCAGGTAGGGGGCAGCACTGCGGCACACGTGAAAACATAAACCTTTAAACAGTTTGTGTGTAAAAACTGAGCGACTGCAGCGAAACCTTGGTTTCTTGGTTACTAAAGAGTAAGAAGCCAAAAACTGTGACTTGACAGACATGAAAAAAAACCATCAAATCACAGCGTGGAGTGTGTTGTGATTGGACGTCCGGAGGAGACGGGGGAATAATCTGGGAGCAGAGTCTGTGTTTGTGATGGACTGTTGGTGCACGTCTGCTGAAAAGGCTTTTAGGCTAATTACATGAAAAAGATGGTGTTGCTGTGTTGATCTGGTACTGACATCAGTCTCCGCCACACACACACACACACACACACACACACACACACACGGATAATAAACACAGACACACAGACACACACACACAGACTCACAGAGACCACAGACTCAGAGTCACAGACTCAGAGAGTCACAGACTCAGACTCAGACTCACAGAGTCACAGCCTCACAGAGTCACAGAGTCACAGACTCACAAACTCACAGAGTCACAGACTCACAGAGTCACAGACTGCTGCAGCTGCTGCTTTAAATTAGAGTCACTTCACAGAGTTACGTCTGTGTGTGTGTTGTCACATCTTCCACCACACTACACTTAATGATTGAGTCAATAAAGAACATCACGGTTTGCCTCAGTGCTGACGCGCCACCTGCTGACGGTGCGTTTCATTCAGTCTCTGTTTTAATTGAAGACCAAATGACAGCGAGACTTTTCTTAAAGACAGACAGGAGGCGCCCTGCTGGATTCTGACTGGCTTTTTTTTTTTCTTTTTTAAATGTAATGTAGCAGCCCCCTCTGTCGGGACACCAGAGAACTACATGTACGTTTCGCTATAAATTTCTAACAAAAATAAAAAACGTTTTACACCAACTGAAAATATAGTAATTGTTTCCCGACACGACTAACCTTTACTGATTGGTTTCCTGTTTTTATAACTACTCAGAAAGAATAGAAATATGAATAATATGTAATAATAATTTGTTTTTGACAAACTATAATATTCTTTCAAATGAATTAAGATGTTCATCTAGACTGACATGCTTCATAGAATTATTGTCTCTTACTGGAGAAGGATTCATATCTGTGAGAAGAATGTTTTAAATTTTTAAGTTACATACGAGCCATGTGTTTTTATTCCTCTTTATTTAATGTTTTTTAATGTAATCTAGCTTCACCTTCTAACACTCAACAAACAGGATATTCTGTTTAACTTTGTTTGTGCTCTCGTTAATCACTCGTTAATCGTTTTTCTTGTGTCTTTCTCTGCAGCTCTCTCCCTGTGGATCCTTGTAATGCCGAAAGGTTTGGAAAATTGGTTTTGAGTGAAAAAAGGTTTATTGTTGATGCCCTATTTTATTTGACAATGAAAAAAAATCAATGTTTTTTTTCTTCTATCTGGAGACACTTTTAGAAACCCTTACAGGTGACACAAAGGCCAAACGCTCTGCAGCAGTGGTGAGGCGGAAAAAAGATCCTTGTTAACAAAGATAAATCTCAGAACCAGACTGAGGGCGGACAAGGTCAACCGCCTTGTTAGAAAATGGGAGACAGGTGTCAGAAAATGACACATGTAGCAAACTCTTAAATGTTTACCTTTGGATCGTAGTTCTTTTTCTCAGACTTTGACAGTGACGCCCTGATGTCTAACAATTACAAAGAGTTCAACAACATGAAGGCAGAGAGAGTGTGCATCTGACAGGAGTGTTGGTACGACGGGGGGGGGGGGGGGGGGGGGGGGGGTGTCTGCTAACGGGGTGTTTGGTATATGTCTAATTTTATCACCCTAACCCTCTGTAGATGCTGCACCTAATCAGACAGTGTTTGTGTCACATATCGTCTCATTAACACGCAATACAAAACATAACACTTGGTGGCGCAAGAACAAAAACAACTGTTTTGTTTCTTTTTTTTACATTTGAACCTTTAATAGATTATTTCATGGTTAATCGCGGTTTTATTACTAATTATAGTTATTTTATCTGTGGCGCCCTCTGGCGATAACCCCGTGTATTTTACCTCCCACCTTCTTATCAGTGACCGTCCCACTACGTCTCTGTTGTTAGTTCTATAGTCTCTCTCTCTCTCTCTCTCTCTCCGTACGGCGTTACTGTTGTTTTGTTGTTGGGCTCAGTCGTCACGTCAATGACTTTACAGCATTTTCGCTTAAACTTTTAAACTATTTTTTAACTTTTTTCTCTTTTTTTTCTTCATTTTTTAAATTCTTCTTCAATCAGTCCGTGTTTATCTCAGTTTATGGTGCGGTCTAGCCAACATGGACACCGTTTGTCCGCCGGCCGGGGACTAGAACTTTCTCATCGGGTTCTTCATCCGTTCATTGTAGATGTAGACCGTCATTTATCCAACCATCTGCCCGGGAAAGTGTTTCTGAATCAGGTGGATGTAGCTCGACCGGCTCTGTTCCACCTCGGAGGTCCTATCATGAACACACTGCCTCTTGGGTTTTGCTGAACTTTTCCCAACACTGGACTCGCCATGTCGGGAGTGGTCCGCACCCTGAGCCGCTGCCTGCTCCCGGCCGACGCCAGCCGGGACCCGGGCGGAGGCAAAGAGGGGAGCCGACAGAGGGACGCGGCGCAGGAGCGGGAGGCGAGGCGCAGGAGCCGGGAGATAGACGCGATGCTCGCCCGGGAGAGGAGAGCCGTGCGGCGGTTGGTGAAGATTCTCCTGCTTGGAGCCGGAGAGAGCGGGAAGTCGACGTTCCTCAAACAGATGCGCATTATTAACGGACAGGAGTTTGACCAGAAAGCCCTGCTGGACTTCCGGGACACGATCTATGAGAATATACTGAAGGTAAGATTCAGGGAAACAACGAGGATTGAGACGAACTGAGTCCAGAGGCGGACACAGAGAGAGTGGGGGTAATAGGGCTGGGGGGGGGGGTCCAATTAAAGGGGGGGGAATTTAACAATGCCGAGGGATTTAAAATTATACAGTAGCTGTTTATCACGTAAAGGTAAACAGAAATCTTTTAAAATCATTGAAACTGAAGTATTTGGTGGAGCAGTGTTTGGTTTTCTTCTTTTGCTGCATGAGTTCACGATATTTAAAGTTAGAAAATTTACCTAATTGAACTCTGGCCACTCGATAACATTTATTTGTTTAATCATAAACTGGATCTAGTGTCATGATATATATTTAGTTTAAAAACAACAGTATTTCACAACATCCTCTGTAGTATTTCCACAGACCCCCCCCCCCCCCCCCCCCAGGTTGTTGCTGGTTTAAGGCGGTACAGACTGATCACCAGGACTGAGCCTGACGTTAAACTTGACCACCGGTTTACTGTCGTTAATCTCGATAACATTTATATTTAGCACTGACGTCATACTGTAGCGCCCCCTTGCAGGGTACAGGGGACTAGCTCCACGCTCTTTGTTTATCGATAACTAACCCACCCGTCCTGACTGATCCAGAGGCCAAGTTCATCCTGATGGACTGAGCCCTGAGGGTAGACGTTCCAGCGGAATCTTTGGAGTACGTTAGTGACAGGTGGGTGGGGGGGGAGGGGGGGAGGGGGGGGGGGTCAGTGTCAGCGGGACATCATCCTGGTCTGACGCAGCAGGGGATGGTTTCACGTCCAAATGTAACTTTCTGTTTCCAACCGTCCAGATCTGACGTATATTTTTTTTCTACTTTGTTAAAACCAGTTCAGGGTCTGAAAAACCACAGTCCCAGATTAGATTCTGGTCTGTCTTCATCTTTGTGCTACACTGCCAACGCAGATTTGAACTTTTTTAACTACATCGCGGGGTTTGTTGACACAGTACATATTTTTAACCTCCTGTGTGTGTGTGTGTGTGTGTGTGTGTTTTCTGTCTTTGTTTGCTGCGATGGCTGGGCCTCCTTCACCAGCTAACAATACCAGACTATTCCCGAGGGATGAGCACATCCGCCCTGAGTGCCACACGGCCCAGACACACACTTGATAACAGCCTGCGTTTGTGTGTGTGTGTGTGTGTGTGTGTGTGCACTGGATACCAGCGTACAGTGGCTTTTCTGTCATGGCCTCTTATCAGACCACGACCCAAACACTCAACTGTGGAAAATCACAAAGTTAAAATTGTGATTTTTGCATCATGTCATTCCACTGTTAACATGAAACAAACATATAAACAAACATATAAACAAACATATAAACAGACATATAAACTGACATATAAACTGATGGTAGTTCACAGGAAGCATCAAACATGTAGTAACAGGAATCACTCAGCTCTGTTTCAGGTTCATCATTTTTCCTTCACTCTATAGAAACCATTAACACTTTCATGTTAAGATGTCAAACTTGACAGGGTTGTCAGGTTATTTTATTTTTAAAAATCAAGCTCACAATACACTTGACCTTAATGGAGTTTTTTTTAAAACCACAACCTGGTTGGAATAGACGTAGAAATGACTTCAAATCTCTCATTAGACGTCGTTTCCTTCGACAAGGATCTAAAATCCAGGAAGGATGGACTGAAAAAGTTCTCTTTAAAGAGACACGGTCAGTGTCCAGGGATGTGACCCTGGCAGAGCAGACGACTGTTCAAACACCACATCAACACAAAGACGCACAGACAGCAGAGAGGGAGAGGATTATGAAGGAAACACACAGATTAGTGAAACTGATCACTGACTTGTTGGTCCACGGAGTAACGACGCAGATGGAAACGATTCACGGACTGTTGGTACAACGGTCGTCACGTTCAGAGTGTAACTTTATCAAGAATATTCTCAGGGAAGTCACACGACAACACATTATTACTATGTTAATCTTCACCCTAACTTTAATCTGACCTTAATTCTAATCCAAGCACCAACAACTAAATCTTGAACTTCAATGTCCAGAACTGAAAATGTCCCAAGAAGGACAGACTTCTGTCCCCACAGGAATAGTATTTTTTACTACAGCTAGACCAGTGTCCCCACTTGTTTAGCTAGACCTGATAAACACACACACACACACACACACACGGTCAGAGCTCACGTGTGTCAAATTTACACAGCAGGAACCACGTCTCGTGGTCAGCGATTTACCGTACGTTCACTGGAGGTCAAAGGTCAAGATCACTGTGAGCTGAAGTGAAGAACACGTTCCACTCCAGAAGGTTCTTGGTTTGTTCTTGACATTTTTCAAAGTCAGTTTAGTTTTGAATCAAAGTGATGATTTTGTTTAGATCAGACCAACTGTGGAAAAATGAACCCGACACGATCGCAAAGCTAGCACGGAAAGATCGTGAACAATTACAATAAAAGATCGAGATTTTTTTATATTAAATCTCTAGATTAGCAACAACACAGATATTAAATATTACATCATGTTGTTCCGTAGATTAGTTATCGCTGGTTAATCAACAGATAATCTGTTCATATATAAAGTATATTCAGCTCATATATGGACAAATATATACTGAATATAATCAATGTAGGTCGATCACTTTAAAAGTAGCTCCGAGGCCAACAACGTGTGGACACCCCCTGGTGTAGTGGTTAGCACGTCTGCCTTACAAGCAGAGAGTCCTGGGTCCAATTCCCAGATCCCTAACGGTGCCTCCAGTGGCAGACTGTGGCACTTACAAAGACTTATTCTTATTCTTAATAATAATGTTATTACTCTTAGAGTTGTTTAATGGTTTAGTTTTGTTCTCTGATCTGAGGTTTTGTGACGTCCAGTGAAACCTGGCAACAACAGCCCAATAAGAAGGAAGTCAAGTTGATTAAAATTTAAATTAAAAGGAGTGAGAAGAAGAAAAAGACACTCTGTGTGTGTGTGTGTGAGAGACCTCCCACACAGATCAGTCTACATGTTGTTGTCACCACACAAACCACCGCACACTCCACATGTGGAGTGGGAGTCTGGTGTGTTGAACAGCCCCCGCCCCCCCAGTTGATTTTAACCCACTACAGTGGATTCAACCCTAACGTTCTGCCTCGTGTGTGTGTGTGTGTGTGTGTGTGTGTGTGTCGGTGCAGGGCACGCGTGTACTGGTGGACGCGCGGGACAAGCTGGGCATCGGCTGGCAGAGCTGCGAGAACGAGAAGCAGGGCATGCTGGTGATGTCGTGGGAGGGGCGAGTGGGGGCCCCGGGCGTGGAGCCCAGTGAGTTCCAGCTGTACGTGACGGCCCTGTGTGCACTGTGGGCCGACGCTGGGATACAGGAGGCCTACGCACGACGGGCCGAGTTCCAACTGGTGAGTGTTTTGTTTTTTTAAGCAGCGCCCCCTACAGTTTGACTGTCACACACTCACACGTCTTGTACACATTAGCAGTTCACACCAATACACACAGAGATAAAGGTATCTCTGATGTGCTGGTACAGTACAGTACAGTACAGTACAGTACA
>NC_024315.1:1499699-1505058 GCF_000523025.1 Cynoglossus semilaevis | reverse complement strand
CCAAGGTGGGCATCGGCTGGCAGAGCTGCGAGAACGAGAAGCAGGGCATGCTGGTGATGTCGTGGGAGGGGCGAGTGGGGGCCCCGGGCGTGGAGCCCAGTGAGTTCCAGCTGTACGTGACGGCCCTGTGTGCACTGTGGGCCGACGCTGGGATACAGGAGGCCTACGCACGACGGGCCGAGTTCCAACTGGTGAGTGTTTTGTTTTTTTAAGCAGCGCCCCCTACAGTTTGACTGTCACACGCTCACACGTCTTGTACACATTAGCAGTTCACACCAATACACACAGAGATAAAGGTATCTCTGATGTGCTGGTACAGTACAGTACAGTACAGTACAGTACTGATGGTCTCGTCCAAAGTATTTGTTTTTTTCTCTCGGTCCAAAAAAACCTGTAGATTTAGATCAACTTAGATCGACCACAGGTTGATTAGTTCGTCCGTCTCTACACACGGCCCTGTTGTTGACTGGTGAACTGTCGACAGTGTACCTCCCTCCTGTCCCCCCCCCCCTGCCCCCCAACATTATTACCTCAGTACAAGACTTATTACTTCAAGCCCAAACACCAGCGTTAGCATCAGTCCTGATAGTCCTGGTACAGTGGACCAGTGTAGTCAGCAGTAGAACAGACGACATTCTTCTTCACGTCACGTCATGTCACATCACTGTGTGTTTTTTCTACCTTTCAAACCTCCTACAATCCTTCCCAGGGGTCGCGACCTCCAACAACAGGTCATTTCCTTTAATCCTCTCATAACGTCCGTTTGAAGAGTCATGTTTACGCAGAGATTACTCAACGTCTGACATGTTGCCGACATGTTAATCGAGCTTTAACTCATTAAACCGGCGTCAACAAACGTGTAATTAAACGAGTGGACGGTCACACTCCAGTCTGCGTCTCAAACCATAAACAGTTCCACATCACACGGGTGACGTCAGCAGACGCCATCTTCCTGGTAACTGATTAACCACAGAGCAGTAATCTGAGGAATGCCCTAAGCCTCGGATGAAGGGGCGCGATAACATGAGAAATGTTCAACACGTCAACTCCGTGAAGGAGCGCGGCGTTAAGTGAAGCCTCGGGAAGTCTTTCTTGTTCTGCTCCGTAACTTCCCTCCTTCCTTTCACTGTCTGGCAACTTTCCAAAGGTGTAATGACTTTTCTCTTGACTGTAATGGCAGCCGGTGGAGCGCAGCCCTGCAGAGGTTCATCCTCCACGCTACGCTGCTCCAAACATCATCTGAACGGCCTCGTACATTAACGTCTGAGTGTTTATCCTCCAGGCCTAATATTATAAACAAGCACTGATCAACAGCAGTGGTTCGTTCCAATAAAGTCCAGCTCAGTTTTTGTGTGTCCTCTAAACTGAGACATATATTTACCATTTAAAAACTCCAGTGAAGGCAGTTCAACATCTCGCTGCCGTCTGTCCTCTTCACAGACGGTGTCTGTTGTTTTCACAGCTACATCTAATGGGCCGCTGGCCTCAGATTAAATTAATAACAGCAGAACACTGGAGAACCATTTGCTCCGACAAGTGTCCACAAATGTGCAGTGACAGGTTGTTAATGACACTTGATGGAATAATCACTTAACCACATTGTCGACGGAGGCGATGCCTCACAGGAACGCCGCCACCAGCTGCTGCGCCCGTCACCGCGCGCTCCACGTCTCGCAGACAGACTTTATTTGTTACCCTCTGCTCGGAGCTGTGAATTTAACCTTCGACTTGTTACATATTTATCAGCGCCAAAATGTTCTGGAGTTTAGACGGAAGCTGCCGGCGCCTGAGTTTCACTTCGCTGAAAGTATGTGTGTGTGTTTTTGTTTTGAGTGTGTGAGTCAGAGGGAAGGATGTCGATGCACAGCCCAGGGTCAGACTGCCATGTCTTATCTGTGGCTGCTCTGTGATAAAACCAGCAGCAGCAGCAGCAGCACAGACTTGTACACAGTGTCCAAAAGGACGAGGCTGCTGAAACAAATCTTTTAAGCCAAGACTTTAAATCAAGAATTAAATTAACAACTGGATCTACACCTCATCAACTCATTGCCCCAAAAAATATGTTGCATCCTAATAACAAGAAGAACATTTAGCAAATACAAACACTATTTTATGATGGACGATATTCATCGTCATAAAACAGACGACCGACCTCTGACCTACTGACCATGTCCAGAAAATCAGGTTGTTGTCGTCTGTGATTCTTGTCAAATACAAGGTACAATGTTTTGTGGACCAGGGTCAGAGGTCACAGCACAAATACACATCTCTTGGCGACACCTCTGTCATTCGGAGTTGAACACAGAGCCTGTTCTGTGTCACGTCACGTCTTCAGTGACCGACCAGGTCACTTGATTCACATCAGGTTGTACGACCGTCGTAGATCTGTTGTCTTTGAGGTATTTTACTGCTCGGTGCTGGAACAGGTTCCACAGTCGACCTCAGTGTCTCCTGACTTCAGGTGAATCATTACGACTCATTTATTACTCATTTATTACTTTCTACTCGAGGACGACTGACGTGTTCTACTGTAGGTTCTACTCTGTGATCCCGACCTACATCAGAGGACGACTGACGTGTTCTACTGTAGGTTTGGAGCCAAACTCAGACCCTGGACCCAGGGGTTGAGTCACTCCTATCAAAATATCAAAATCAGACTTCAACTGGAAAGAGCAGAAACAACATTTACCAAAAACCCTGAAGAACAAAGACGTTCAGATTCATACAGAGCTCCAGAGTTGATCACATTAACTCTCACTGACACAGAACAGGCGAAACAATAACAAGGAACAAAAACAGGACAGCGTTAGCCGTAGATTTACTGCGTTCCAGAATAAACAGTGAAGTCTGCGTTAAATAATGTTACAAACACAAAGACAGATTATGGCTAATCATGTTTGGTTAGTTAGCATCATCGCTAACTAGCAGATTGCTCTCTGTAGCATGAGTCTGTGTGTGTTGTTGTGTATTAGCATGAGCTGCTGTCACTGTGTCCAGGTCAAAGTCTGAGGATGAGTTCAGGTCAAAGGTCGTCATCTTTTCATGCACCACAGTTTATATCCCAGTCTAGTTGATGTGAACCTCAGCTGGACGTGGCCCAGATTTGAGATCTTGCTGTGGTTAAAGAAGTCAAAAAGCGACAGTGTTTTCTCTTGACTGCAGTGTGAACGGCCTCGACTTTATTAGGGGAAAATTCAGGACAGACATTTTACATTATTTTTCCACAATCCTATTTATTTTTGAACAGCTAAAGCATGACCCTGAGATGGAATCAACACAATTACGAGAATTACAGCTAAAATAATAGTTCAATTCTCCTGTGGCTCAGTGGCTCAGAATAACCCATGAAAAAAAACAAAAGCGTTCTTCCTGTTTGCTGAAAGCTACAGGATCTACCAGATTTAGGGAAATTGCTTGAATGTTTTCAAAACTACTAAAAAAAACCAGTGAATTATAGGAGGACGAGAACTGTCGGGAAGTCGAGACCCGTTGATGATTTCTACGTAAGAAGGTTATTCCTTCAAATAATAATAATAATAATAATAATAATAATAATAATAATAACAACATAAAAACGCACTTAAAAGCACCACCACCTTCTTCCACAGCTGCTAACACATGCTGCTTTCACTTCTCTCTTTCCACTCTGAGAGGTTTTCCGGGGATACCACAGTCAGCTTTTCCCAGGCACGGCTGGAGACGGGCCACAGGGGAAGGAGGGGGGAGTCAGGAGGGGGGAGAGTGGAGTCGGTCTGATTAGAGTAAGAAAGAAGGAGAGTGGAAAGTTATAGAGGAGCGGGGGGGGGGGGGAGGGGGAGAGAGTCGAGAATGTAAAGGACTTCTCCTCCAGGAATGTTTTAATAAATCAATTTAAACATGGAGCCAAAGAGAAGAACAAACAGCACGGCCCTGACAGGAGGCGGGCTTTTTGTTTGTTTGTTTTTTTACCAGATGAAGTATTTGACAAACTCTCAGCTGAACACACGTGGGGATTACTGGCTGAGTCGGCCCAGTTCCCACCACACCCAGAAGATAAAAAGACAAACAACTCAGAAACACACGGAACAACAGGCTGAGGATCGTACGCTGACGGTGGAGCAGGAGTCTGTAGTGTGTGGGAGGAACTGGGACGCCTGGGGGAGGCCATGGGGGGGGGCACAGCTTT
This sequence comes from Cynoglossus semilaevis, assembly GCF_000523025.1. NCBI lineage: Eukaryota > Metazoa > Chordata > Actinopteri > Pleuronectiformes > Cynoglossidae > Cynoglossus > Cynoglossus semilaevis. Next base: position 1,500,893 of record NC_024315.1, on the reverse strand, counting down.
GCTACTGTGTTTGTATTTGGAAATGACATTTTCAGATTGAAAATAATGTCGTTGTCCCTGTTTTTCCAGTCCAAACAGCCGTGAACTGGCGTCGGTCGTCAACACGACCTGAACTAAGTAAGAAAAACTGCAGCGATCTTTACGTAGATGTTCAGGACAAAACAAGAGTTTAGAGACTGAAATATTAGTCATTGTGACACAGCACACCCAAACAATCTGTTATTTATTTACACAACAGCGGTGGTGTAAGAAAAAATATCAACAAACAATCACATTGTTGAAACAATTAAATTCATTAATTTCTGGTTCGTTCACTGTCACCTCGTCTACTCTGGTCTCCACCTTCAGGAAGTCTGAAGTACTGCACTGGACCAATCATTTCTAGTCAAACCCTAAAAACACCGTCAGTACGACTACACCCAGTCCAGAACACTGGTGACTCACACACCTGTGACAACACACACACACACAGAGAATTTGATCTCTTTCTGTAATAAATCCTTTTAATCTCCCTTTATTTACAGCCCTGAACACAGACACATTCCACCGTTTCATTCAACACCCACACTCTTCATCACACTCTTCATCACAGCTGTATTTTACACTTTTATAACCAGTGGATCTACAGTACAAGCCACTCAACGTGCGTTAATAAAACTGAACAAAACTCGTTTATTTTCTAATGTCGTTGGATGTTCCAACGTTGGATGTTCCAGAGTTGGATGTTGCCGCGGCCTGAATGTTGAGGCAGTTTGATTTCTGCTGATGGCAGATCAAATCTCTGTGAAATTACCCGTCTGTGTGTGTGTGTGTGTGTGTGGGAAGTCCCTTCTCTCTGCTCTACACAGTCCCCCCGGCTGTTCATGGTTTGCTCAGCCAATCAGAGTCAGTGTCTGCCTTTGTTTCCTACTGCTTTAACATTGTGGGTCAGTGGAAGGGTCACAAGGTCGCGTCTCACCCACACAGAGGTCACGTTTCCTGGTTGTCAGTGTTAGCAGTGACAGCTCCATCAGTTCAGTTTCAACTGTCGCTCTGACAAAAGGTGAAATTCTAAAAACATATTCTTTAAAAAAAATTTTAAAAAAAACTGAAAAAGGAAAGCAGATTTGTTTTAGCGGAGGTTCAGTCTGTGTTTGTACTGACACGACAGACTGACCACGGTCTGTCTCACTCACTAATCTCTCCCTCCCCCAA
>NC_024315.1:1493670-1499673 GCF_000523025.1 Cynoglossus semilaevis | reverse complement strand
CTGTTTCCTGTTGAATGACTGCACATACGTGTGTGTGTGTGTTTCCAAAAGACAGAGAGAGAGAGAGAGAGAGAGAGACAAACAGTTACATAGAAAGGAAGACAACTTTGAGACGTTCCCTTGTCAGCCTGAGGAAAAGTGAAACTCAGCGTCTGGTATTTTAACCAACAACTCTTCAACAACCCTCGATGTTTGTGAGGAGAAGCAGAACCAGAACCAGAACCAGAACCGTCTTTGGTTCTGGCTCTGCTTCTCCTCATGGTAAATATGATGGACAAGAATCATTGTCTGGACCAGAGAAAACACAGACAGGTGGGGCGCAAGGGAGGGGGGGGTCGACGGTCAGTTTCATTAGTTCAATAAATTTTAAAAAAATTTAATTTTGTGTTGGGCCATCAGGGGGCAGCTGAGGCCTGAAAAGAACCACTGGTTTAGTCACTGCAGATGTTTCTCAGATGAATCTTCATGTATCAGATTTACTACTACTCCTTGGTCCAGTCCAGTCAAGTCCGGTTCATGGGTCATAATCCAAACACTGATAATGACGCAGCATTTACTGTAAAAACAGCTTCTCAAGTAGCAGAGAAAGTTCCAGCTGTAGTGTGACACAGACTCTAGTTTGTCTGGTACCGAGTGGGACCGATTGATGACTTGTGAAATTGCAAAACCACAGAGCAATAACGTTTGTTGAAGGGAAAGCACTGGATGTTGTCATGTGATTGGATGGTTTGTCTGACAGTTCACCGATGAATCACCGTGATATGATTTGTGTTGTTTTATTTTCGTTTCCTGTCCGCAGAGTGAGTCAGTGAAGTACTTCCTGGACAACTTGGATCGTATCGGACAACTGGTGAGTCACAGACAAACGCCCTGAGCTGGAAGAGAGCCGTCGATGTCATGAATAAAATACACATACTATGAACACAGTACAGTATGTGTACTTTATAGACGGTGTATAAGACTGTAAAAGGTCACGTGAGAACTGAGGTTCCTCAGTTAGCGGGTGAACTAGCCACAGGTTTGGACGTTGATCTTCATGCTAACCTTCAGAATATAATTTAAAAATAATAGTTTTCAGTTTGACCAGTTCACTAGTCAAGTTATTTGATAAAAAAAAACTTAGAAGATATTTCTCTGTAAACGTCCACAGGAGTAAATCACTGCTGAATGACCTTTAACCCCTGCTGGACTTTTAACCCCGTTTGCAGAGCGCAGAACTACGTTAGGAAACGCTGAACACTCATATTTCACACATTTTTTTCTTCTCCATTTTCAGAACTACATCCCGAACAAACAGGACATTCTGTTTGCCAGAAAAGCCACCAAGGGGATAGTGGAGCACGACTTTTTCATCAAGAAGATTCCCTTCAAGATGGTGGACGTCGGGGGGCAGAGGTCGCAGAGACAGAAGTGGTTCCAGTGTTTCGATGGAATCACATCCATCCTCTTCATGGTGTCATCCTCCGAGTATGACCAGGTACGCACACACACACACACACACTTTTGACCAAGATGCAGAGAGCGGTTGGTCACATGGTCGGCACGTTACACGCTCAGATTCAACATGACAAGAAACATGAGGTCCAGGACCCCTGAGGGCAACACAAAGGCCTCTTTGTGGTTTTCTGAGGAAACCTGACGGTTGCTCTTCTCCTCATCAACAGTCATGTGATGAAAAGTGTGTGTGTGTGTGTGTGTGTGTGTGTGTGCCATTCCAGGTCCTGATGGAGGATCGAAGGACCAACCGTTTGGTGGAGAGCATGAACATCTTTGAGACCATCGTCAACAACAAGCTCTTCCTCAACGTGTCCATCATCCTCTTCCTCAATAAGACTGATCTCCTGGTGGAGAAGATACGCACAGTGGACATTCGCAAAAACTTTCCTGAGTTCAGGGGAGATCCTCGCCGACTTGAGGACGTCCAGGTACAGACACACGAGGGTCATGGGTTCGATGTTCCCAGGTCCTATCACGTTATTTAATAATAAAAAAACAAAACAAAAAACCTTAAGAACTGGTTGTTGATTAACATTTTTAATCTGATTAAAGTGTGGATTAGTCCCGGTTGACCACATCCTTGTGTCGTTTAAGACAAACCTAGAAGTCGGTGCAGAGATCCCACTGTAACCCAGTTTCTAACCCAGTTTGTCTCCTTCCGTCTCCAGGCGTTCCTGGTGCAGTCGTTCAGTCGTAAAAGGAGAAACCGGGGGAAACCCCCCCCTCCCCCCACTTCACCACCGCTGTGGACACCGAAAACATCCGCTTCGTCTTCCACGCCGTCAAGGACACCATCCTGCAGGAAAACCTCAAAGACATCATGCTGCAGTGACCGTCCAGCGGCAGACGCCGACCGTAAAAACCACGCGTGTCCAGAGGACGACAGTAGGAGCTGGACACGTCCTGACTCTGACCTTCGACCTTTGGAGCAGATCTTTTTTTTGACCCATGGTGTGGATCTAACCAAACCCTGGACCAGTGGACCTGTGGACCCGTGGACCAGTGGACCAGTGGACCTGTGGACCAGTGGCGTGACTTTTCTGGCAGGAATCGCGAGCCTTTGTGTGAATAACCCGTACAAAAGTGTACGCTGACGATGCGGTCGTGTATCTCCGACATGTAGCACTCAGATTTTCTTCTTTAGCACCAAACACATGGAGCACTTAAAGTGCCTTCTCTCTGATGTAAATATGACCAATGACGTGCCTGTCACTAAACCCTGTCAAACTGACGCCCGTTCAAAAACTAAAATGGAATTAAGCTGCGTGAGCACCGAGCTGGAGGCGGAAGAAATGAGAAGAAAGTTCCTGACAGACAAGGAACACACACACACACACACACACACACACACACACACAGGTCATATGCTGTGTTGTGTGATAAGGTTGCACAAGTGTCCTTCACCGAGGAAGAAGATTAACCGGTCCACTTTCCCTCCGTTCCCCCGTCCTGTCGTCGTACGCGACGAGACAAACAGCTGCAGATAAGACGATACTTTACCCTCACCCAACCTCTCCTCCTGCCCCCCTCCCCCTCCGTCTCCGTCTCCGCTGTACAATGGAGAGGTTGTTCGCCCCCTCCCTCCCCGGCTGCAACAGTACATGATCCAATTAGTGACTTCTTGTTTCTATGAATCACACACACACACAGGAACACACAGTTCCTGATCATCCATGAGTTACGATGGACGTGTCCCAAGGCCGTACTGAACGACTCCCCGCAACAAGGAGATACAAGTACGAGAAATAGACGGTGTATAATAAATGGGCAGAGGTGTCGTTAGCAAGCACTGAAACGAAGAAGAAGAAGAAGAACTCCTTTGTATTAAAATGAGAGGAAGTCGAAAAGATGGGGGACGGTGTGAAAAACTTGGAGGAGTGTACGGTTCTATAGAACTATAGAGCTCTGTGCTGTAAGTTAAGTAGCCACACATATGAGGGTAAGACATAAGTATTTAGCCGTTAGCCTTGTTGTGCTTTATCATTTGTTTTCCACTAAACAAGGTCATTCTTTACAAACTGACGTGGTGTTCGATGGTAAAGACTTCTATTTAAAACAAACAAATAGTTTGAAAAAAGTTAGAAACACCGTCGCCTAATTTTCCCATAAACCTACTGGACACGAGTTAATACCTCACAGTGAAACAGGGTCCGTTACTCACAGCCTGTTAGCATCTGTTAGCTATGTGCTAATATGAAAATCACAGAAACACAGACACGAACACTGATGGACATCGTAGAAACAGAGCAGACAAAACAGAGAGCTGAGAAACACCCAGAGTTCCAGAGGACAGGCGTCGGTTCGAAGACTCTTAAAGTTAATGTTTGGCTAAAGACCGGAGACTGCGACAACACCTCTGATTGGAAACTTCCTTTAAAGGCATCTGCACCACTAACCTGGAGTTAAAGGCTCGTAATTGTGGAACTGTTACATTTATGAAGCATGAAGTTAACAACGCTGCAGCCAAACCTTTTATTTATTTATTTTTTTACGGGGATGATTTTTATTGGGATGACAAACAATTTCTGCGTCATAAATCTTGGTAACAACGTCGTGCATCGGTCGTGTCGTAGAATGAGTTTCAGTTTCAGTCTGGATGAAGGTACGTACGAATAACAACAGTCAAACACGATCAAAACAAGTCAGACTTCTCACCTGTGACTTGAACATTAAATCAGACACGTGACCTGATTGACTTTCGAGCGACTAGGACGTGAACCTCAACACTCACGACTCAGGAAAGACCAAGGACCAATGACTACCACATTATAAAAAAATAAAAAACACGTGGAAGGGCTGAGCCAGTTAGTCCTCCGTGCCAGTAGGTGGCACAAAAGGGTTAAACACAGGAACTTAAGAACAACATTATTGGTAATTAATTATAGCTCCATGTCTGATCACGATCAATGACAGTTAGTTAGCGCCTGTAACCAGTAATCAGTCAAGTTTCAACATGGAGATTTAGTGAAGACAGAATCGAAGGAAATGTCAGTTTTATGACATGACAGTTCAGTTTAGAAGAAAATAAATGATAGAGCACAACAAACGAACGATGTGTCGTCTGAAAACAACTTTGATTATTATCAGGGGTGTTTATTGGCAAGAACCTGGCGATACGATGCATATTACGATACAGGGGCAACAATACGATATATTGAGATACTACAGGCACGTCGGTATGTTGGGTTTTTAAAAACTTTAATTGTGTTTAATTGTAGGAAAACTGTTAGCATAGTAAACACACGATGCTGTTACTAATCCACAGTACTGCAGAATATCAGTATGGAATTGTGAAACTAAACATCGTGATATTTCTGTGCATTGATATTTTCGTACACCCCGACTGGTCGACATTATCTTTTGTTAACGATCTCCTGAAACTAGTGACATCAGCAGCCGTCTCCAGAGCACGACGGTGGACGGACCGCTGGATTCTTTCTGCATTTCTGTTCTCACTTTTGCAGCCAAACATAAACTAAGGATTGACCAATCACGGAGGTCCTTCTGCGTGTCCAGTCTACGCAGGCTGAATATAAGCACTTCCACACGCCTGACGTATTAGACTGTAATTATTTTGTGTGTTCATACTGATCCGACTGTGCATGTGTTTTGGTTTGTTTTGGGTTTTTTTTACTTCATGTACATAGTACTGTGTAAGTATTTTCCCTGAACCTTCAGAACAAACACCACTCTAACAGTGATCACTGTAACTGTAACTGTAACTAGAGGAGTTGTTGTTGTTGTTGTTGTTGTTGTTGTCGTTAACTAACCTACCTTTACCACTTCACACTTTGCTCTCGTTTGTCAGAGTTGTCGTTGCACTGGATGTTTCCATGAGAAGAACAAGCCGAGAGGAAAATGTCTGGGGTTTTTGGACGGAGGAGAAACAAATAAACAGACTTTGAACGAGGAGCAGGATGGAGAGAGGGAGGTCTGGTGCTGTTGTTTTTTTGTTTCCCGCTGCTCTGGCTCGGAGCTCTGTGGTGAAATACACTGCCGTTGGTTTCGCTGACATGCTGTTTCTTTATTTTCTCCATGTTGGCGTCTGTGTGTGTGTTTGATTGTGCATAAAGAAGGAAGGTCGAGACCATCTGAACTGGAGAGTGAAAAAAAGGCCAGATTAGATGGGAGGGAGGGAGGGAAGGAGAGGGGGAGGGAGGGGGGAGGGGGAGGCAGGAGAATGAAAGGGAAGTGAGAGGAGATGACAGAGGAGTTTAAAAACATTTGGAGTTCATGGAGGCAGAGAGCGGTGAAATAAAATGAATTTAAATGTGTCCCGGGGGCGGTTTAATCTGCAGTTATGAACACGAGCCGAGCCCAGAGACGCGGCTCCTGATAAGTCGTGTCAGAAGAGTGTGGAGCCTGGAGGCTGACCGCAGGCGTCCACAGCACAGACCGTAACGTGAAACTCATCAGCCACTGGGTCGGACCGTATCTCCGTCACCAGCACAGGCTGACCTTTGGTTTGGCTTTTAATCAGAGCAGCTCGGATACACAACAGGCTTA
>NC_024315.1:1480782-1493346 GCF_000523025.1 Cynoglossus semilaevis | reverse complement strand
GAAAAGTCCTGGACCACAGGGAGAACGTCTCCCCCGTGGTTTTTCAAACATAAGGAAGACCACAACTACAGAGGAGGACGCCATGTCCTCAGGTTACACACACACACACACTGTTATTGTTCTCACCCAATCTGCCCTGAGACTCAGAGAGGAAGTCAAAAAGTTCTAGGACAACTCCAACCTACTTATCTACTGTATGTGAACCTCGTCTGAGAACTTTTTGACTAATGTTCAACCTCTTCTATCAGAACAGAAATACAACAAAGACAGTGAAATACCTTTAGTAAAGTATGTTGAATACAGGTACTATTAAATGTACTGTAAAAAAGTATTTGAAGGTAACTTTATGAAGGAAGGAACGGCCTTTAAAAATACTGTAAAAAAGTATTTGAAGGTAAATTCTTGAGTAACTTTATGAAGGAAGGAACGGCCTGAACTACAACAGGTACTGCAACATGTGTAGTACTGCAGTACTGCAACATGTGTAGTACTGCAGTACTGCACGTACAGAACCCAACGTCTGGCCTGTTGACGTCACACGTCTTCTATTTACACTCAGCTTCTATCTGTGTCAGTTTACAGCCCAGGAGCAGCAGGTGGCGATGAAGAGCATTTCAGGACATTTCCAAACAGACACAGAGAGACGATGAGGCCTTTGGCTGAACCAGGAACCTCTGACTGTGAGGCTCCACTGCTCACCACAAAGTCAACACACACACACACACACACAGATACACAACATGTTCTATCAACAACAGAGAAACCACTGACTGTAAATGAGCTCTGATCACAGACGTGTTTCACTGACATGAATTCACAAAGAAAATATTTTTTTTCTACTTGACTTAAAACAAAATTCAGGACAAATTTGTAAAACCCGGTCGAAGTCACATCTGTAGACCACGCAGCTAATCTGTGGGAGTGAAACTGGTCTCATGACTCTGATCAGGCTGACGTTTCCCTCAGGCTGTTTTGATTGGGCCGAGACCTGAACTCTGATATTTAATAATGGGCCAAGTGCTCCCTGTGTTACTGCCACACACACACTCACACTCACACTAATGTGTCACAGGGGAACATAAACAGCCAGTGGTTCATTAGCAGATGCTCCGGTCATGACACATCAGTCCAGGTCTTCCCGTCATTAAACCCTTGCTCTGTTTTTCCTTCACACTGACACTGAGATTAAATCACGAGCTGCTGCTGCTGCGGCTTCGTTTGCTCTACAGGAAGTTGTTGTTGTTGCTGTTTGGACGCAGCGGCAAAACAGAAGCAAAATAAACCCAGCATTTACATGAAAAAACATATTATTTTGATTCAAATGTCTTTACCAACTCTGGTTTAGAACGACGAGTTTTGTGGGAAATGTTTCCCTCTGCTGGTAAAAAGATGTAATACGATGCAGTTCAGCAAAAAAATAAATAATTCTGTCTCTATTCTAAGCTGTGAGACACAGTATAGTATAGGTACAGTAAAGATTTAGTACTTGTTTTTAGTACTGTTACTTCTGTTAGTACTGACAGAAGCTGCAGTAACGAAAACAGCTACACTCTCATCCATCCATCCCAGAGTTAACGTCAGTTTAACAAGGCTCTAATACACTGTCTGATACACAGGAAGTGCTTTACTCTTCATCATCTTGACTTCCTGTTGATTCAACGACTTTATATTTTCCACAGCCAACAAACAACAACAACATCGCTCACATTTTCTACCGGTCACCACTAACAAACCCGCCAGAACGTTAACCTCAGGCTTATTATTATTATTATTATTATTATTATTATTTCTGTCTGATTAATTTCCCTCTGTTTTACAGTTTAGTTCTTTGCCATATTTACATCCCGTTCGACCAACGTGATTCTCCCCATCGTCACACGACACATGGAACATTACAGAGTCAACGATGTCAGCGTTAGATATAAACAATAAGCAAATTCACCTTAGCAACAAGTGACGTCACCATACCTGTTTATGGCCAACCAGCGTAGGTCGATGTGTCCAATCCGTGAGATCCCGGTGAGTTTGAGGACTTTCTCCGCGGGGACTGTGACGGTTCTGGACCCGGTACTGACGGACCAGTGGTTCGGTCACAGTCGTGGTCAATGTTATATCCATGGTTTCTACGATTTCCAACAACAGTAACTTCCCATAAATGAACGAACAACCGTTTCTGCTCATATTCTGTATCAGGTCGTAGCGGGAATCTGGCCGTTCAGTCAAAACGCCTGATAATCGATATAATAAATAATATACGCAACTGTTCGAGTATTTGTGGCAGTTTAGTCCAAGTTTCTGAATTAAAAAAACAAAACATTGTTTCATTGAACACAAAGCGCTGAGCTCACGTGATTCCACGTTTATTTCACTTTGACCTGATGATAACGTTCACGGCCAACACACAGCTTCAAGTTGAAGCTGTCAACTTCTTCAAGTGCACGCACCTGTTACCTATTTCCTGTTTGTACCTGTTTCCTGTACCTTTACCGGTTACCAAGGAGCTTCAGTGACACCCTGTGGTCAAAGTGAAGTACTGACGTTGATACAAAATAAACATTGAACTGCTGCGACAACAATAAATCTACTAAAAAAAAGAGAAATGTTTTGACACTTGTTTTTTTTACAATTTGGCGTAGTAAAAATTAAATAATAAAAAAGTAAAAAATAAAAAATATTTTATACAATAAAAACTGAATGTGTACATGGATGGAAAGTGACATGGGGTAAAACAAACTTATCTGGTGCTCTCCTGACGGTTTCAGTTGTTTATCTATTTATTTATTTTTGTATATAATAAATGCAATAAAAATCTAAAAAAAACAAATTTGGTCTGAATTTGTCAATATCACCACACACTTGATTTACACCCTTCTTTGGCACTCCCATAGCAACAGTTTTATTCACACAGTCACAAAACTTACAAAATGAGTCCACTGCAGAACGACACACAAACCTTCATCCAGTGATTAGAGCCTGACATTACAGTAGTTTTCCATGAGGCGGAGTGAACAGCCAAGTTTAAAGATAAAAAAGAAATATATCTGTAACTTTAGATGTAACACCAGTAATATTTGACCGTTACCTCGTAGCAGTGCAGTGATGAACAGAAGAGGAAAACATCACAGTCGTGTCTGTGAGAAACAGTACGATGACAGCTCTAAAATCAGCAGAAGTCAGAGTGTGTTCCTGGTACTGGTCAATTTTAACATTACTGTCTTTGGCTGTTTTTGCACAGTTTAAGTAACTTCAATAAAATACTTTTTTTTTCACTACTTTACAAAACAACATTTTACCTTCCAAACAGTATCTGGGCTTTACAAAAGCAATATCCACTGTTAGGGATTTCCTGACCGTGAGTCACGTGACAGTTATTTGGAGCTGGGGGGCAGGTAGTAGGGGTGGAACAGTCTCTCGTGGGCACAGATGTGCAGGGCAGCGTGTGTGTGCATCAACAACCGCGGAAAGCGTGAGGTGAAGTAGACGATGAAGCCGTCGGGCAGCTCGCCCAGTGTCTCCTGCACCTCCGGTGGCAACTCATGGTAGTGGTGTTTCTGTACAAGCAGAAGGTGAGTGTGAAAAAAAACAAAAAAACAACCTTTTGACCTTTGCAGGTTAATATAACATTTAAAAAATTTTTTAAATGTCATGTCATTCCTGCAGGTCAACTGACTCAAAGAGCTGGAAAATTAATCCAGAAAAATCCAGAAATGTTTTCAGTTCACATAGACTCAGACGTAACTCATAAAGATTTTATTAAAAAAAGGTTTCAAGCTGTTTGTCTGACCTTATTCCTCATGGCTCTCAGCAGGTCTCGGACCGAGTTTCCTTTGTACGTCCTGAAACGACGCAGATCTGAAAAGAAAAACATGTTTGTCATAAACGGAACAGGATTCTGTGATGAAAGATGAGTCAAAGAAAGATGGATTAAAGGCAGCGGCGGTGTTATTGAATTAACTACAGGGAATAAACACTGTGTGTGTGTGTGTGTGTGTGTGTGTGTGTCCGTGCCTGTTTGTAGGGGCACAGAGATGTGCATCCTCCAGTTGGTTCTGACCACAGCTCTCCCTGCAGTCTCCAGTCTGACCACAATAGGACTGTCGGCTGGTTCCTTCTCTATGCGATCGCTCACGTCCTTAGACACAGAGAGAACGGATGGAGGTGAAAACTTTAGACACGTCAGTCTCGTTAGACTCGAGGCTAAGATGTCATAAAAAAAAAAAACACAAAGTTGAACGACGACGTCAGACCTGGAAAAACAGCAGCTGCTTCTCTGGACTCCAGAAGAACGGATGCTTCAGGACACAGGCTGTGGAGGGTCGAGACTCGGGCTCAGCCCCGATCATCTGTTCGATCAGATCTCTGGCTATGAAGTCGTCTGATTGGACACAGACGTCAAGGTTATTTTGGAGCAGAATAAAATTATCACCAAACAAAAACCCTGAGCTCACCGTTTAAATCATCCTTAAAATGTGAGAGCCAGTATTCTCCTGACAGGATGTTGACCTGTCGCCTGAGTGCATCCCCAAAGGGGTGCTGCCCCCTACTGACTACGTAGTAAAACACACAGCCAGCTGAGAAAACATCTACGGCTGCAGTCTGTGATGGACAAAAAAAAAAAGAATCGGAGAAATCTATTTTCAAATAAAAAAAAAACTTTGTTATTATTATTTTATGAAGTAGTAAAAACCTTCTTACTGGTTTATTTCCTGGCGTTTCCCTCAGTACTTCTGGGGCGATCCAGCCTTCAGTTCCTGGTATTCCTGACCTCAGGGAGAAGCTGCACCGACCGTCCGCAATTTTCTTGCAGAGTCCAAAGTCGGAGATGAGCGCCCGGACCTGACCCAGAGCACTGGGCCCCGAGAGGAGGATGTTTCTGGGTTTCAGGTCACGATGGACTGATAAAAAAAAAGAAGGCGGAGCGTGAAGAGCGTGGGGTTTGAGGATTTGGATATGAACCGTACTGTGCAGAGGTTTTCATCAGGTGTTGTGTCTCAGACCTATGTTGAGGGAGTGAAGGTGTGAGAGGCCACACATGGTCTGTTCCAGCAGAGTGATGGGACTCAGGCCGGGGAAGCTGGACGGACCCTCCACGTACTGCACAGACACAGACACAGACACAGACACAGACACAGCTGTCAGTCATCCTGAACCAGAGGACGGACGGCGCTCCGACCCACACCGACCTGCTGCAGGGTGGCCGTGCACAGTTCGATGGCGATGTAAGTGAAGAGGCGATCTCGCTCCGTGCAGAAGTATCGGATGACGTTGGGGTGAGTGTCGGACTCTCGCAGGAGCTGCACCTCTCGCTCCGCCACCTCGAAACACTCGGGCAGGATTCTCTTCACGGCCACGTGGCGTCCGTCGAATTTCCCCCTGACGTCACAAACAAACATCGCAGCGGTCAGCGGTCGTGTAGACGACCACGATCGAAGTGAACCCGGTGTGGACCCGTACCTGAAGACAAAGGTTCCTGCTGTTCCGTGTCCCAGGACGTCAGAGGGAGTGAAGGAGATCTTACCCACCTGCACCTCCTCGCCGGCTCCTGTGAACGGCAGGAAGTAAAGAACAATCGGTTGAAGGTGAATAACGAAAACCACCTCCACCGGTTCGTCTTCTCGAGGCGTTACCTGCAGCGGGTTTGGGAGCAGCTGTGCCGTTCCTGAGAACATCTGCGCTGCTGCTGCTGCTGTGAGTGGGGGGGGTGGGTGAGGGGTCCTCAAAAACAGAGTCTGGAGGATAGAAAATGTTAAAAACGTGTTAAAAACAGCAGTTAACCCCTGGTTTGCTGGTTTGATTCCTGGTCCTGTTCCAGGAATGGGTGAAAAATCAAAGCTGCTTGTTACATTCTAACAGTTTTCAACTGTAGGGGGCGCTGTTGTATGGTATTTATGATAAAAAAAAGATAAAAACAACTGTTTCGTTTTTTGTTTTTTTTTTGCACCACAGCCTGAACTTCTCATCGTTCACCACTAGTTGGACTCTTTACTGTACGTTTTTATAAACATCCATCCTGCTGCTCACCACTGGAGAGGTTGGTGTCAGTGGAGAGGTTGGTGTCTGTGGAGGCTGAGGTCTGGACGTTGGTCTGTAGACTGGACTGCATTCTCTGGAAGTGAGTCTCGAAGACCTCCTCCAGCTGCTTCTGGGCCTTCAGCTGTTTGGCACGCTGGAGAAAAAAACCCAAAAAGACACCATCACAACCTGACTGGGGCTGGAACCACACTGAACTTGATACGATATTTTTTTTGTTCACGATTTTATCACAATGTTTTGAAACCAAATGAGCTCAAAACCAACTCCACTGATGCTCACTTTGTCAGAACTCATCGACTGACACCAGAACAGGACAGAAAAAAACAACAGGTCACAACCAATGTTTTTAGTCACATACCGCCACCTACTGTCCTAGAGTGTGTAGCGTCTGTGAGCCTACTCCTTACACCTTGATGCACGACTGAGTTTTTTATTTCAACCGATGTGAATTGTCAACATTTGTAATGATTTTTAACCCATTCACGATGCATCGTTAGGTCCCTGTTTGAAATTCATGAAAGCTAAAATCAAACTTCATTTTCACCAGTAGAGGCCACTAAACCCTACAAGGTGGCACTCACCACTGGGTACGTGCACATGAAGGCCAGCCATCCTCCGACCAGCAGCGTCAGGACGACCAGGGTCAGATTATCCTGAGTCATGTAGACGGGCAGCACAGGGGCCGCCCTGGGCTGGGGTCCTGACGCTCCTCTCTGCCCTGCTGCTCCTCCTGCTCCTCCTCCTGTTCCTCCTCCTCCTCCCCGTCCTTCTCTTCTGTACACAGCGCCGTCACCGTGGCCTCCGGCGACTGTCTGGAACTGAAGGACACAAACGAGGAGGAATCACATTTACCGACGCCGGTTTGTTCGTTTTATTTTATGTTGAGCACTTTTGGATCGATGCTGTAGTTAGTGAGACATTAAGTGTTGTATTACATCAATAGTTCTTCTCCCAGCTGCTGTAAAGAGGCTGCAGCACAGAGTAATAGTCTAATAAGAGAGAATAATTGCCCACTAACCCTCTGGTAATTTACTGACTCCCCCTCTCTCTCTCTCCCTCTCTCTCTCTCTCTCCCTCTCTCTCTCTCCCTCTCTGAATAGAGCCGAGGGTGTGACTTACATATTGCCTCTGTTTGTAGGCGGCAGGGGAGACGGTGGAGGCTGCGGAGCCCGGGGGCCGGGGGGGGATGACGGCCTCACCAGAGTGCTGCAGGATGACTGGGAAGTCCCTCAGCATGGTGGTGTGAGCCAGTGGGGGGGGCTCATGATGACCTGGACCACAGTTAGAGTCAGGTTAGAGCTGCACGGGTCTGGACTGGACAGTGTTGGTTTAACCTCATTAACCAGTTCAACCTCAGGGTTAGGGTTGGTAATGGTTGATGAGTTCATGAACATATCTGACCTGGTTTATCAGTGCATTTAAATAGAAATAGAATGAAATTCTAAGCAAAATATAAAACTTAAAACATTAAGTATTGAGTGAAATGGAACGGCCTGAAATACATCCTAAATTTAAAGTAATTTAAAGTAATTTAAAGTAATCATAAGACGTTTTGACTGATGAAAACAATCACAAAGAAAAACAGACGTTTTGTCTGATGAAAACAATCACAAAGAAAAACAGATGAACCTGAGACACTGGTGCAGTGACTGAAAACAAACGTTAGGTGTCACCAATGAACACAATCAACTACAGTAACAATGAAACTACAGTCAGTCTGTACTGTGACTGATGGTCATCTCTCCCACCTATCAGCAGCCAGTGGTTCTTCCGACTGTTGGTGCTCCCCGGTGGATAGCGCACGTCCGTGGACGGTATGATCTCACACTCCCCTCGCTCTCTGACGGTCACCTCCGCGGTCACGGGACCCTCGATCCGGGCCAGGATCAGACCCCGAGGCTGCGGTCAAAGAGGCACAACCGTCACCGGCTGAAAACGGTGTTTCTATTGATGATGATGAGGATTTAAAGATTTGAACTCACAACTAAGGAGACTCCGTGGTGGACGAAGGAGGTGGAGGCGTAGAGGTGAGAGTCCAATTTCCCAACGTAGAGCGTGGGCCTTTAAGAGACAAAAGCTGCGTTAACTCCTCGACTAAAGAAGTTCACGGTAGAATTATCACAAACTGGAGAAAACCCAGACATGTGTGTGTGTGTGTGTGTGTGTCGTACACCAGCTGAGCCTGAGCGCTGGCCTGCTCCTTGACAAACTGGTAGCTCCACTTCAGCGTGGACTGTGTGTCCGTCTGGTCACTGGCAGAGGAAAAGGTGAGGAAGCGGAGTGTCTCCATGGCCAGTGACATGTGGGGGGCGTGTCTGAGCGAGTCGCCCGAGTACAGGTAGACCCCCACCACAGGAGAGCCGTAGTTCTGACTCCACAGGACGTCACCTGAGGGAAGAAAACAGACGTTTTTAATGTTTCTGTCTTTACTGACAGACTGACCAGACGTGGCTCCGCCCACCTGTCTCTCTGTCCACCGTCACAACGAGACCGTCACCGCTCGACACAAGATGAGCCATTTCTGAGGAGACAGACGGAGGTGCAGGTCAGTTATGGATCAGCTACAGACGGAGGGACGGTTCACTGACCGTGACGTCTGATTCTGACCGCTTTAATTCATCAAAATGAAAAGAACAAAGAAAAGTTCTACAGGAGACAGAACCGTATCCAAAGTTAAAAAAGGGAAAAGAGCTTTTAAAACATGGGCTTTTCATTATTAGGGAAATAAATCCCTGTGTGTATGTGTGTATACATGTATATACACACACAGTGTGTGTGTATACATGTATATACACACACAATAGTGTATATACATGTATACACACACACATATATACATGCAGGTATATATAGTGTATACATCTGTATACATGCATTTATTATATTATTATTAATGAATTGGTCCTTTTTTACTGAGTTTCACAGACACACTGCACATACTGTAGTCCTGTTTCTCATCGTACGGTGGAGCAGAGTAATCGTTGTACGTAGCGTTCCAGCGCAGCTCCTGAGTCTTGGTGTCGAAAATGGTGACAACGTATTCTGAAGAAGAAAAATCACAGAAGTCGTTATTTTAAGGAAGAAAGCAAGTGTGTGTGTGTGTGTGTGTGTGTGGTAGGTGACCCACCTGTGCGTCCTATATACAGCAGAGGAGTGTTTGGACAGATGGACTCAGATGCAGATGTCGTCAGACTGGTTTGTTTCTCACCAGTTTCAGGATCCACGACGAACCACACGTCCTGCTTTTTACCTGCAAACCACAGGTTGGTTTGACAAATATTTGTATGTCCCTCACATTGGAAAGTATGTCCCCCCACACACACACACACACATACACACACACACAGTTTCAGAGAGATAGAGTATTCCATCGGAGCTCCTGCAGGGGGCAGACTGCACCAGCTCTGGGATGGTGAAAGGAAGTTTCTGTGAACAGATCCAAAGACCTGTGTCAACATGGAGTCAAACAAACAAACAAACAAACAAACAGAGAGGAACTCTGAGGAACAAAGAGGTGCTGCTCCTGACCATCAGGCCTTCCTTGTGTTTCCCGCCCAGAACGTACAGACTGCCATCATTGGGGTCGGGCAGAAAACCTGGCCTAAAAAGACAAGAGTCGCATCAGTACAACGTCAGCTTCAGTCAAGACTTTGTCTCGTCCTGCTGTGTCCCTGCTGTGTCCCTGCTGATAACTCGAGTCTTTATACGACCTGTCCTTTATAGGCACTCTCTCTCACTCTCTCACTATGTCACTCACTCAAGTCTATTTACTCTAACTCGAACTGCGCGGTGGTTAATTAAATACCATTCAGGAATCGAACCTCTTCAGGCAGTGGCTCTTTTTTTTTTTTACCATCATTCAAATCAAAGACAAACTACAGTCTTCCTGAAGGCCTGAGGGGGGCACTGTCAGACGTTTTACACTTCCACTATTCATTATTCTATTTATACTGATGTTCTTTGACTTTGCCTGGTGACGTGTGTTTTTTGCAACACTGCCTGGTGACTTTTTTAACTAGTTACTAACTAACCTTACCTGTTCCATCTGATTATTGACAAATTATTTTACTTTTCAACTGGACTTTTTTTCTTACGCACTAATCAATCATTTATGACGTCATATAACTTATACAACAGTAGTAAAGTAGATTATCTCAGTTTTAAAACTGTTTCTATGTCACGGTAAATGATGGAGGCAGGACAGTGGGGGGCGCTGTTTCACCTGGTAAAAGACAATGACGTGCGATGTCTATATAAAAGATTAAAACTGACTCAACTGGTTTAGACAGCAATACTTCAAATATTTTAGGCCGAAAATCTTTATTTGATTTTTTTTGTTTATTTTTCCATAAATAGTGACGTAGTAAAATAATAATTTATCATTTTTTTCTGTTATTGTCCTAGTGTTTGATGAGTTGCATTAAATACAATTTTCCTGAAAAGATTTCTCAATGTTTATCAAATAAAATTCAGTGAGTTTGTCATCACACGTTCCTCTTCTACCTGTGCATATACTGGATATGAACATGTGACTCACTCTGTGGGGTAGATCGGCACTTGGATGATGGGGTCTGAAAGAAATCACAGAACAACGGAGCCACAAATGAGACACGTGTGTAAAGAGAAAAGATTTTTGGGGGAAACTTCGCTCGTGTCAACCTTCTCTCAACGTCCACTTGATCTCTCCTGACTGTTTGGAGACGGCGTGCAGACTGCCGTCCAGCGTCGAGACAAACAGGAGCGACTCAGGGAGGGTGATGGACCTGACGCCTCCAACCTGGGGGGGGGGGGCAGATAGTGAGAGGATTATGAACAGACAGAGGGAGTCTGACAGGAGCTTCAGTCACGGTGTCACTAAACACTTAAACATGTGTTTAAGAGTGTGTGTGTGTGTGTGTGAGTGTGTGTGTGTGTGTGTGAGTGTGTGTGTGTGTGTGTGAGTGTGTGTGTGTGTGTGTGTACCACTCCCATATTTACCACTCCCATATTTACCCACTAAGGGGTGGTAACTGGCAGGACAGCAAACACAGAGCTGAGGCAGATACACCAGTTTGTCTCTGTTCTTTTTTATCCCTTTATCCCAGTCTGGTTAATTTCCATCCTGGTGTGCAGAAATATTTATTTATCTTGTTCTATATAATTAATAATGTAATGTTAAAATAAATGTACAAAATATTTAAAAAAATAAAAATGTAATATCTGATATAAAATACATGTTTTGTTGTTAGCATCGGAGCTAAAGAGTCATTTTTTTGGGGAAAAAATGCAACAACAAAGAAAATCCGATTCTGTGGTTGTGGATTAATAATATTTAAGTAAGTAAAATGTGTTTTATAAAAAATAAATAATAATAATTAATGTAAGCCATTAATGATGAGTGAAGATTACTGAAAGTATAGATAA
The DNA here is from genome assembly GCF_000523025.1 of Cynoglossus semilaevis. Taxonomy (NCBI): domain Eukaryota; kingdom Metazoa; phylum Chordata; class Actinopteri; order Pleuronectiformes; family Cynoglossidae; genus Cynoglossus; species Cynoglossus semilaevis. The sequence goes on along the minus strand of NC_024315.1, from coordinate 1,481,910 downwards.
GGATTTACACATTGTCAATGACTTATCGTTACATTATTGGATTACAATTTAAGACGTTACAAAGGGAACATTGTTTATGTGGAAAGTACTAGAAAGATAGTTCGATGTATATTCAATGTAAACATTGAATATACATCGAAATATAGCATCTAAATATAGCATATATATATAATATATATATATAAATATATATATAAAAAATTATAAAATTTATATATTTTAAACATTTATAAAATTAATTTTTTTTTACGAAATATAGCATATAGCAGCATCACTTAACGAGTGCATTAAAACTGCAGCTACAGCACCACCCTCCGGCGAGAAAGAGGATTTATATAGGTAAACAGAACAGTACAGTCTTAGTCTGAAAATACTTTTCCTTTCATAAACAACGCGTTTTTCCTTTCATTTTGCTGGTGAATTTGTGTTCCCTGCTCAAATTTCTATTCGCCCTCCAACCCACCCCAGTTGGAGCAGTTTAGATCCGGGCCTAAACAGTAACTACCCCCGCCCCCCCGATGAGAGAGAGAGAAAGAGAGAGAGAGAGAGAGAGTTCCCCAGTGAGCTTCAAAACACTCAAAAGTCACAACCATATCATGGCAACTTTACTCGTTCCTGAAATAGACACAGGAGCTCACACAGCCGGGAGCCATTTGTGGCGTAAGTTCCGCGAAAGTAGCAACACAAACCCGGTAACAGCAACGGCGGGTGAAACAGGAAGAGTGGCGGAGTCAGAGTTTACCTGACAGAGTCTTTCTTCCCAGGACAACAACACCAGAGCCAGCAGTGTGCGGCCCAGCGCCCCCACGATCCCCCGAACGCTCCGTTTCATGGCTGAGAACAAAACACAACTGACGCTAGTTCGATAAAAACTCGGGTCGAAGCCTCTCCTCACTTCCAGCCGGGACCTCCATCGATCACGGACGTTACCACGGCCGTCGAACGTCGGCGAATAACGCGCTGTGAGCGAAGTGAGCGAAGTGAGCGAAGTATACTATGTCTCCGGCTGCTGTACCGCTTTAAATCCATAATAACAGCGACGCAGCAGGTCGCCGCTCTGTTTCCGTGTTGGGACGGATTCGGTGACGTCACACACGAACTGTCAAACAGTGAGAGTGGGCGGGGCTC
>NC_024315.1:1476998-1480777 GCF_000523025.1 Cynoglossus semilaevis | reverse complement strand
GCATTCCGCTCGTTAGCGCGGGGCGAAAGGCCGCGCAGCCAATAGAAACAAAGTTTCCTCGTCCTGGGGGGCGGGGCGTTAGAATCGACTGGAACACGTGGAAACAGACAGCAGGACCGCGGTGAACACATCACGAGCTGTGTTTGTGCAGCAGAAAGAGTCGAAGGCCTTTGTTTCAGCTGCTTTGTCTTTGAGTCAAGAACATTTTCTGACTGATGGTCCCTGAGAACACGGTTTTAATGCAGTTTAACGTTTAATAACTGGACATTTTATACATGAAGATACACAATTCGTATTGTGTTGTTTAATTACAACTTTTTTTATACTATAAATATAGCCAGTCACAGTCAGACAAACTGTGCTAATTGTTGTAGTTTTATGACACACTGCTGCTGTAATGTAGACCACAGAGTTACTACAGAGAACTATATTTTGTTAAATATATTATTGCTATTATAAACATTTCAATGACATAAGAGACAGAACAGAATAAATAAACGTGGAAACAAGAAAACCAAATGTTTAAAAAAAAACATTTATTTTTCTTTCTGCTGACAGTTAGCCTTAGCCTCGTCCCCAACGACTTCCTATAATTCATTAAATACAATTCAAAGTGCCTTTTCATGGGTAGAGGAGCGGGGTAACACAGCCTGTGTGCTTCAGATATGTAACGACAGCAAAAAAAGAAATAAAAATAAAATAATACTGACAGGCACTTCAGTCACTTGAGGTCACTACAGGAAATTCAAATCCAAACAAACAGCATCATAGACTGGTCTTTCAAGGCAGGAGAGTGAGGTGTGGGCGCCACACACGGTGCCGCGCCCCAGCCTTTGGCTCTGTGGGGGTAACTAATGCAGAACACTGTCTGGTTTGGGGTAACCAAACAGCTCAAAGTCTGGTTGATAAAGCTTGTACAGTTCTCTCCTCATTGTTAGAGGAATCTGTGAGAACCAGTCTCTTTCCCAGCTGGCCGCTGTTCGGTTTCGGGCTCCTGAAGGAAAGTGGAGTAAATGGTCCACGTCCAGGAGCTTCAGCAGGTGATCGGCGTCGCTCTCTAGGGTTTCCAGTCGTCCAATGAAGTCGTACTTGACTTGGCATGGATGGCACAGACGGTATATCTGAAACACAACAACAACAACAACCAAACTCAGTTAGCCTCTGGGGAGTTTGAGTTTTATAACTCCGTCCTTGGAAACTCAACCTGTCTCCAGTGTTCATTGAAGATATTCTCCTTCTCCGTCTCAGGGTCCAGCAGGTAGCTGACAAACTGCTGAAACGTAGGTTTGATTCCAGCAGCGAACGCCTGCGCTGCCTTTTCAGGCAAACTCTCCGAGATGTTACCGTAACGACGCAGCATGACGGAACCAAACTGCTTGTAGAAGTCCTCGTTTGGTCTGGAAACACACACAGAGCAGCAGGTTTCATTGGACGAAGAACTCGTTATGTTGTGTACACACACACACACACCTTCCAAACTTGTTCCTGAAGGCAGAGATGAGACGCACAAACGGATCTCGGACAAACAGGAACTTGGTGTAGTGTTGGAGCTTGAGCGCCATCAGGTGGCGGGACAGAGAACCGTAGTGACGCCAGAACCTGGTGGAAAACATTGAGGTAAGTCAGATTGAGGAAGTTTCTTTAAAGTGTTTGAAAATTAGAGCTTTTACAATGGAGCAAAATGTATTTAAAAAAAAACTCCTTCTATCCACAGACAGACGGCTCCTCAGAGTGACAGAAAGGTCGGTCTGTGCTGCAGCACCAGGCTCCGCCTCTCTGCTCCAGCCGTCTCTTCCATGTATCAACTCAGTAAATAACTCACAGACAACTTCTCAAACACAGGTTCAGTAGGAGTCTGTTTCTGTTTCTGTTCCTCTCCGTCTTATCACCGTTTAAACTGAATGATCACTGACCAGCTGATCAATAATCTGTTCCTACAAAGTCAGGTCACGTCAGCTGTGTTTGTAAAGTCCAAGAAGACACTGGACTTCAATGAGACAAATTGAACAAAAACAGAATAAAAAAGGGACGTTCCATATTAATGTTTGCCGATATCTGCTAACTAAGGTGATGGGTTAAAGCTCAACATTATCTTATGCCATGCCCCCTAGGGGACAGAAGTATTTTCAGCCCCCCCCCCCAGAGAATTGAAATACTATTGAGCGTGTGGTAATATTTATGTATTTATCTTTATGAGTTGCTGGTACCAATCCCCTGATTATTAAAATAGATGAATCAAATGAGCTGCAATGCTGCCATCTAGTGGCTTTGGCAGTTTCATAAACATGCCATTTTTCTCCAAAACTATTTTTAGAGCACACATCATTTGTTATTGGGTTTTCAGAGGAAAAACTGATAACAATTCTTACAGATATCACATAAATATGCTAATATCAGGTTGATAATATCGGACACCCCATAATCTTAGACCTTTTCTTGTTTTTCAACCCGCTGAACCACTGAGTCACAGACAACACAGACCATGTATTTACACCACAGACATCTACTATCTGATCAGTACAAATGATTGAAGCTCAGAACTGAGTCACGTTTCTGCCCCCAGGTAAACAGTGGTCACAGTTTCTACAATCAACAACAAATATATTGCCCCTGGTTCTGTGAGCGTGTGCGTCGTACTTGGCGAATGTGAGGTAAAGCGTGGCGTTGTGTACGAGGTCTGGGGGTATGGCCTCTGGGTCAGTGTAGGGTTTTCCTGAGGAGGGTGAAATCAAAGCCTGAGACAAGACCACCATCACTCTCTTCCAGTTGGTGCATGCTACCTGAACAAAGAACACAGCAGAGAAGTGAGGGTGGGAGGGGGAAGTTGGGGGGGGGCAGCGGACGTTTGACTCTACGCTCGTCTTCGTGAACCAAAACAACCCACACGACGGCTGACTGTACCTTAGGAACGTAGCAGTAGATGATCTGGTTGGTGTCGTCCACGATCAGGTGATCCAGCTCCCTGTTGGGGATCTGCTCAAACGACCGAGTCCTTCCAGGGAAGTCCAGATCTGAACAAACATCCATGATCCTCTGCTTCCTCTCCTCCTGCTCCACGTCCAGACGACGAGAACTGATCCTTTTCTGCTCCCCTTCTCCTCCCGTCGTCCTCACCTCCCTCTGCTCCTGTCTGTCCTCGACCGCTGCTCCTCCGCCTTTTGTGCTGAAAATCGTGGTAGAAACAGGAAGTGGAGACCTGCTCTGGAGTCCGGCGGTGGATGGAGACGGCGTGGTTGTCCGTGGGCAGGAGGGTGACTGAAGGGGGCAGCGTTTGTGGTCCTGCAGAGGGTAGAGGTTGAAGCCCCCGACGTCGTCCCAGTAGACGATGATGAGCAGGATCATGAAGACGGAGCCCAGTACGAAGGCCACCCTGAGACCACGCCACACACCCATGATTGGAACCGAGCCAGTGATTGGAGAAGAAAAGAGGAAGAGGTTATCTCAGCTCCATGCCGGATGTTGATCACGGAAGGAGACACATCCTGCTCGTTGGCTGCAACTGTGAAAAGAAACAGGAAGTGAAGAAATAATCACTGCCAGAATAAAACAGAAAAGGAACAGAAGCAAAGTGAGACTTTAAATCCCAGTACATGCTCTTTTTACAAATATATAGAGATATAACATGATAATAATAAGAGCTGCACAGAAAAAAAAGCTTTTCAAACACACTGTGTTTGTTTAACACTCAGCCGACAGTTTTTTCTGACCTAAGGGAAGCTGACCCCCCCCACCCCCCACCCCCGGGCCGTGAGGACCCCTGACCTCAGTCCGTGGCGCTC
>NC_024315.1:1437030-1475554 GCF_000523025.1 Cynoglossus semilaevis | reverse complement strand
GTTGGGGGGGGGGGAGGGGGGCAGTGGACGTTTGACTCTACGCTCGTCTTCGTGAACCAAAACAACCCACACGGCGGCTGACTGTACCTTAGGAACGTAGCAGTAGATGATCTGGTTGGTGTCGTCCACGATCAGGTGATCCAGCTCCCTGTTGGGGATCTGCTCAAACGACCGAGTCCTTCCAGGGAAGTCCAGATCTGAACAAACATCCATGATCCTCTGCTTCCTCTCCTCCTGCTCCACGTCCAGACGACGAGAACTGATCCTTTTCTGCTCCCCTTCTCCTCCCGTCGTCTTCACCTCCCTCTGCTCCTGTCTGTCCTCGACCGCTGCTCCTCCGCCTTTTGTGCTGAAAATCGTGGTAGAAACAGGAAGTGGAGACCTGCTCTGGAGTCCGGCGGTGGATGGAGACGGCGTGGTTGTCCGTGGGCAGGAGGGTGACTGAAGGGGGCAGCGTTTGTGGTCCTGCAGAGGGTAGAGGTTGAAGCCCCCGACGTCGTCCCAGTAGACGATGATGAGCAGGATCATGAAGACGGAGCCCAGTACGAAGGCCACCCTGAGACCACGCCACACACCCATGATTGGAACCGAGCCAGTGATTGGAGAAGAAAAGAGGAAGAGGTTATCTCAGCTCCATGCCGGATGTTGATCACGGAAGGAGACACATCCTGCTCGTTGGCTGCAACTGTGAAAAGAAACAGGAAGTGAAGAAATAATCACTGCCAGAATAAAACAGAAAAGGAACAGAAGCAAAGTGAGACTTTAAATCCCAGTACATGCTCTTTTTACAAATATATAGAGATATAACATGATAATAATAAGAGCTGCACAGAAAAAAAAGCTTTTCAAACACACTGTGTTTGTTTAACACTCAGCCGACAGTTTTTTCTGACCTAAGGGAAGCTGACCCCCCCCACCCCCGGGCCGTGAGGACCCCTGACCTCAGTCCAGTGCTGAGCTGCCACAGAGATGTGAAAAGTGTGGGGGTTGAAGCTGTTTCAGTCCACAGTCTGCTGTTGGGTTCAGACACTCTTTATTGTACCGTAAAAACTTCCACAGTTCCTCCTCTGGAGGAAGAGTGGAAAAAGTGACTGTTTTTGTTAAAAAAAAAAAGTTCTAAAACACGAGCTGAACAAACTAAACTCCTGCACATCACATTATTTGGACAGAGAAAATGATTGGTTTTCCTGCGGCGTGTCTTTCCACAGAAGGGTTTTTTTCTCCTTTTTTTTAAATCTAACTCCACGTCGACTGGAGAAAGCTATTCTGAGAAGTCAACAGTATTAAAGGGACAGTTCAGGTGTTATTACGGCGTGTACTGCCGAGCCAGTCAGGGGTGTACAACACCACAGAACAGAGGAGCTCTGCACTATATCATAACGATGATTAGATTCACATAAAACTAAGGCATCACAACTGTATTAACAGCACCCCCTGCGGGAAAGACAGAGAATTCGTGTTCATAAAACTTGATTTTCAAAAGACAAATCTCAGTGAAAAGTTCGGTTTCCTGGATCAGAAAAGAACATGGTGTGAATCACACTGTGGTTCTCGGGTTTCCAGCGGTCCATGTACAGAACACCGAGTCCCTGTAACAAGAACCTCACTCTGTACAGCCACAATTAAAAACTGAACTAACCCTTTAACCCTCTGGCGTCTTCACACGCGTCTGTTACCAAATACACGTGGACACTCACGCGCACATGGTAAAAAAAAAAACAGTATATTTTTTTAAACGTACGTTGACGGTGTCTGTGACTCTGGGATTTCTGCTGAAAACTGACAGAGAATTCATGAATATCTGGGTTCATCTTCTTCTTCTTCTTCTTCTTCTTCTTCTTCTTCTTCTTTGTGGCAGCGGAGGACTGACTCCTCATCACCTCCTCCTCCTCCTCCTCTCTCACGGTCGGTAAACGACATTAATTTATACAGTAGAAGCTCACAAAGAGCCCATTCATCCATCGTCCCGCTCTCTTTCTTCTCACTCCAGAACAGAACATTCGAGAACGGATGGAGTCAACGATCTCTGCGGCTTTGTGTCCGGACTAAAAGCTTCTCCTTCATCACTGTTCAAACCCGGACTCCGTCCATTTTATTCACCAATATAACGAATTAAAAACGCCGCACTTTTTTTTTACCTAAGATTCCCGGTTGTTCACACTTTTGTGACTTTTCTGTTTTTTCTTACCCGGTTGATGAGCTCCATGTCGCGGCCCCGGTGCTTCGTCTCCTGCTCCGTCCCCGGAGTCCGCTCTGTTCGTACGGCGGTGATGGTGAAGATGATGAGCCGGGTGGACACAGCGGCACTGCAGCGCGCTGTGGTGTCAACAGAGGGGAACAAAGTCTCGCGAGATTTAAAAATGGCTTTTTTTTAAATAAGAGGCTCCACTGTGATAAATGGAAATGAATCGATAACAAAGGTATCATTTGGTATTTCTGCACAAATCACATCGATATAACCGGTGATTTCTAATATTATTTTCTATATAAAATACATACTATATTTTCTTATTGTTCAAGACACAAACTCAATTCTTTACCAAATTTTGGACATTTAAAAAATGCTGAATAAGGTAAAATGTGACGTCATGGAAGTGAAGACGAGGAGTGGGAAACGTTTTGCTTAACGTGAGTGAAACGTTAAAAACGTAAGTCCTCGTTTTGTGGATATTATAACGTCAGCACCTGATGACTTCAATTCCAGTCTTTTTAAAACGCATTTATATAAAGTTTAACAACAGGGAAAAGGAGTCCACACGAGCCTGGTGTTCTCACGAAGACAGACGGCAGCAGAAGTTCCTCCTAATGAGTATTTATACCATCTGTGAGCCAACGGGGAAATGAAAGGGCGGCCGGTGTCGCCACATCAAACGCCCAGACGCCTGAACAGCAGCAGGATGTCAACGTGACACTGAACCAGGCCTGGAATATCTCATCTAAATACTGAGATCAACGCAGAGGTCACTGTACAGCAGCTCCAAACTGAAGTAGGTGACATGTCCCAGGACTGGTCTGGAAATACCCTCACAATCATATCATGGTAGTTTTAAATATATACAGTATATATTTGTGACTTTCTGTGTTCTCTAATAACCTGTTCATTTTCACTCAGTTCAGTCTCAGTTTGTGTCGGTGAAGTGGAGGATTCTGCAGTCTCAGCAGTAGGTGTCACCAACGTTCACACAGTGGACCTTCAGGGAGTCTAAACACCGCTGCGGGGTCAGTGGACACGGTCAGTGGACACGGTCAGTGGACACGGTCAGCGAGGTAAACCAGTCATCAACAGACTGTGGAGTTAAACAACAACGTCGTTAGCTCTGCTGCGATTAATGAGCCTGAAGACGAGAGCGGAGCGTGAACGTCCACATCCGTCCGACCTCACTGTTCCATCAGTGATTGGACTAATGAGTCACAGCCCCCCCCCTCATGTTTGACTGCAGCTGATCAAACTCAGGCCGCAGGTCTCCGTGCTGCTGCAGCAGTAACTCAGTAGAACCCACAACCTCAGTCTGACCCAAATATTTTACGACCACTAAATACACAGTGGGACCTGAGCGGAACGTCGGCTCTGATGTTCTGAGCTGATGAAAGACGTGAGTGTTTGGAGCCGGAGTCACAGTCACCACAGACTGGTTGAACGTCAGAGATAGAACTTGTAGTTAAGGACGGAATGTTCTCTGCACTTCCATGATTTACACCATGGTTTAGAACTGGAACTCCTGGATGTAAAGAACCTACTGCTGGGGTAAGAACAGAAACCCAGTCTAAGGCTGGAGGGGGGGGGGGCAGGAATGTTAGCTCCCACTTTGACTTCTCAGACTCCAAAGTTTTGGTTTTCAGCTGCTGGTCGTGACTTCAGCGTGGTCTCCTGCTGCAATCTGAAAGAAAGAAATAACCAACAGAAACTACCGTCTGACAACTAGAAGCCAGGCCCTGACAGGGGTGGGGGGGACTGGGGGACGGACAGGTCCCATTGTGGGGGCCCTGCAGCTGGAATTGATTTGTTCATGGCACAGATCAAACGGAGACACAGACAGGAAGTACGGAGCTTAGATGTTTATTTAAACTTATTCCCACCACTCGACCCCTCCCTGTGTGAAAGCCTATTCTGAATGGAGGAGGATAGAGGCCGCTGTAGTGCCACATCGACACGTTTATTAACGAAGCGTTTTGTTTCATCACAACACCACCACTGCTGCCACCTCCTGGTACGGCACCGTGTTCTGCCCTGTGGTGATGGCACACTAGCATGGTGAGGCTAGTTCAGTAAGAAAGGTCCGACACAGTGAGTCCAATTATTGTATATATATATATAAAAAAAAAAACAAGGTTGTTTGACTGTAAATATGGATGATGATGTTCCACAGATGATGGTGAGGTAAACTGTAATATTGAAATATTGAATATAAAATATCCGCTCTCCTCTGAAGTGGGTGTTGATCCGTCAGTCGTCTCGATGTGGCTAATGTGTCACCAGAGGTCAACCCCAGAGATTCACAGCGTGGTCCTTGTCCTTCTCCAATCAACGACACAATTCCAATCTCCTCCTTTCACACAAAAATGGAACGACTGTGAAGACAAGAAGAAGAAGAAGAATATTGACCTGATATCAGTGTGATGATATAACATCTGAAAGACTCGTTAATGGTTTCTGCTCTGATAAAGAAAACCCGATAATGGAATGTCTGGTTTTGCCAACTGATGTGTGGCATTAACCTCATAGGCTACAGTACTGCCACTAGATGGCAGCATTTTTGTTACCTGTGTAGAGGACTACAGGTCTCCGAGGGCAATGATTTCTTCGTTGATAAAAAACTCAATAGTTTCCTCCTCCCAGTCGTCCACGTTACTGTCCAGCTCGTCGGTGTCCACTCCTGCAACACAAAACATTTTTTTAAATAAATAGAAAAAAATAAAATACATTTAAATAAAGAGGGTGAAAACCAAGCAGGACGACGGACCTCCTCTGAGCTCCAGGCGAACACTCTTCTGTTCCAGGTACTTCTCCTGCGCTGTCTCCCTGTAGCGACGATAGTCGTCCATCATGGCTCTGCGCTTGTCCACAAGTTCCTGGGAGAACGGAGAAAAACCAGAGTTTCATTTGAATACAGAAAATACAGTGTAACATGTGGAAAAGTCCTCTGGAAAACCAACAAAAAAATATTTGTTCTTGTCATCAAGACAGAATCAAATCTACTGAACAAGAAGCAGCTGCAGCACAAATTACAGATAGAAAAACCAAACTCAAACCTTGGAGGCCTTGGACTGGCTCAGACGATCCTTCTGCTCAAAGATCTTGGAGTACTTCTTCAGATCCTTCTTGATATTCTGCAGCAGAACAGAAATAAAATTCAGTGTTGTCAGTGGAATGAAATGAAAAAGTTTCATCTTCACATGAACCTTGTGACTCAAACCAGAGGTTCAGATGTAAAAATGTTCTGTTTACGTTCAAGTTTCAAACGCTGTCAATTCGAAGACTACAAAGACAAAGAAACTCAGATTTCTGGTCAAGTTTTAGAGTAAAGTGATACCTTGATCTGTTCTGAACTGAGGAGGGAGGGGGGCCTGGGCCTCCACAGCAGCTGACAGAAACGGTCTTTGTTGTTCTTCTGCAGGAGACGACCCTGGAACGTCCACAGCCAGTAGGCGTTGTCCACCTGGACAAAAATAAAAAAACAAAAACCTGTCAAAACCTGAATGGTCTGAATAAAAAGCAAACAAACAAACAAAAAAAAAAAACCAAAAACGCCACCTTGTGGCTCCCCCAGGAGACGGAGGTGACCACGTAGCGTCCGGTGGGGTCCCACTCCACGTCCGAGGCCATGTAGTGCTCGGCTATGTTCATCAAGGTGCAGTCTGACGTGTCCACGAAGGCCAGAGCTCCGTTCAAACTGCAGACAGTTCAGACACACCAGGTTTTTAGAAACAGTAGAAGAGAAAGACGGACGGGAGCGCGGCTGAAAACACAGCGACCTCAGAGCAGAGTTAGAATCAGGAGCTGAGCTCTCATACGAGGTGTCAGAAACTGTAAGGTTTGTCATCAGTGGTTGTTTGTGTGCGTTTCACATTCACACAGAGAGAGCAGAGGTCACTGACCTCCTGAGTCCAGCCAGCACCAAGAACTGTCCCTGTGGGCTCCAGAAGATACTGTTGGCCTGCTGCTTGTCAAACATCTCTGCAGGAGAGAGAGCACGTTTGATTCACACGTCATCGTTTGGACAGTGAACGTCTTCTGAAGGTGCACGTCTCCCGTTTACTCACTCTGAAGCTCGATCTTGCCGTTGTTCTTGACGTAGTAGAAGGAAGCACTGATCCTGGGAGACTCTCCGTGGAGGACGGCAAACTTGCTGCCGTTCGGTTCCCAGGCGAAAGCGATGATGCTTTCTGTAAAGAAAAAATAAAGTATGAGTAGAAGAGTTGTCTTTAGAACCGACAGCACAGAGTGACTGAGCCAGTCAGTCCAAACCTTTCATCTCCACCACATCCACAGGAACCTGCTTTTCCCTCATGCGGAAAATTTCAAAGTTGGTGACCACGCCCTACAAAGTATGGAATGATACAATGTCAGTATATTTCTAACCGTCAGCTCAAATCTGCCTCAGCACCAACAGTACAGTACGGTGCGGTACAGTACGGTACAGTATGTCTCACCTGTGTTCCTTTAGGAGTCCTGTCCACCTTCACACACAGGTAATCTCCGTTCCTCTGCCAGTGCAGCTTGCACTCCACCACGTTGAACAGGTTACGGACTCGGATTTCTTGGCGAGAAGGCAGCTGCATCAGAGTCACTCTGGCTGGGATGTCTTTGTCCTCAGGGACCCAGAAGGCAAGGATGTTGTCACCGGGGGACCATGAGAAGTCACTGTGGATCCAAGACAACATCAGAACACGTGTGTACACGTGGTATAAACACATACAGATACACAGACAACCACTGACTTGATGCCGTTAATCTTCAGACTCTTCTTGTCCAGTAAACCCATGGACTGTGGGCAGAGAAACACGGCGTCAACGTCACGACAAAATAACACCCAGGACGACGTCAACTGTTTACTTAGAGTACTAGAAATATATATAAAAACTCACAGGAGTTTCATAGATGCTCAGCGTGTCCGTGGACATCCTGGCGAAGAACTTCCCATCGTGGCTCCACCTGAACACAGACAACGTTACGGTAGAGTACGTACAAACACCAGGGGGCCACAGTCAAAGCGTAGGAACTTCAGAGAATTCATGAAACTGAAAGTGAAAATATTTCATGAAGGAACTGACTTGAAAATGGGCCAGTGAGCAGAGCTCTCAGAGTGGAAGCCTCTCTTCTTCTGTCCAGTCAGAATGTCCCAGATGATGATGGCCTGAGGGTCCTCCTTCTTGTCGATCAGTGGACTAAAGGTCACCACGTACCTATCAGACAACACCACACAACGACACATGAGGCTCCGGCAACGCCTCGCCTGATGTTTCTCTGAAGAAACTGAAGACTCTCAACACAAGCTGGACGTCCGTTACCTCTCGCACGGTGAGAAGTCGATGTGCGTCACACCCAGGTGGCTGAACCTCTGAATCTGTTTGAACTTCTCACCGCCCCACAATGCAATACCACGTTGATGGAACGTGGCCAGATAGGTGCCTTTGGGAGACCAGCGCACGTACGTCTCCGTCCAACGCTGCCAGGAGAAAATTGGGTTTAAATTTTAATATTTCTAAATATAAAATATAATATTATATATATTTTTTATATTTCCACATCACTGCTCTCTCTTCAGAGACGATTGGTTCTTTAGAATCATTTGAAAAGATGGCGGTCCTCTCCCCGGCTTCGTAGATCACACTGTACTGGTCACGACAGTCCTGGTCCTCGATCCAGTGGCGCATGTTGCCCTGGACAAACAGAAGAACAAACGTTACAGGGTTACAGAGACGCAAACGCAATCTTTTTAAGTTCAGTCAAAGAGTTACAGCATTTATTAATGAAACCAAAGAAAAACTCACAAAGTCCTTGAACGGCTGCTTCTCTGGAGTCTCCCACTCATCACTGATGTTCATGTATCTACGGAGGGAAGAACACGTGGTAATTATCGGTTGGTTTAACAGGTTTTTTTGTGTCTCTACTTTGTGCTCAATTTTGAATGAGACTCACTTGTCAAAGTCAGTGAAAAGGTTGACTCTGAACGTGTGCTGTTTGTCCAGTTTGTAACCATCTGCATTCTTCACTGCATCCAGGGCCTGAGACGGAGATGCATACTCCAGGAAGATGTACCTAGAAATGTACGTTTCAGTTAAAATCTAACATTAAACTTTAAGATGTTGTTCCACACACACACACACACAGACACGGGTGAGAAACCAGGTCCGTACCCTTTAGTCAAACCGTCGGCCTCTGGGTAGAACTCTGTGGTGATTTTCCCAAACTTGGAGAAAATCTTGTTTATGACGTTCTTGAGCTTCTCCAGACGTTCTGGGCCCACCTGAGGAACGTTGTCCACGACCACCACCGAGTCAATGCCATCGGCCTCCTGAGGCTTCTCCCTCAAGATGTCCTCGAGGAGCTCTGAGGGCCACAGGAAAGACAGAAGACAACGATTGGAACCAGAAACATCTGATTTGATGATCTAATCTGTACAAACTCCAAAAGTGTTCACATTGGCCACATTTTAAAATCTGTTGGAAAACAAGTTGGCGAATAATTCCTAGCCAGACACAAACTTTATGTATTTTTCCAGCTTCCTTATTTAAACCAGTTTATTATTTTTATTTTACACAAAAGCAAAATGGCAGATCCCAAAATAAACCCAGTGAACACGTTGTGATGGATAGTAGTGGCAGCATATTTGCTGTCATCTGAACTGGACAAGTGAAATTGGCGAGAACTGTTTGTTAAAATTGTGTCCAAAAACCTAAAAGTCAAATTTATCCTTCAGTTGTTTCAACATCTACTTCTCCTTCACCCGAGTGAAACAGTCTATTTCCCCCCTCCGTCTTATCAGTCTAGACCGGCGAACAGAGACAGAACATCTGTCTCCACCCAAGTCAAAATCTATCTTTCACCACCAGGGCTCCACATAAAACCACAGACAACACTGTGAAAGTAAATTATAGTTGGATAATGAAAAGACTTATTGTAATTCTATCGTTCCTCCATTATGACAGAGAGACAAGGCCACGGTGAAACATTCTGCTTGAGGCTACAATGGTGATGGTGATTCATTAACATTTGTCTCTTAGTCTAGAATATGTTAACGGCTCACAGTTGGTAAATCTTGACATTAAATGTCCTTTTCAACTGGTAACGGCAGGGCGTAACGGCAGCGCTGTATCATGTGCAGCAGAGCGGCTGCTCGGTGCCGGCTAAGTGTTAGCGCCGTGGTTAGCAACAGGCCAAAAAGCCGGCGTATTTCTTTCTGCCGCTCACCCTCGTCCTCGACGTCGTCGATGAAGTCCTCCGGGTCGCTGAAGGAAGGTTCCTCCTCTTCATACTCGGGATCGTCCACCATATCCACCGTTTCTTGCATTTAACAGGAATCCGTATTGGACAGGTCGCTACAAAGGATCAAAAAAAAACCCTCAAACGAAGAGGCTAAAGGCGTACGACCGGTGTGGCACCATGTGCGGCTACGCGAAAATGGACGAAGCGGCGGAAGCTCAAAACCGGAAGCTACTCGAAAACGAACGTACTGCGTGAGAAAAGTAAAGCTGTAGATCATGTGGATGTAACTGTGTTCGGCGCAAACCAATAGAACTAAGCCTATACTTTTATGTATAAATCGGCGCCTTCTGCTCCCGCTATTCCGCTACGTTTGACTCTGACGTATTACGGAAGCGTGAAGCCGCTGATTCTATGCAGAAGAGAAAATACTTCACGCGAGAAGGACGTTCAGAAGAAATATAGAATGTATGAACAACTATTGAATGTTCTCACTTGAAAGGCCTCATCAGCTGCCAGACTGTGAACGGTAAGAACGTTTGCTGTCGTTAGGGTCTTGGTGTTTTACGGCACTTTTACGTCAGTTTGATTCTATAATATTTATTTACTCTCCTGTCTCCGCTGTTGAGACTGAAACACGACTCGAGCTTTAAATTCATGAAACAATGTCGCAACTTCACCTTTAAAAATGTTTGTGTTTTTAACCAGTTTATAAAAAAGAAAAACTAAATAAGATTCATGGCCATTTTTACTAGAAAAAAGCAGCAGCGGTAGAATTTCCCATTTTAATTAATTTGTCCAAATTACTTTTTTAATTAATCTGGACAGACTTAATTAGACCTTAACTTAACAAAGATTAACTCCACATTTTTAACAATAACAAAACAAAAACAAAACAAAACAAACGATTTTCTGAAACTAGTACTACTGGCTCTGACAAGCCTCCTTATTCTTCCCAGACAGAGTCAGTACCATGGACAGGGACTGTTTCCTGTTGCTGCCCCAGGTCTGTCAGGTACTGCTGGAGTCTGGTTCATCACTGGCTGATGACACCATCCTGGAGAAACTACTGGACTGGTTCACAGGACTTGCCCCGGCTGGTTAGTATCATCATCGGTGTCATTGGTTATAGAAATAAAAAAAAAAGGTCCTGACAGGGTGTTAACAACTAAATCATGTTCATCTCTCCTTTAGAAAATAGATCTCTGCTGGAGGATCATCCATGTCTGCTCAGTTTCATATCAGCTGTTATTCACAAAACTTCATCAGAGCCTGGAGTCATTTCCTTTGTGTTGAAGCTCTCAGGCTTTTTAGCTGCAAAATCGCGTGCCTTCAAAACACTTCAGGTAAGTAATAATCTGAAAATGAAAAGATCTTAAAACACAAAAATAGAATCTAGACCTATTTTAAATGTACTTTTTAAAAATATATATAAATAAGCTACCTGATTACCATTTGTCTCCTTTCTAGGACTGTTAAGAAGTTAAATGTACTTTTAAAAAAATATATATAAATAAGCTACATGATTACCATTTGTCTCCTTTCTAGGACTGCTCCGTCCTGGACCTAGCCTTTGACCGTCAGCGCTGGCAGGACGCAGGACTCTGGGAGGATCCGTGTGTCCGGGTTGGTTGGATCCAGGGTCTGAGGAACTTGCTGCAGCACTCAGCTGCTCTTAGCTTCTTTGTACAAGCAGGTAAATCTACACATTTGTGAAGAGACCATTTGTTTCTCATGTCAACATCAATGTGGAACACATTTGATATCATTTATGGCAGTTATTGTTCATTAAGTCCAGTGTTGACCTTCATTGTTATTGACATGTGATTTTTAATTCTCCAGATTTCATTCCAACATTACTTCACCTCCAGACAGACTCCAGTCTCTTTGTTGCCTCAGCTGCAAACCACCTGCTCGCCCACATCCTGCTCTTCTTCCAACCGGTGTCGTCCACAGGCTCTAACGGTGTCCATCCCATAGAGGGCACCAGGACACGGGACGGGGCCACAGACACGGGTCCACCAGAGTCGTCTGTAGAAACCAGCCAGGATTATTCTGCTGTTTTCAGAACAATCTCAGAGTTCACGGAGGAGTCGCTGCTCCACACCAACACCAGCCACACACAGCAGGAGCTCAGGTTCCTGACCATGGTTCTGGACCAGGCTGGGCCAGTGCTGCGGGACCTGCTGCTTCAGTCAGTGACGGAGCCTCTGAGAAGACTGGTGGCTGCAGGACACAGTCACCTCACACACTCCCTGATGGATGTCATAGTGGCTGCACACAGGTGAAGACATTTTTATTTTAACTTTTAAATGAACTCCTTATCAGATTTTTCTTTGGGTAATGCCAAAATAATGTATTCCCTTAAAAATACTGTTGGGGATAAACGGCTGAGAGTCACTAGATGGCAGCATTGCAGCTCATTTGATGAATCTATTTTAATAATCAGGGGAAATGCTGGTGCAGCAACTCATACAGTGGTTTTTACAGATAAATAAATAAATAATGACATTTTTTAACAGTAATTTGAGATTCACAGTAAAACTCACTTTCATTGTAAACATTTTGTGTTTATCTCTTTTCCTAAAGGGGGGTCAACTCCAGGTGGGACGGTGGCCCAGATGGACACGTCTGTGACCTCCTGTCATCTATGCTGAACTTGACCAAAGCTTCGGACCTCATTCACGCCGCAGCGGCTTTTCTTCACAAAGGGAAACAGTAAGCAAACCTTCACACACACACACACACACACACACACACACACACACACACACACCTTCACCCACTGTCACTCAGCCTCATCAGTAAAAACCTTTGTATTTTTTCCCATCTTCCTCCTCAGAGATGACGTCTTCACGGCCCGAGCCGTGAGGATCCTGCTGCTGCCCCTGGAGGTGGTAACTGGTCAACCTGCACTGAGCAGAAACAACACAGGTGAGCCTCAGTTTAACCCTTCGTAGACGTAGACACGATTGGGAATCTGTTGGTGACGAACATTTCTTCTCTCCCTCCAGATGAACCTCCTCAGTTCACCCTGTTGGAGGAGCTGAGGAGTAAAAGCTCCTGCGTCTCCATCCTCTGTCTGTGTCTGAGGAACGCTCCAACGATCACAGCCATGGTGAGAGCGGAGCCTCCTGTGGTAACGCAGCAGGTTAAAGGGTTAGTTAGTTCACTTTCTCACCCTCTCTCTCTCTCTCCTCCTCCCCAGCCTCCTCACCTTCTCCCCGCTCCTCCTGATGCCGTTGTCGCTGCAGTTCTGTGGTTGTTGAGAATAAGCAGCGGTGATGGAGTCACGTCTAACGGTCGTAAGGAGGTTTTCAAGAACATCGTCGGCAGCAGCAAAGTTCAGAAATGTGCTCTCGAGGCGCTGACAGCCTTCAGCTGCAGCACAGGTAGAACTTCATCATGACATCATTAAAGTCCGGCTGCTCTCAGAGAGGTCAGCAGGAGCTCCCAAAGTGAGGGTGAGATCCCCACCAGGGGGCGCCAATAATTACGAATAATTCTCATGTGTGTTTCAGGAGTTAAAGCTGGACTGAACCAGGTGTTTCCAGTTCTGGTCAGATGTTTGAACAGCCCAGACTCTGATCCAACTGTGAGTGTGTTTTTATGTTGTGATGGTTTTGTCTGTACCATGTTAGTTAGTGAGTAGTTTCTTTTACCTACACACAGGTTTGAACGTTTACTGCCTTCACATTCTTCAGTGCCAGTCTTAGGCTTTGCATGGTAGTATGCAATACATCCACCAGGGGGCAGTTTAAGAGCTCATTTTTGGCCAACATCAGTTTCTGCTCAGGACATTGAGGAGACAGTGTTGGTCTGTGACCAATAAATATATAAACAAATCACTGTCGACAGTTGAGGAGACAGTGTTGGTCTGTGGCCAATAAATATATAAACAAATCACTGTCATATTTTTTTAGCCAGTTTAACGATGTCTTTGCGTCGTTAAATGTGTTGTTTCTGTGTGTTTCTCAGGTGATACACAAGTCCTACCAGGCTGTGGTGCAGTGGCTCAGTGTGTGTGACGATCACTCCTCCGTAACAGAGCAGCTCAGACGAGGTAACGTTCACCAGCCGCCACCTGATGGCGCTCCGTCCGTCTACGTCACAGTCGGTCTGTGACGAACGTTGACCTCCGTGTGTTTCTGTCAGATCTGACCGATGTCGTGAGGAAGCGGGTGTGTGACATGCGCTGGGAGGTCAGGGACTCAACGGTGGAGTTTCTGGGGAAATTGGCGGGAATCCCGAGATCAGCTGAGGCGTTCGAGCCGTTTCTGGACAGCTGCTTAGCATTCTGCTCCTCAGGGAGGCGCTGCAGGATGTGGAAAGCTACGTGAGAGCCAGCGCCATCTCAGCGCTGGCACAGACGCTGACGTGCGGCTGGCAGCAGGGGGCAGCAGTCACACAGGAGGAGGTCGGTCGTTCTTTTAACTTTATCACTAAGAAATATATATAAAAAAATTAAACAAACAATAAAGCTGTTAGTTTTTGAATGAACTGTTTTAGTCTGTTGTAATGAGCATCTGATAAGATTCAGACTCACTGACATTCATTCATTCATTTCTGTTCATTCATTCATTCATTTCTGTTCATTCATTCATTTCTATTCATTCATTTCTATTCATTCATTCATTTCTGTTCATTCAATCATTCGTTTCTGTTCATTCATTCATTTATGTTCATTCATTCATTCATTCTTTCATTTCTGTTCATTTCTGTTCATTTCTGTTCATTCATTCATTTCTATTCATTCATTTCTATTCATTCATCCATTTCTGTTCATTCAATCATTCGTTTCTGTTCATTCATTTTGTTCATTCATTCATTCTTTCATTACTGTTCATTCGTTTTGTGCATTCATTCATTCATTTATGTTCATTCATTCATTTATGTTCATTCATTCATTTATGTTCATTCATTCATTCATTCATTCTTTCATTTCTGTTCATTTCTGTTCATTTCTGTTCATTCATTCATTCATTCTTTCATTTCTGTTCATTGATGTCGTTTATTCTCTTCCTACAGAGGGACATCGTGAAGCAGCTGCTGGACATTCTCTCCCAGGATTCAGAGGGATTTCCCAGACGAGCTGTTGTTCAGTATTTCATCACCTGGTTTTCTTCATCTTCCTCAAACGTATCGTCACTCTCCTCCTCCTCCTCCTCCTCCCCCCCCCCCCCCCCCCCCCCCTCCCCCTCCACCTCCTCCTCCTCCTCTCTCCTGGAGCGCTCTGTGAGCTCTGTTCTCTCTCTGGGCAGCTCTGATCTGGACTGGGAGGTCAAAGTTCACACTCTGGAGCTGACCGAGCTCCTGCTGGCTCCTCCAGGTGACAGAAGGAGCCCAGAGAGCCCCCTACAGGCCGTGGGGTCGGGTCTGGTCTCTGTGTTGGACCGTGTGGTGGAGCTGGGCGTGGTCTCAGCATTACTGAGGAGTCTGGGGGACTGTGACAGACCCGTGGGTCTGAAAGCCTGTCAGCTCCTGATCACACTCAGAGACACCATCTGCCCCCCCCCACAGGACAAACCGGAGACTGTTCCTGCCACAGCAGCAGTTGCCGTGGCGACCTGTGAACCGCCGGGCTGTGGCCGGGGACGGGAGATCAGGAAAAGACTGACCACGAAGAAGAATGGAGACGTGGAGGCAGCCGTGGAAGACGTGTCTGGAGAGACAGGAGGGACAGGAGAGACAGGAGGGACAGGAGAGACAGGAGGGACAAGAGAGACAGGAGAGACAGGAGAGACAGGAGGGACAGGAGAGACAGGAGGGACAGGAGAGGAAGTGTGTGTCCATCTGTGTCAAACCTTGATGTCTCTGGATCTGGAAACCAGACTGGAGACACTGAGTCGAAGCAGCGACCATGTTTATAACTCTCCTCTGTCTCTGCTGCAGGACATACTGACCACCAGACGTGGACACACAGACACAGACACAGACAGAGCAGCAGGACCAGAGGTCATTGTTGACTGTTACTGAACAAAATACAACCTGACAGATGTTGGTCAGTTAGAACGTGAAGAACGAGTCGTACTTTGTCTGTTGATTGATTTTTTTTTTGGTACTTTTGTTAAATAAAATACAGTCATATATTAAACATCGTTGAATTTCTTCATGATTATTGTAACCAACCACAGTAGTCAGGCAGTACTTTACACAAGATTTTCAATCTTAAAATTGTGAACACGGAGATCAACACTAAATTCTGGAATAAATCCAGTCTAAACCTGATTTGTTTAAAAAAAAAAAACCAAGAACTTATTTTCTGCCACGTCGTCTATGTTTCTATACAGAACTGTTAAAATAACTAAAAGTAACTTTAACTGTAATGGACGGTTGAGTCGTGTTCATCACCGTGACTTTGCTGTACGGTCAATACACTCACCTCAACTTCCGGTAAGTCGTAAAAAGAAGAATTATGACTAATTTCCAGAAGCAATTCTAATGTTTGTAATAACCGTTGGTTAAAAAAAACAAGTTTTGAGGTGAATCACCGCCACCTGTTCATTTTCTTACAGTTAAAACATTCTACCCAAAAGAAAGAAACGAGGAAAAGAAAAGAGACGAGAGACTGAAACGTCATGACGCCAACTCAAAATCCGATTGGTTAAAGAAACGGTGTCATTACTACTGACTCTGAAGGCCTCAGAGCAACACGTGAGGCTGAAATATGATTGGATAAAAAAGTGACTAAAAGCAGCGCAACTAAGAGAAAAGCCGAGAATGAAAGACTAGAACAGAACACTTTGGTTTTTTTCTAAATATTCATGATAACTATAGGAGGTCAAAGGTTCAGGTTCTGTTCAGACCAGCAGAGGGGGCACTTCCGGCCTTGACCGTAGGACAGAAGAACAGTCAAGTTCTCCTCTGTGATCATAGACAGGCTATTTTAGTGGCAGGGAGGAAATGGGACGTGCAGAGAAATCCCAGCTCATTAAGTAAAGAGTGTGACACACAGACACACACACACACACACACACACAGATTATCTCATCTAATAAAGTGTGCTGGTCCTGCTGGGCTCCAGTCCCAGCCCTGTTCACTCCGTCTCTCTGGTCAGGATGGAGTCCGTGGCTCTGTTCTCCTTCTCACCGTCAGAAGACGACGAGCTCTGTTTTCACAAAGGAGACATAATCAAGGTACAGTATGTTTAAAAACAAAAAAATTAAATTAAAACTCAAAAGTCTGAATCCTGTGTCTGATTGTTGTAGGTGATTGAAACAGAGGACGATTCTGGTTGGCTGACAGCAGAGATCCAGGGGAAGCGCGGCTACGTACCAGAAAACCACGTTTCTCTCCTGCCTCAAAGGTAGAAAATGTCACGTTGTTCTATGTTCAGCTGATGCTAACCTTTAACATCACACATGCTAACCTTCAACATCACATGCTAACCTTCAACAACATCACACATGCTAACCTTTAACATCACACATGCTAACCTTCAACAACATCACACCGTAGCAGCATTTGTAAATATTCAGTTGGAATCTTCCGACAGGTTGATGTAACGTTCAGTGTCCGTGGTGTATTTTAGGTTGTTGTCTACTGTTCCTCTGTGTGTGTGTGTTTCTACAGATGGTTTGTGGGCCAGATAACACGACTGGAGGCTGAGCAGCGCCTCTGGTGGCAGGTTACTGGAGTGTTCCTGGTGAGGGGCAGCGAATCAGCTCCAGGAGAATTTTCCGTCTCTGTAAGGTCAGTGAAGGCAACACAGATCATGGAGCTGCTCGTTCTTCCATCCAGGGGGCGCTATAAACACATATATAAATCAGAGTGTGTGTCAGTCAGAGTGTGTGTCAGTCAGAGTGTGTGTCAGTCAGTGTGTGTCAGTGCCTGATGAAGCCGTTCTGTTCTGAATACTGTTCTACAAAAAACACTATAAATACCACAGCAGTGCAGCGGGCGGGGGGGGGTTGGGTGATGGTCAGATGTAACAGCAACATTTGACCCATTTAATCATTCAATCACAATAAAAACGTTATGTAACGCTCTTTGACAACAGACTTTTTTTACTTCACAACTGACACGTTTCAGACTGACCAGCGAGTCTGTACCTGAAGAAGAACCGACCTGTTAAATGTTTTACTGGTTTTTATAGTTAACTTTAAACTATTACTAATCCCTTAATCCGTTAAATAATCTCATTTAGTCTAAATATGTTTGTCTTTTAGGTTTCTCTTTAGGGGCAATGCGTTCTAACTAACAGTGCACTTCCCCATAAAGACCAGAAGAGGGCAGAAGTGTTGAGCTAAGCGTTTCAGCAACGTCAACAGACAAAACAGTCCATTTGGTTTGTAATATTATAAGACAGCATGAAATAAAAAAACATTTTTTCAAACTAAAATATTGACATTTCCTATAATTTAATAAAATCTCACGTGACTCATTTGAAACAGCGTTTGTTTGATCCACTATAATGAAACTGCAGTATTTCATGAAGTGACCCTGTGTTACTAAAATATTCCGGAGTACAGAGTACTTTATTGTACACAGGGTCCAAATATGCTGTGGACTTTGACCCTGGGTCACAGCTGCAGTGTTCAGAGCTCCACTGTTCTCCACATGATGACGGAGGGTGAGGGTTCTAGACCTGAGGCAGAAACTGACTGATGAGGAGTTTGGGTTTGTAGAATTGAAGCCGTTGATTAAAATGAACATTTGTTTTGTCCTGATCCCTGGTTCTATTTTAACAAACAGCCCAAAACAGTCACAGCTACACAGGAACAAAAACGACTTCCTAAATACACACTGAGAAACAGGAAGTGAAAACTGAGAGCCAGTCACACCAGTGGACAGTACTGTTCAGTCTGTATGGACTGACTGACGGAGTAAAAGTCAGAAAACTGATTTGATTAAACAGCATCCACTCCATAAGACCAACGGTTAAAATACAGCTCTGAATTGTTACAGAGCCCTCATTTCTGTTTCCTCCTTATGGTGACAATTCGCAAACGTAGGTTTATCACATTTGAAACCCTGCCTTTTCAAAGCGTGGTCTGAGGCCCACATGCAGCCCACACACAACCTCAGAGTGGCCCACACATGTGGAGGGAAACTGAGGTCATTTCTACAGTTTAACAGATCATGAGACATAAAAATATGCTCAGGTTTAATTTTTCCTGTTCCCTTTGTGTTCTGCTCCTTGTTCTGCTCCTGTTCTGCTTCTTGTTCTGCTCCTTGTTTTGCTCTTGTTCTGCTCCTTTTCCGCTGCTTGTTCTGCTCCTTGTTTTGCTCTTGTTCTGCTCCTTTTCCGCTGCTTGTTCTGCTCCTGGTTCTGCTCCTGGTTCTGCCCCTGTTCTGCTCCTTGTTTTGCTCTTGTTCTGCTCCTTGTTTTGCTCTTGTTCTGCTCCTGTTCTGCCCCTGTTCCTGTCCCTGTTCGGCTCCGTGTTCTGCTCCTTGTTCGGCTCCTTTTTTTCCTCTTGTTCTGCGCCTTGTTCTGCTCCTTGTTTTGCTCTTGTTCTGCTCCTTTTTCTGTTCCTGTTCGGCTCCTGTTCTGCTCCTTCTTCTGCGCGTGTTCTGCTCCTTGTTCGGCTCCTTTTTTTCCTCTTGTTCTGCTCCTTTTTCTGCTCCTTGTTCTGCTCATGTTCTGCTGCTTGTTCTGCTCCTGGTTCTGCTCCTTGTTCTTCTCCTGTTCTGCTCCTGGTTCTGCCCCTGTTCTGCTCCCTGTTCTGCTCCTGTTCTGTTCCTTGTTCTGCTCCTTTTTCTGTTCCTGTTCGGCTCCTGTTCTGCTCCTGGTCTGCTCCGTGTTCTGCTCATGTTCTGCTGCTTGTTCTGCTCCTGGTCTGCTCCGTGTTCTGCTCCTTGTTCCACTCCTTGTTCTGCTCCTTGTTTTGCTCTTGTTCTGCTCCTGTTCCTCTCCCTGTTCTGCTCCCTGTTCTGCCCCTTGTTCTGCTCATGTTCTGCTCTTGTTCTGCGCCTTGTTCTGCTCCTGTTCTGTTCCTTGTTCTGCTCCTTTTCCGCTGCTTGTTCTGCTCCTTGTTTTGCTCTTGTTCTGCTCCTGTTCTGTTCCTTGTTCTGCTCCTTGTTTTGCTCTTGTTCTGCTCCTTGTTTTGCTCTTGTTCTGCTCCTGTTCTGCTCCTGTTCTGCAGCTACGGTGACAGAGTGGAGCATTTCCGAGTCCTTGAGAAGGGCGGTCAGTACTGCATCTGGGACAAGTCCTTCCGGTCCCTCAACCGCCTGGTGGACTTCTACCGTAGTCACAGCATCGATGTGGAGGAAGTTGTCTACCTCAGAGACCCCCCCTTGTCTCCTCACCCCCCCTCCCAGCCTGGTTCTGGTTCTGGTTCTAACCCCTATCCCAACCCATACCTGAGCAGTTCTCAGGAGTTCACCCCATCAGGCCGTGTCTACGCTCAGCCGGAGAGAGACACGCTTTCAGGGGTAATTAAAGAGAAGAGGGAGATGAAGCGATGCTGCCCCCTGTCTGTGTTTTTCTTTAGAGAATGTTCTAGTGTGAACCCAGAGTTTTTTTCATTCAAAAGTATTTGGTTCAAGTGTGAGAAGATGTTTGAGACGGTGAGAAGTTCTGCTCTGCTCTGCCTCTGTCTAGAAACGTCTCGTGGCTCGTGCCCTCTGCGACTACAACCCTCCTCAAACCACCCACCTGCACCTCCTGCGAGGAGATGTCATCGATGTGCTCGACTGCTCCGGCCCGCAGACCTGGAGAGGGCGCTGTCGAGGCCGAGTGGGATTCTTTTCACCGGAATTCGTCCAAATATATTATCACTGAGAGGTAGAGAGATAGAGACAGAGAGAGAGAGAGTACAGAATAATGAATGAAAAATGACAAAAATGTCACAGATTGTACTTTAAATGAAAAACGACAAAAATGTCACAGATTGTACTTTAAAGTATAAAGAAATATTCATTAAAATTAAACACTGCACAACACGGTTGGTCAGTGTGTATTACTGTAAAACTAATGGAACTTCCTTATGGCCTTATATGGAACAGTAAACCATTTACTGTTTAACAGCCACAATAAAACAGTTCTCAGAGTTGAACACATTAAAACATCCAGTGTAAAAATAGACATCGGCCTCACATGAATATTAGAGAACGATACGATGCATTTAATAAACATGTTTTAGTCAAAGCTCACACTGGGAAATTCCAAAAAGATAAAATTCCATAGAAGTTAAATTTAATATTAGGGATGTCCGATATTAACGTGTTGTCGATATCTGAAATGCTAATATTGTCCAAACGCTTAATTTCTGATTCCGATATCGATTCATTCTGCATACAATCCCCTGATTATTAAAATAGATTAATTAAATGAGCTGCAGTGCTGCCATCTAGTGACTATCACTTTAATATGCAGCCGTTTATCCCCAAAACTATTGTTAGGACACACGTTATTTTTGGGAAACCCAGGCACCGTGTTATGGTGATTTCATTATCGGAGAAAAAAAACGATAACTTTTCTTAAAGATATTACATTATGACAATATCTGTCGGCCGATTTTATTGGACATCCCTATTTAATATATTTAAAGAGTAGTATTATTTTTTTCAAATCATGTTCTGAAATGCTACATCGAGACGACCTGAGGTCTGATCTTCACTGAGGGAGTTCAGCTCCTAATTCCAAATTCTTGATCTGTTCCTTCAGGGCCAGTTTAAGTACGAACACGTACTGAAATACTCAGAGGCAAATACTTCATATACTCACAGTATAACAGAAAAACAGAGGCTGAGCTTTGATGAGGTCATGATCTACTGATGACAGTAAGAGTTCTCAGAAACGTCACCTTCACGGACGCAGCCGTCGTGGACTTCTGTCCCTCAGACTTTTCTGCGTGACCTCTGACCTGCACGTCTGTGTGAGAAGAACAAACACGGAGTCATGAGTGTGTTGACCAGGTGCAAACAATGGACTTACTGTGTTCTGAGCAGCAAACTGCACCCAGCGCCACCTGTTGACAGCTGTGTAAATAGCATGTACAGATAATGCACGTTAAATACACAACACTGTCGAGACTCCTGACGTCGATGGTGACAAAATACAGCCAGAAATACTGTTGGTTGTGTTTGAAGACACTCAGACGTTTACACATTTATTATTCAGGACACACTCTACTCCACAGTTAACAATTTGTACTTCCTAACATTTCACTAATTCTCACAACCACACCTACAACACGTTTGAATTTTGACACCTTCATTTTCTTTGATGAAACATTTTACAAATGCAACAGAACTTTATGTGTTTTTTTATGACTCAGATTATGTGTAAATATATATATATATTCTCCTGGGGCTTCAGGTGTAAGAAAACTAATTTCCAAGGTATAAAAAAATAAAAACTTGGAGTTAAATTTAAAGATTAAGAAAGAAAATGTTGCTAACTACACTGTAATTATTATCATTAATTAATTAAACATCAAAACATGGCTCTTTTTTTTTTAGTTTTTGATACTGGTGAAAACCTCAACTGTAACACTCTTTTATTTATTTTTATCTTTATTATTATTAGTGGTGAGCTTTCAATTAAAGGGGATTTTCCTTCACGCGGTCAAATACTCTGCACACGTTTTCTCAGAACAAAAACAGCTGCTGCCTTCACGCGGTCAAATACTCAATGCACACGTTTTCTCAGGTTTCTCATTCTTATGAAAGACAAAAACAGCTGCTGCCTTCACTCGGTCAAATACTCTGCACACGTTTTCTCAGGTTTCTCATTCAGAAGAAAAAGAAAAAAAAAACAAGTCTCAAATCTTTTCTTGGAGCTGGGAAACAAAAACATGTGCAGAGGTGAAATACGACTTCCAGACTTCAGGCGAAGTACGCGTAGAGGAAAATGTTAATGCTGATGAGCAGGAGGGCGTTAGCACAGCAGAACCTGGACCAGAACACGCTCTCTCTCAGCGTGGGGACCACGGGAGCGGCGCTCTCCTCAGAGCGCTGCCCCGCAGACACACAGAAGCCCACCCTCTGACCACACATCATGCGGCGCGTTGGCTCCGAGCCTGAAACTGCAGATACAGGAAGTTACTCAGCAGCGTGAACAGATGTTAGATGAGTGTTCAGCACATGACGGGCCGACCTTTACCCTGGGAGCTACGGTGGCTGATGGAGGACACCTTCTGAAGAGGGATCTCTCTCTGCGGCTCTTGACTGATTGTCCACCATGTCAGGTTACACAGCTGGAGGAGTGGAAGAAAAGAAGAAAACAGGATAAAAATGTGACATAATCAGACTGAAAAGATTAGAGATTATATGTGAAACCAGCAGGGCACAAATACCTAAAAAGATTGACATTAGAAAAGTCCAAAAAGTCAACGCTGTTTTGACTTTTGACTGTCATACGACTGGGCCAATGTTTCTCAAATAGTGGGTTGGGCCCCTGGGGGAGGTCCGGCGTGATGCCGAGGGGAGGGAGGGGGCGTGCAGGGTTTCCAATGGAATATGGCTTTTGGACGTAAGTGTACTACAGCTGTAATGCTTGAATGATAACCAGCCTCCGGTCACTAGGTGGCAGTAACTCATACAGCGGTTTGTACAGATAAAAATATTCATGTTACCAGGTTCTCAACAGTCTGAGGGAGATGTGTCGTTATTTCTATGGTTCTACTGAAGTCAGTGAAAACACACAGTGTGGTCACATGACTGCGGAGAGGCTTGGCCACATGGTGGCGCTGCACACACACACCACAGGGGAAATATAAAAGGATCTGAACCCTCACGCCTCCTCTCACTGTTGTCATAATGTGTACATGATAATCCTCCACTTATAAAGCCCTGAGCCCAGTCCTCTGTGGTGGAGAAGTGGCTGGGAGGTGCTGTGTGTCTGTGCCTGCGGTCAGATCATCTGCTGACACTGAGGTTTCTCTGCACTCCAGTCTCTCCTCCAGTCATTGTAAACATGACAGTTTAATTATGTCGACGCCCTTTCAAATGTCAACGTCGTGCCAGACTCACGATCTCTACCGTGGTACGATCCACAGACACAGGTGTTTGGGATTTTATATCATCTCTGGGGCTTTTATTCTGAAGAGAACTCTTGTATTAACGAGCTAGCGCTCGTAGCTAACTGCTACACTTCAGAGTGGGACGGTGTGGGGTTTTCCCAGATTTTCCCACCATCAACATCACTGGTCAGACTGGTCAGATTGCTGATATTCATCTGGACTTCCAGACAGGAAACAGTTTCCACCGGGCGGCTCCAAACACCGTAGATAAACGCTGCAGTAAAGATGTCGCTGACAAGAATTAAGGCGGAACAGACGGGGGACACAGCTGGTCCAGTTTAGACCAGGGACCAGAATCTGACCAACTGACTTTCTTATACTGTCGTGAGGTGATATGTTAATGAGCGAGCTTTAAGAGGAGGGGTCAGCTGAATTAATAAGAGACTGTGGTTTTATGATGAGTTCACTCAGAGGTCACTGAACTAGATGTGACAAATGAACCCTGGTGTCAGTCAGCTGGGTGTGAGTGTTGACTTCTAGGATCCAGACCTGGTCTCTGAGTCTAGAACACAACCTTCACTTATTCTCAAAACGTTTGTTTAACTCTGATGCGTGGGTGTGAATAACACTGTGTTCCAATGTAGTTTTTTACAGACTGAACTTTAGGCTCAGTCTGTAACGACACATTTTTGTCTCTTTTGTTCTTGTTTATTTTTCTGTAAAAATATTTTAAACTGCACTGGAACCTAAATGTGACTTTGACTGAATTTTTTGTTCCAATCTCAGACGACTATTTGAATCTTTAGTGAATCTTGGCTCTGTGACAGTTCGGGGCTGCCTTTCAGCCAGTGGTGTTGACAACAAGTTCTCTGAGAACATAAACAGCAGGAACTTCCTGCTGTTTGGGATCAGCGGTGAAGATTATTTTTCAGTCACTACAAGGAAACTCTACGTAGTTTAATTTCTCCAGACTCCTCCATTTTATCTTTGGGAGCCAACATTCCGGGTGTTTCCACAGATAGCTGTGTGTACACACCTGTTCTGGGGTGGGAGGCGGCGTGAGCAGAGACACTATGAAAATCACGATGGCCGTCAGTCCACACAGCAGGATGGCGAAGTGGAGATAGTGGACGCTTCGCAGCACGGCCGGTGCAGAATCCTCGAGGCCACACCTGGGAGGAGGGAAGGCGAACTCCAGCACCATCCGACACACTCCCACCACTAGCCCCACCATCAGGCCCCAGAATGCACCCTGTTAACACACACACACACACAGAGAGACACAGAGACGGCGGTTCATTCTCTCGTTGGTTGGATTCTTGGGTTCATTCCTCACACAGCCCTGGTGTCACTCCTGGGTGTGTTTGTGCCGCAGCGCAGTCACTTTCCCACCGTAACCATCTGATGCATTTGTCATGTAATTGTATTTTCACACACGTGCAGCCGCACAAATGACTCCCTGTCTCCTCCTGCTGTCTTGAAAGAATGTCACCTGTGCGGTCGAGCTGATCACCTGTGAAAACAATCGGCCCGTCGCAGTACAGACGCAGTACAGACGCAGCACAGTCGCAGCACAGTCGCAGTACAGACGCAGTACAGCCTGCACTGTTTGCTGTGTCACAGCATGTGACACATCCTGCACACGAGGTCTGCCCCTTCACCTCCTGAGTCAACACAGTTTTAATGCCTGCGGCTCTCGGCTCAACCTGTTTATGTGAGCAAATGTTTTTGACCTTGAGAAAACACTTTTTTATGAGTTTAAAGTGAAATGGAGTCCAGCTGGTACTGGAGACTCAGTGGGTCGGAGCAGCACGATCATAACATAATTAACTATTAACAACAATAAGTCCATGTATTATTATTCATTCATATTTAATGAAACTAATACCAATAAGTCCATGTATTATTATTCATTTATATTTAATGAAATATAACTTTACAAAATTAATTTTAAAAATGATCCTGAACATGAAGTGTTTGTGTTTTTGTTTTCAAAATTCATCAAGCGGGCCAGGATAATCACCTTGGTGGACCGGTTTTGGCCCCTGGGCCACATGTACGACACCCCTGCTCTAAGCTGTTTGTGTTTACAGAGCAGCATCTGAATAACTGCTGAAAGTATTTTGTTAAGATGAAGCCTAAGGCGGAGGAGCAGGACTGTGGCTGGTGCTGATGTGCAGGAACATGAGGTGTGAAGGGGTCAAAGGTGAACCACTGGTTTTAGTTAGAGGTTGTAAGTTGGCCTACTCTGAGATGTGACTTCAAACTGCAGAAGGAACCTTTGCCTCCCACTGAGAGTGAGCCACACTTTCATTGTGAAACAAACCTGAGAAAGTTCTCCTCACTTCAGCGCTGGCCGCCCGCCAGCAGGGAGAGAGAGGGAGAGAGCGGGCACACCCAGAACCGGCTGCAGTGGATCCACCCACCCTGCGGACTGGTCTTTACTTGCTCTGAGCTGATCCACATTCTTTCTGCGTTATTGTTATCTGTTATCTCAGTCCTCTGATCTGATCACACTTTCACTCACACGCACTCGGCTGTAAAGATAGAAACGATCGTCTGCGTTTACAACGCGGCATCAGCGAGAGGAAACACAGGCGACACACACACTCACACACTCACACACACTCACATGTGGGCTCCACACCAAGCAGCGAGGGGTGTTTGCACTTAGCCGTATCCCATGTGACACGTGAGAGTAATAAACCCAGACCATTGTGTAGTGAAGGAGGAAGAGCAGAGGAAGGAAAACTGCAGCGTTTCTCAGGGTTGTTTGGTTAAAACTCAGTAGAATTAATTTTTTTTTTTTTGTTAATTGAAGACAGTTTTTATTCTTTACAAGACAAAATATAAATTCTCACACTTAAGATGTAATCTTTGTGCAGTTTATGCAAGAAAATAATAGGTGTAGTTATGATGAGTTTTGTGACTTTGTGTTTTGGCTAAAAACGTTTTTAAAAAGTTCCAGTGACTGCACTTTGGCATGAATGAGCGTTGTTTTTGTCAATTGCTAAAGTAAAAAGGACTGAAGTCAACGGCAACTTTTGAGAGTCAACTCAACACGTAAATTGCCATGACTTAACCCTTTCAGACCTGAACCACTTTGAAGAGCAGGGACAGTCACAACGGAACCGTTTCAAACACACAGGCTACAGAAGAGATCAGTCTGGTGACCAATCAGAGCCCCTCCCTCTCTTCAAGCTGCCCTGTGATTGGTCAAAGTCTACCGAAACAGGAACAGACCCATGAGGAACTGTTGACGTCTGAACTGTTGACGTCTACTATGAAGCTGGACAATAATTAATGCATAAAAAATGAATTGAAAAATAAATCAACTCAGCTTTAAATCCTGACTGAAATCTATATGAATATATACTGTATATATATTTGTGCAGGTGCTTGTGTGCACTGGAGTGTGTGTGTGTGTGTGTGTTTTGACATTCATCCTCATTGGTCCTCTTCCAGAACACAGCCAGAGTGAACACAGCAGTAACTGGTGGAGCGAGGTAGCTGGTCACTGACTGGATGTAAACGTATAGTTGTCCGCTATTGGCCGACTGAAGGATGGGGATCCACACCACACTCACCACCACCAGGATCACTGTCACAATCCTGCAGCCCACACGAACAACAACATCATCATCCTTCACCTCGTACACACACACACACCACTGGTCACATGACCACCCACGGGTCAGTCACACACCTGCCGACCAGGAGCAGCTCTCTCTCTGAAGCCCGCGGTCTGTGCTTCTTCCAGATGTCCATGGTGAAGAGGGTGGAGCAACTGTTAAAGATGGAGGTCAGTGAAGACATCAGGGCCGCCATCATCACCGCGATCATCAGCCCACGTAAACCTGAAACACACACACACACACGGATGGACAGAAGACACGGGTGAGAACACACAAACATCATCTAAGGACTGGGATGATTTTGGGGAAATACAAAATGGCCATCATGTCTTTACCACTTGGCATGAGTTCGATGACCAGTTTGGGGAAGGCGATGTTGGAGCACCCCACCTCGGCTCCACACACTCGCACACACTCCTCAGGGTCCACACACCCTACAGTGTCTGAAACATGAGCACAGTGACACACACAGGAAATGAAACCATATGTTTGGCTCATGCAAAATTCACATTGTCTCTAATTTCCACTTAAGAACAGGACAAAAACAAGTGGAGGGGATCGGTACTGCAGCTGTGGACGGCTGTTGGTCAGAGTGACCTGTTTGACACACAGGTTGTGTTCTAAAAAATGGTATTTGAATATAGTATATCTAAATATCTAAATAAAGCCTGATAAAACATGAGTGGACATGCACTGTCCATTCATTTCCTCTAAATGGGATCATGGTTCTCTACATTAACGTGAAGTGTGTTACAGTAAAAGTTGGGAAGATTATATATTTTCAGAACAAGTATCAGATCTAGTCTGGGTCTGTGGATGACTGGGTCCATTAATTCAACATCTATATTTATTTATATTTATTTTACATTTTCAAGTCTTTACTAGGAGTGTGTTGAATTAATATAAAATAAAATAAAAAGCCCGAACACATAAGAAAAAGTCAAGGGAGATATCGACGTGGGGGCAAATGTTTCTAAAAGGATGGTTTTATACCCCAGTCTAACACAGGGGTAATAACAGGGGTAATAACAGGGGTAATAACAGGGGTATTTTCATGTGTGTAATGGATTGATAAACAAGTATGAAGTTCCAGGGCAGTGTTAGAATATTTTTAGCTGGTTTCATCATTTTGGGATATCAAATTTTAATCCCTTTGTTAAAAGATTAAAAGCTCAACCGTGTGTGAAGATCAGACTGTATCAGTTACAGCTCGGTTCACGGAGCGTTCGATGACTGGAGTTAAAAAAACAAAAAAAACAAAAAAAAAACCCGAACATTTTTTCTGTGGATTTCTTCCTGCGGGCAGTGGGCGGAGTTTAACTCCTCCCTTTCCCATTCGGCTCCCGGACACTCCGTCTGTCTGGACCCGGTAACCGAGCTTCCGTTGCCGGATTTCGGGGTCAGAGCCACACCGGCGGCTCCAGATCCAGAGAAGTGATTACAGGGGGAAACACTGGAGGACTAAAACCGCAGTGGACTCGGTGGAACCCGGGACTTGTTGTCGCCACGTTGTAGGAAGTTCTACAACTTTTTTTTTTTCTTCTTTCTTTCGGAGAAACGTTTGAGCAGCTGCTGTCAGTCTGACAAAGGAGGAGAAAGTGACTCGTCAGCGCCACACTTGGGCCGAGTCAGCACGTGTAAACAGGAGGATTGTTAACTCAGTCCTTCATCAACAGAACCGTTCCTGTTCGAACTGACTCACTCTCACCCACTCACCCGCTCACACACGGACAGCTGCCCCGGCCCCGCGGCTACAGCACCAGCAGTCGCCCCGGGCCCCGGCACCATTGTCCCGGCCCCTGTCAGGTGAGAGGTGTGGCTCTGGGCGGTGGCAGCTTAGCTCTGACAACACCTGGATTAGTGACTGTGAAGTGGAGAGCTGAGTGGGAGGAGGATTAAGGACTGAACGGGAGATTCTTTGTAATATTCGGTCCATCATCACGGGTCCATGTGGCCCTGGTACACCACGGACCGTCAATGAATCTCTGTTTTAAAGCGGTTCTATAAGTGGCTGACCATTGACCGGAGGCCATGGCGCTGTCCCAGATCCAGTGTCTGGACGATCACCACGTCAACTGGCGCGTGAGTGAAAGCAAACCGGAGTTTTTTTACAGCGAGGACCAGCGGTTGGCGCTGGAGGCGCTCATCACCGAAGGTCCCGAGGCCTTCACGGAGTACATTCGTGACCACAGTGTCCGGGACTTTCTCTCAGAGTCGGAGTTGGAGAAGATCGCTGAAACGGCCGAGGATTATCGGCCCGGGTACGAGCACCACCAGAAACCTGACACGCCGGGGCCCGGCAACCTCACCCCGGGCTCGGGGCAGTGGGAGGAAGCCGGGGACGAGCAGGTGTCCCTGGAGTATTGGCCCGACCGCTCCGAAGGCTCAGTGGCGGAGCTGGACCTGGGCTGGCCCGAGGCGATCTCCTACCGTGGGGTGACCCGTGTGACGGTGTACACCCAACCTCCGACCGACGCACACACACACATCAAGGAGGTGGTGCGGAAGAGCATCGCCTCGGCCTCAAAGGTGAGACTGACGTGTGGTGATCACGGACTTTACATGAGAGCTGGTCTTCACTCCGTCTGGAGGAAGATCGACGGTCAAACTGTTGAGGCAGATCTGGACTCTGCAGTTAGAAAACCTAACATGAGGTGAAATATTTACATAAAGAGTTGATTATGAGGAAAATAGACTGTAAAACAATAGAAGATGTGATTGACAGCCTGGCTTCATCATCATCATCATCATCATCATCGTCAGTTGTTGTTATGTCTGGCTTTGTTGACAGTTTTTGTTGTGATCAAAACATAGATGTAAAAATCGAAGACGTCGAAGAAATCCTTGAACTAATGACGGACTTAGACGTTCGGCCTTTAATCGGATCAAACCCATTTAATTATATTTTTAAATAAATGCTAACTGGATTCAACGTTTTTAACAAATCCATTAAAACCCCCGCAGCAGTGAGTTCGACCACGAGGAGCCGGATTAAAATCGTTATCTAAACGAAGGTGACATTTATTGCGACACCTTCTGGAATCACAACATTACTCAACGGTTCAAATATTTTTCAGGTTGCACACATTCTGTGATGTGGTTTGGTCACATGACACAGGAGTGTTTCACAGAAGCTTCAAGGCTGTGAAGACCACAAAGTATTTGCTGATAAATGTACTCATCATCTTGTCATAGACTGATGTAGACTACAAATATAAATACTCTGAACCGTCCTTTCAATCTGTCCAAATCTTTATCTTCTGACTGAGACTGACAGCCATCCTTGTTGACATTAGTTCACGTGACATCACTACAGTTCTGACTGCAGTAATGACAGGTTTTTACTCCACTCCTGACTGTGGAGTCACACTTTCACCATATATCACAAACTTCAAACCTGGAAACCTGATCATCATCATTTACACTCTGTAAATACAGAGTGTAAATGATGATTAGGTTGTTTATGTTGGGTTTTTTTTCTTTTTTTTTTGACTCTATACACCCTCCTTCCTCTTTCTACTTCCCACACGTTTGCGTGTAAACACTGATCCTGATCCTGACACGACACTGGAAAGTTATTCTCTGACATCACTTCACAGGTTCACAGGCCAAGTCCGTTACCTTTTAAAGACAAATGATCTGAACTGGAGTGTTTCGGCGTGAGGCTGGAGTGAATACTGGAGTGAAGTTTTTAATTTTGCCTTTTTGTTTCTGAACTCTGCTGCAGACTTGTTTACCAAGACTGTGTCTGCAGCTTCACAGTGAAATCTGGGTCGTTTGACACAGCTGGCGTTGTGTCAAGTCCAGAGTTGGTTTTGACAGCAGCGCTGCTGAGATCTGGAACACTCTGTTCAGACAACAGACAACACATTTGTGTTGTTAAAAGTCTGATTCAAGGGCCGTTCAGTTCAACAAGTACTGGTTTGGTCTAAACTGTAACTGTGGTCATTCCTGGACGCTCGTCTTTCACCCAGAGCTCGTGGCTTCACATGAGAGTTGGGGAAGTCATGTGTGAACCTGACGACTGATTCTAGTCAGACCTCAGTTCTCATGGGTGCCCACTAACTGTTGGTCATCGTATGATGACATCATCAAGTCAAATCCACTCCCACACAGCAGGAAATGTGTAACAGCATTTGTGGTTTTCTTTGTCCGTCTGTCTGTGTGTGTGTGTAGGTAATAGCTGTGGTGATGGACGTGTTCACAGACGTGGATATCTTTCGTGACCTGCTGGATGCGGCGTACAAACGCAGGGTCCCGGTCTACATCATCATCGACATGGCCTCGGTCCCCTGCTTTCTTTCCATGTGTGGCAGAGCTGATATGCACCGTGGACATCTAAAGGTATGTACCCGTTCACACACACACACACACACACACACACCCTGATGATGTTTTGATAAGCTGGGCGTTGGGGTGAGATATTTGTGCTGCCTCTCTGGTTTTAGAACAACAGTCAAGGAAAATGTTATTGTTAAAAAAAAAAAACTAAAAAACTTTTCTTCAAAACAAACACATGGAGAATAACGTGGTTCTCACTGTTGTTTTTTCCAATAAAATTTGTTTATATATGTATATATATCATTATTCAGGCCAACTTACCTAACTTAAAACTCCGACATCACAGACTGAAATGCAGCCCTAAACTAATACAGAGTTGGTTCAATCTTATTAGAACTCTCCTTTTGTTGGAATCTTTTCTCTAATCTTCAGTCTAACGACGTCTTTTGGCCAAATGTTTCCCTTTTCATTTGATTCTCTTTCCTGTTTAAACATTTTCATTAGCACCTACGTCTTGTTTTTGGCTAACAGTCCACGGATGAACTAAAACCCTGGACGCAGTGATAACTTTAGAACACACGTCATGCCGGCTGTTTTTTCATGAATTCATATTTTCTGTTGGTGCAACATGTACCTCCAGGCTGATACTACAACATTCCTCCGTCTTGAAACCACATGTGCTAAAGTCTGAGTGCTTCGAGACATTTTTTTGCATAAACTACAGTGCTATAAAACAAAAAGTCAAAAGTCATGTGATGCAGTAAATGCTAACAGCGAGGCCTGTGCTAAAATGAACTCAGATGATATCAGGTGTGTTTGGTGTAGGGGGAGCCTGCAGGTGGTGAGCTGGCTGCTAATGTCCGCCAGAAAGTTGTCCTGTGGTTGACTGTCCCAGACAAACCAGTCGAGGCAGTGACACTCATTTTAAAACCAAAACAATTTAAAGCCACACACACACACACACACAGTCCTGTCCACGTTGCGGCCATTTAAAAACCTTTGTGACTTAAGGATTCGAATTATATTTTATTTTATTTCCTGTTTCACTAACAGCGATCCCCTTCAGTTTGAGCTATTCTTCTGTCTGCCCTCAGCGTTATTGTTATTTACGACTCTGATGGTGTGAGATTTCGCATAGAACATTGACTCGGGAGGTAACGCTGGGCCCGGAGCCCCACCCTCATCACAGGCCTGAAGACAAACACTGCAGGGTGTGTCGTACGAGCCTGCACATACACGAAAACACACCGTGCTCCAACCTGTAGTGTCAGTCAACAGGTAGAAACTTTAGTGGTATTAATACGGGGGTGGGGGGGGGGGCAGAGACAGAGATAAGCCCTTGACTTGATCGACAACAAAACTCATTCTTGTCTGGTCTCCATCATCACGGTCCAGTGGCCTTTATGTCTCCTTTGTTTACAACAGCGCCTCCTCCCCATGCACTAAGTCCTTACAGGTTTGTTTGCATTGCTTTAACTTTACACGATTGTGTCTGTGCCCAGAATCTGCGTGTGCGCTGCTGTGGAGGTGTGGAGTTTTTCACGCGGTCGGCTCAGAAGGTGCGCGGAGCCCTGAGTCAAAAGTTTGTCCTGATCGACGGAGACAAAGCCATCTCAGGTTCTTACAGGTGAGCAGTGACGTTGACACACACTGTACCTGCGTCTGACACTGAAGAATGAAAACACAAACACAGCAATAAATCTAATTCAGCTATAAAAAACTATTTAGCTCTTCAACAGGAAGAACAAAGTTGTTTCCTTTTGTCATCACCCCCTCTAATGACCTGTCATTCCTCTGTTTGGTTTAATCTTACAGTGTTTGTCAAGCAGAACATCGCTCATGTAACACTACACCAATAATCCAAACTCATTAGAGAAGTCTAGCGTGGTGAAAAAGTGAAATTTAAATGAATCATTTATTTAATTTACGAGGTTTCTGGGAAAACTAGAAACTTAATTGAAGGAAAGACGTGATCTAAAATATGTGATGTCAGAAAAATCAATCAGTGACAGAAGTGAACCAAACTGTAACTCCAGAATCTTTATGTAGCAGCAAATGAATAAAACCAACCATCAGCAGGTTTAAACGAGTTCATCAACAATGTGATAATAAATGTTTTGAGCTTTTTTTTATTGTAATTCAAACTATGGACGGACGGTGAGATAGAGATCACAGAAATGTTTTGTTATTCCTGTTTTTGTTGTAGTTGTTGCATCCGTTATCATTTCATCATTTTATATGAACCTGTTCTACCAGGAAGCTCAGGCAGAAGGTGCTGTGATGAGTTCAAAGAGCATAAACACGGTGTCTGACTTCAGGGTACAAATGTCTGCTGTAATGATTAAACTGGGCTTAGGTTTTGTCAAAGCATGTGATGACACGAGAGAAACCATTTAGACGCAGGACGGTGACTTCATCACAACTGAAACAGGAGAATATTAAATAACTGATCTCCTGCTTCCTGGTCTGTCTGATTCCAGCTTCACCTGGTCCTCCTCTCGTCTGGACCGTAACCTCATCACTGTGATCACAGGACAGGCCATGGAGACGTTTGACCTGCAGTTCCGTGACCTGTACTTCATGTCCAGAAGCGTGTCCCTCAGCAAGGTTCCCATAGTGGATGAACCCATCCCTGACCCTGTCCCTCAGGCAGCTCCTGCTCCTGTCCCGGCTAGTGTCGCCAGAAAATTTATCAATCCCAAATATGCTCTGGTCACCTCAGGAGCCCACAGTTTGGCCTCGTCAGACCAGAACTCCAGCAACAAGAACCAAAATCCCACCGGGCTCAAAATAATTAAAGGACGCATCAAGGAGATTGTTGAGGAGTCGCCGCTACACCCTGGGTTAGCCCATTTGGAGAAGGCTAACATGATCCCATACCTGCCCACCTGGCCGGAGCCGGACCCACCCAGCGATGTCATTGGCTTTATCAACATCAGGGATGACAAACGGGCCAATCAGGTTCACCTTCAGAGGTCTGAGAGGTTTGAGTTCAGCCAGGCTATACGCTTCAAGGCGCCGCTGACACTTCCCGCCCAAACAGAGGATCTGACTTTGAATCCAGCAAGAAATGCCAGGAAACCCTCAGGGAACACCAGCCCAGGAAGCCCGCCTCCTGTGAGCCCGATCAGCCAACAAACCCAAAAGGAAACAAGCCTAGTAATTAATGAAGACCAAACTGATACGACAGACTCCAGCAGGGAAGCTCAGCCGCCTCGCACACAAGACACACGATGCAAAACTGACGCCACTCCCAAAGACCCGTTGTCCAGTGTTAAAACTGATTCACATCCAACAACTAAAGAAGTCCCAGCGTCACAAATCTCCGCTCCTCCTGTTCCCAAACGCCGTACACTGCAACTGGTCATAGACTCCCCTCCTGAGGAGCAGCCTGGACAAACACAGGTGTCTCTGATTAAAATGTCAGACACGGACCTGCTGCAGAGTTCAGATGGTTCCTCTGGTTTGAAGCAAATGAGAGAGGAGTTGAAGCAGCGTCACCGTCGTCTAACGACGAAGGACGAGGACTCTGGCAGCAACGAGGGCAGCCAGGACAGCACCAAGGTCAACTGTGACCGAGGGGCCCACGACAACCCTTCCAGCGCCTCCACTGTGTCGGAGGAGGAGTTC
Organism: Cynoglossus semilaevis; assembly: GCF_000523025.1. Lineage (NCBI taxonomy): Eukaryota > Metazoa > Chordata > Actinopteri > Pleuronectiformes > Cynoglossidae > Cynoglossus > Cynoglossus semilaevis. Next base: position 1,440,674 of record NC_024315.1, on the reverse strand, counting down.
TACGAACCCCATCCGGAGTCCAACGACGTGCTGACAAACGGAGGGACGACAGGCTCGGGTCGTGGGCGTAGGCACGGGGACGGGGTCAACATGATGGCTCGTCTCTCTCAGAGTATGCTGGACTTAAGGGAGCCCGTCCAATCAGAAGACAGCGCAGATCTCATCCGCCAATCACAGAAGCTCCGCAGAGAAACTCACCAGTCACCACAGAGGCACATAGGCCAGGTGAGACAGACCTCAGTCAAGTATCTACAAATGTTTGTTTTTTTGCGCCTGGGGTTGACATTTAAAATTGTTTTTAAACCACAGTAAAGTGTCTGAAATTGGATCGGACGGTAAATCATCCAAAATAACTCTCATAATCCTTCCAGAAACATGAGTTTATACGTTTTAAAAATGATGTGCTGACATTTATTAGGTGTGGTTTTACTCAGCCCGTAAACAGGAAATACCTTTTTAAAGCAGGGTGTGTTTCAGTGTTGGTGTTCAAACAAGTTACTGATGAAGATGCCATAACATTTCTGCTTGTCAAAATGTCAGGGGATTTCACCGCCGTGTGTGTGTGTGTGTGTGGGTGTGTACCGGGATAGAGAGCGCGGCTGATCATGCCAGGGAGGATGATGAAGATGAAGGGCAGCATCTTCAGATAGGCAGCCAGGATGGATGCTCCTTTCACATGACTCATGCTCTTGGCAGACAGTGACCTCTGTACGATCACCTGCAATGGAAAAAAAAAAAAAACCTTTAAAAGGATTTTCCACGATATGAGATTAAAGGGACAATTACAGTTTTTCCACGATGAGATTAAAGGGACAATTACAGTTTTCCTGATGATATTTACATTGCAGTACTTAACATTTTAACCTTGATATTAAAACCCTTAAATACTTGACTGTAACTCAGGGCCTAGAACTCAGCTCAGGAGAATTTGCATGAATTTTCTGCATTCCATTTTTTACATTGTTCAGATTCAGCGGTTTGTTTCAAGTAACTAGGATTAGTTACCTGTTACCCCAGTTCAGCGTGGTATTCAGAACAGTGTTTTTGACACAGTGACATCACATGTCTAGACCTCATAACGTTTAACTCATCAACACTTTCTCCTCTGTTTCTCTCTAGTTGTTCCGGAACTCCAGATCTCCCGATCGTAATGCCAGACTGCGGGGCTCCTCGCCGGTTGGTTTTCAGCGTCAGACACGAGCTGCCGCCGGCCCTGTGATCGTAGGACACCGTTACTGGCAGGGTCAAACGATGCAGACCGACTCAGCTCAGCTGCACGCGGAAAGACGGTCGGGCCGCTCCCCGCAACGCCACAGCCAGGAGAACAAGATGGACCGCGGTTCCCCTCAGCCTCCGGCAAACCCGAGTGGGTTACTTGGTGTTTCTTTCTCAAAACTGAGTAATTTCAGACATCTGAGGGCAAGAGGCGGCGTGCCGCAGAAGAAGACGTCTCAAAATAAGGCAGCTAGGTAAAGACTGAGGACTAGCACTGGGTACAAGGACTTTGTTTTGACTTCCTGTTGAGGAAAAGACTCATCGACGTGGAATCTTTCTCAGGCATCCGTATCACTTCCTTTTTTTTAAAACACCCCAGGCTCAACTCTGCGTCACTTTATGTGATGAGGACCGGATCTGCTGCTGTGCTTTAGGGAAAAAAAAAATCTAGTTAAAAACAATCACCTCTTCTTCTTAGAGAATCCTTGTTGTTAAAGGTCCGTGGCTGGATATAAAACCATACAGTGAACTGATCATGTTATGTATTTTTAATTTAGAGTTTTTACTCAGTTCTACTGACATAAAGTGACTTAAAATGAATTTGATGAGGCTAAAGTTAATGTGATCCTTCACTTTAATTTAACTCAGAATTGGACACTTTTTTTCCCACACATTGAACGGTCTATGACGCGGTCCGTGATCAGCAGGCTCTGGTGTAGATATCACTGTGGTTACTGATGGTGTGAGGGTGACGTTACCGTGAGGATTTATTACATGCTGTATGTGACACATATCTATATTTACCTGTGCAGATGCTGAGAGCAGGTGACGGCAGTGCTTTGTACTGACATGGGAATAAAAATGAATGTTGTAAATAAGAGGAGGAGAGAGTCTCTCTGGATTTATTGGCTCCATCTGTTTTCATAAATCTGCAGTTTATTTGGAAACCTGAGAAAATAACAAAGTTGGATTCTAGGTCTGCAACCTACTGTGTTTGGATCCAGATAACTGATGTGCTAATGTCCTGGTTTGCTTTTCCACATGGGGAAAAAAAAATCTGCACATTTTGTGTTTCTGAGAGAATTTCTTGAAAGTCTGGTCTTTAGGTCTGGCTCAAAGTCATTTCTGGGCAGCAGGGTGGAGCTCGACCTACTTTTACAGACACAGCAGCCACATTAATAAAATGGTCATAAAACCAAAGTCCGTGATTATGTTAGGATACAGTTCCTGGCCTTGGAAACTCAATTCCAAACAATCAAACAAACAGACGGTTTGAATTACGACTGTGAAGTGAAGGAGGTGTTCACTGGTGTTGACAGGTTCGCTCGCTCTCTGGTCTACGTCACTCTCATAAATCCAGGTGTCAAAATGTGGAAACATTCCAGTACAGTGAAGGTAGAGGAAACACTCAGAACTGTTACCTGGTCACTGCACCAGTACCATGTAGCCAGTATAGTCAGCCCCAGCGTCATGCCCGGCCAGGGCAGGTCTCCAGTGACGGCGTCCCTGAACAAGTGCATGGCGTCCTGGCGTGGTAGGTGGCAGCTGCTGTTGGGGATGATCTTCTTGGGAACCGCCATGCTGTACACGCGCTCCAGGTTTTCATAGCCGCCGATCTTGTTGAAGGCTGTGGATGAACAGGAAACTCATTCACAGTTGCAGGTTAATGCAGCGTACAGGTGTGGAGAGAACAAAGCAGCGTCCGTACCAGTGATCGTCAGAATGACCGCTCCGATAATCATGATAAATGTCTGAAGAGTGTCGGTGTAGATGACCGCAGCGAGGCCACCTGGTGGATTTATGAGAGTGCATGTTCATTCTCAGTGGGCCATGACGACAGTTTGAGGCAAAAGTATGGACTTTTTAATGTCATAAAATAAATAATTTAAGAAATTAAAAATTAGAAATTGTCAGCAAGTTTTAAAACATCTTAAATACAGAGGTGTCCTTTAGGTAATGGTATTAGCCTGATGTTAACTCATTGTACATGTTTTGATAAATACAGTTGTATTGTCCGTCTGTGTTGACCTGCGATAGTGTAGAGTGCGGTGACCACCAGCATCAGAACAGTGGAAAGATACAGGTTCCATCCCAGACACACCTGAACAAAGAGGGCTCCAGAGTACAGGTCGGTCTGAGAGTGGACACAGAGCAGATGTCAGTCTTCACACAACACTGAGACATGTTGGCTCTGTGTGTGTGTGTGTGTGTGTGTGTGAGAATGGCACCGTCTTACTGATATCTTTGTGAAGACAGACAGCAGCAGAGACAGGACAGCCAGGTAGGTTCTAATCCTTTCTCCTCCGAACCGTCGGCCCAGATACTCAGGCATTGTCACGATCTAAAAGACAAACATATAAACACACACATATATATATATATATATATATATATATATATATATACGTATATAAAAACATATATATGAG
>NC_024315.1:1420502-1436911 GCF_000523025.1 Cynoglossus semilaevis | reverse complement strand
CATATATATGTGAAAAAAAGTTTTGTCGTTGTATGAATCACAGACAAAGGCCAAACATCCCAGGGTTGTTGTGACTGAGCCGTGAGCAGGATATAACTGTGGTGGAGATGTTTCAAATATTCAGACGTCACACTCTCAGCACGTTACATTTAATATAAAACCACATCAGTGACTGACACGGTCTGTGTGGGAGAGGCGGCCGGTCGGGGAACTCTCTCGGCAGATCATTTCACACAGGATGATTCTTGGCTCGACCTTTTTTTACTGAACCAGCCTTAACAGACATGCAACCGAGTTTGTGTGTCCATGTGTCTCACCCCTGAGGAGATGTAGACGGGTACAAAGACCCAGGCCAGGGCCAGCAGCACGTACGTGGCCTGTGATCAGACAGAAGGACAAGAGACATTGGACACAGGTGCGTTAGACGTCTGTCTACAGGAGAAACCGATCAACTGGTTTGATTCACTTCAAGAAAACTATTTATCTCAATTCGTCTCGCCTTCTCTGCTGCACTGACCGAACAATGTTGTCCTACTGCCCTCTGCTGCTCACTTTCTATTACAGCAACTATTTAAACTTTACATCCGGTGGATTTGACCGGAATCCTCACTTTAGCAATTTGCCCCTCGAACATAATAGCGTACCCTATAATTGCCTCAGTGTCAGTGTCGGGCTAAAGTTAGCAACAAATGTAAACCGGAAATAAATAAAATGGTTAAAAATATTCCTAAAACATTTTCTCAAAATTAAGCGAATGTAAACATTGACCAGGCAAACGTTAGTTGAGAGCAATGACATTTTTCAATAAACTAGCCAAAGTAAACAACATTGGTCAAATATCAACCCTGCTACGACAGCTAGCTCGAGCTTAGCTACGAGTTAGCTAGCAACATTTATTTAAACAAACAACTTCCTATGCTTACAAAATAAATACTAAAACATGTGAAAATGAACACTTGTATGCTGTTTTTTATTTAAATTTATTTTACTTACATTCCACTCAAACCCAGTGACAGCGATTCCTCCAGCAGCTCCGGTTCCAGCCAGACCAATGAACAGACCTGAACCTTCTGAGCTGGCGAACAGAGAAGCTCCGATCTGAACAACCGGTGATGGAAACAAAACATACACAACTTTGAGTAAAGGAATCAAAATGACATGTGTGTGTTAAGGTTTAACTGTTAATTTTACCAGTTTAAATCAGTTTTTAGTGTTTGGGATATTTTTAATCAATATGTAAAGTAACAAAAAAAAGTTTAAGTAATTTATGTTTGACTTTAAAACTGTAAAACCGTTTTTCCCGCCAACATCACGTCAGTTACATTAAAATAAATATAGTGATTTTCAGTGCATAAAAATAGTCCAGATGTTGAGGCACATCAGTGAATAAAGTCTCTCTTCCATAATTATGCGATTTATGAGAATGTTAATAAAGTTAAGTATAAAAAATGTGAAATTAGAAACACTATAAATCTGTTTTTGTTATTTTGTGAGTTATTTTTAGTGTATAAGTGTTTATTGTCACATGTGCAGTAATTAAACACATTTTCCTGTACTCTGCTGTTCACACAGAATATCATCTAACAAATGAGGCAGAGAAGTAGATGAATAAGAAAAAATATTAATAAAGGCAATGTGTAAAAATAAAAATATATGATATGAAATATATACCGTGCAGTATCATAACTACTAAACTAATAAATATATTATCATCCAAAGATTGGAACAAGTAATTCACTCACCGGCCACCAGGCCATGTCTCGACCGGCCAGGAAATATCCACTCAGAGTGTTTCTGCTGACCCTGCATGATGACTGACAAGAGAAAAGTGTTAGTAAACACACACACACACACACACACACACACACACAGATACATGTCTCACTCTTACCCAGATGCCCACAGCCAGGTTAAGCAGGAAGTAAGTTGCTATGACGATAATATCAGAGAAGCTGAAGGACTGAGACAGTGCGTAGAAGTTGATGGTGTCATTCGACATCCTCAGGTTTCACCACGAAATCACACCGTAGGTAAAAATGCAGCAAAGACACAGATGGACGCCTCCCATATATATAACAATCATACAACGACGTGTACTGGTCTACCAGAGTCTCAGCAGAGGCAGAGAGAAAAAAACAGAGACAAAAACGTTTCTACAACGAACACAGGTGCAACTCCACGTCGCAGCATCTCCTACTGGGGCGAAATCATCAAATGACCCACCTGGGACCAGAATCCTGACCCTCAGTGTCCCATCTGTGTGTGTGTGTGTGTGTGAAGAAGGCAGTCCCTCTTAAGATTAACTGATGATTAAACACATCAACTTAATGTGACACCTGCACTGCTGAGACACACACACACTAAGAGATAATGGAGAGTGTGTGTGTGTGTGGGGGGGTGGGGGGGTGTAGAGCAGATGCCCATTTAGATCAGAGTCCATGCTGATGCAGACGCGGTGGTCAATCATTGGCGATGAGAGGTTTATAATCATTAGCGCCCAAACACATCAGCTGTTAAGTGCTGAGAGAAAGGGTCTGTGACCTGAGGTTAGGAGTTTCTCAACTCAGTCTGGTCTTGTTCAACAGGACGTATGAACATCATTAGCTCCATGTTGTAACAAAACACAACCAGCGCCGGATGGAGAAGACTCCAAACACAACTCGTAGTCAATATTAACTTTTTAAATGTCTTTCAACTGCGGCGTAGAATGAAACGATGACTTTATTAAATCACAAAAGTTGGTGCAGTTTCAAAGATGTGGTAGCTTAGTTAAATTTTAAAAGAAAAGAAAAAAAAGTGTGTTTTGGTTCTTTACACACCTTGGAAAAGTTGACTGGTCTGCCTGCAGTCCAGATCTGTCTGTAGTTGAAACATATCTGTAATGAGATGCTTTTTTTTTTCTTCTTTTGCAAATATATTATTTTTAGTTTCCCAGAAATAATAAAGGGAAGGAAGAGAAAAGGGGATTTCAAAATGTTTTTATTTCAAAATAAAAAAAAGAAGATGCGAAATGAAAATGTAATAATACTAATCATAGTAATAATAACTACTAATAATAGTATTAATAATAATATAGTTACACAAAACAAGAAATTAAAGCATTTTTTTGGTACATTTCACTAGTTCCTGTTTTTAAAACATTGTTGAAAGAAAAGTTGTTTATTTTAGCTGGTAACCTGATTGTTTGATTTTCAAATCTGTGTGTGTGTGTGTATGTAAAAGCATGTGATTGATGATAATGTGTGTGACGTCAGGGTGTCTCCGCTGCCACCATCTGCTCCTCTGAGCAGACAAACATCAGCCAGCAGTTTGTGTGTGACACTGAGTTAATTCACATCAAGGAGCACATGGAAAAAAAAACGCATACATTTTTCACTTTCTGTTTTCTATTAAACGTGTACTTTCCCCAATGTTGTAACTACTAAAAAATGTATTTTAATTAGTTAAATACCAGTCAATCATAAACCGTTAAAATCCTATTTGAATCAGAAGAATCATAAAGGTTCCTCCTCATGGCATTTGGTCTTTAAATGGTTTTAAATTTGTATTTTCTATAAGTGTAATCAGAACTCATTGTCCTCGTTATGCTTTAAAACCCTGGTGAAAAGTTGATATACAGTTACTGAGGCATATTTTTAACCTTAAGGTATTTTTGCTATAAATATAACATTTACAACCTGTTGACTTGAATTAATTTGGTTGGTCAGAAGTTGGTCAGCGATTTGGAAATGTCAGATATGTGACAGGTTTTAAATATGTTGCAATATACTCTGGTTACAGTGGAATGAAATGGTTTGATGATGCAGATTTTTTTTCTTGTCTTACCATGTGACACAGAAAGAGGGGAAAAACATGATTCATCATTCATGGGAAAGATGACGGGGAAAAAAGAGGAAGAGATACTTCAGTCACTCTGAAGTCAATGAGGAGTCGATGAAACAGAGAAATGTTGTTTTTACCATGAACTACATAGAAGTAGGAAAGTAGACAAACATCAATAGATCGAACGATAGATTGATACATAGATAGATAGATATATAGATAGAAAAACAAAGAAAAGATTACATAATAATGTGCCCGGGACGATGGGTTACTCGGCACAATGCTAACTTTATTAGCTGTTGATTGCGAAGATCACGCCGACTTGGTGAAAACGTCAGAAATGTTTGATTTATGCATGGTGATATTCAACATGTGTTTAGTTACAACTATAATGTGTCAATTGTTGCTTGAATCAAATTGTCAAGCACCGCCTGCACTGTAGTCTTTAGCAATTTCTATTTAATATTGGTAAACAGAGTCTCGGGAAGGAAGTGGAAGGGGAAGTATGACGTCACGAATGACGACCAAAGTGAAAAAAAAAGTTCTTGTCTTCTTGACATCATTTACATTCATTTCACTCTTGCAAAAAAGGGGATTTCCATGTTGTTTTAACTGAGTTATTATTCAACCAAACATGTGATTGATTCTCTCTCTCTCTCTAGTTATACACATATACATAGGTATATATAATATATATAAAGTGTTTTTAAAAAGTGTATAAAAGTGTTAGTTTAAGGAAATCCATGTGTGCTATAAAAAGATCACAAATGAGATTTGTCTTAATAATATAATAATAAATCTCTTTTAATAAACGCCACTGAATAAACGTGATGCCTTTAAATTACATGATTAAAGATCAGATTCATACAGGTATATAATGATAATTATAATAATTATCATATAACTGCCATGTGGTTGTTTTATTCAATATATTATTCAAATAAATGCAAACGTTTACACACATGACGTAAGCAATTACCATGACAAATGACGACAGTGTGAGGAGCTCTCACTGATTAGTTGCTGAACACCAGTAAAACATGCTTCTAAAATAGATGCTCCACAGGTTAAACAACGACGGTGGAAGCAGATGTGTTTTTGTTTCTGAAGTGTGACGCTTCCTGTTTGAACGACAGGTCAGAGTCCGACAAATCTTTCACGTTAGCCCTCTGTTTTCCCGTAAACACACGGGAAATCTCCTGAGACCGAATTTTCTCAAAAGGCGGGACGGGTTTAGAGCAGACAGACAAAAGTGAAACTTTGAAACATGTTTTGGCCTGGATTTAGATGATTTTTCTTTCTTTAAAAATACCAAAATTTACCAATATAAGAGCAAAAGAAAAGCAAAAGCAAAATCCCCCCCCCCGCCCCCCCCACCAGTGTCGTCAGAACACTAGTGGGGCGGGTGAGAAAAAACAACAACTTGGTGACCGCCAAATTTCCGCGGCAGCAACGTGAACGATACAAACGCTTCCTCATTGATACGTTTCTGTATTTAAGGACAACTTCCGTTTGTGACAAAGAGCGGGGGAGAGAGAGAGAGAGACAGAGACAGGCAGAGACAGACACCCACAGAGAGAGAGAGAGAGAGAGAGACAGACAGACAGACAGAGAAAGACACCCACACACACACACAGAGAGAGAGAGAGAGAGAGAGAGAAAGGGCATTTTTGGGGGGGTTTACTTTCACTTGGTTCTTGCCCATCGTGTGCTGTTATAGTCCGGTTTTCTCTCTGGCGGACTACATTCCGCCTCCCGTTTTAACAATGAGATCTACCACCGTCTTCGAGGTTCTGTTTCTGGTGAATCTGCTGCGGGAGGTGTCCGGCTGTGGTGAGTGTTATTGGGTTATTATTACGTGCTCTGTACGGCACACGAGCAGACATGGCGACAGTGATTTCATGTGGCGAAACTGAAACCTAAATATCCATCCATCCATTTTCATCCGCTTATCCGTTACCGGGTCGCGGGGGCAGCAGTCGCCACCCAAATCACATTGCACCGTACCGTGGGTGGTGAGTCCACTGGAAGGTACCAACCGCCCTAACCGGGATTCGAACTTGTCCAGGAGGTGAACCCTGGGGTTCCACACCAATGACAGAGACATTGCCTCTGGGCCAAAGCGCCACTGAAACCTAAATATTCTTTTAAAAAATATTGTGGAATTGTACGCGAAGCGTCCTCATCCAAAGGTTTAATTTACAATGACGTCATCGGTATTTACGCCTATTTGAAGAAATGTGAATTATATCTTCTTAATATATAATTTAATATATAATATTATAAATTGATAAAAGTGTAACATTTAAACGTCAGGTATCATAAGTCAACTATAGTTAATTAACCATTAACCACGTCTGTTAGACAGAGATTGTTGATTGAAGTTTTCAATGTTTAGTTTAATCAAAAATAATAAAAGCATGACTATTATGTTGACTATGTGTAGTGTATTTTTAGGTTACCATAGCAACAGTTAACTTGACAGGATACACATTACTAGAGTAAGATACTTAGTCTGAACTACAGTTTATGACAAAAAGGACTTTTTTTTTCAGAAATACATAAGAAACACTGTCAGAATACATAAGAAATATATTTTATAATTCTGTTTTAATTGTATTTTTTTTATTTTATTTTCAGATAACTGTACACACACACCTTTTTTCACACCGTCCCAACTGGTGGTGAAGCATCTTGACCCAACCTCTGCTACGTGCCATTTATGCCCATCTTGCCAGCGAGATATTTTTGATTTGGAAGTTTCATTTGGCAAAAAAGAGCACAACACGACTGCAATTTTGTGGACTGTTAATAAAATGGTCGAGTGGAATACACTGGTCGTGTGCTTCTACGTCGACCGCACCTCTGCTGAAGGAAAGCAGTGTTGCAGTGTTCTGCCTATACTGGTTTACGGTAAGTCCGTTTCCTGTCACTAGCTTGCTTCAAGGTGATGGTTGGATGTTTGTCTGGTGTGCTGTATGAGGTACTGACACAGAGGCAATTTAAAAAATTTAAAAACAAAATGAGCTGCAGACATATTGAAACAGAAACTCTGTAAAACACTGATTGTGTCTGTGGAACAAGTTCTTCCCATGTTCTGTTTGAACACTTGAATGTCACACGGGACATTCAAGTGTTCAGGTACATACCGCCACATACCGCCACCTACTGACCTAGAGTGTATAGTGTCATGGTATGACCCTTTTTTGACCTTTTTTGAGATAGAGCGGCCCACTCCTTATAACCTTGATGAGCAATTCTTTTTTTTATTTCAACCAATGCGAATCGTTATGAATTTGTTTCGATTTTTGATCGATTCACGACGCACTGTTACATCCCTGCTCTGTATCAAGGTGCAACACCATCGCTACAGCACCAGTATGTAAACATTTGAAACATTCCATTGTCGGTTGTTAAGTTGCTGCTACTGTAAATATTTATGAAGCAGAGCATCTACAGCTCCTGGATCCAGTGGTTAAAATGTCAGTCATTCCTGTGTCAGTACTTCATAGAAAGGTTGTAGAAAGGTTCTCTATCTCTTGTTGTCACTTGGCTTCTTTGTGTGCATCCTTCTCTGAACATGACTTTAATTTCCTGCTCCAGAACCTCCAGACGGCGTGTCCCTTAGCATCGTGAATCACACTGGGCCAATGTTGGAGGCTCGTGTGTACACCCTGCAGTGTGAGGTGCAAAACGTTGCTCCTCTGAAGAAGGCTCATGTGACCTTCTACGAAGGGAGTAAACAGTTGAATGAGACGCAGGTGAAGGACTCGCCGGCGCTGCGGCCAGTGAATGAGACTTACAGTCTCCAAATCTCTGCACAAAAAGAGAACGATGGGGCGCAGTACTGGTGTAAAGTGGAGATGGTTTTGGGACCTGAGGGTCCACAGCCCCCCCCAGTGATGATGTCACAGAACGTGACAGCCATTGTCCACTGTGAGTACAAAAGAAGGACAATACCACAGTAAACACGATGATGACCGACAGCCCTAGTAATAATATATGAAAAACCTTCTCTCCTTGATCGATGCACAGATCGGCCTCAGCGTCGGGGGTCGCCACCTACAGATGACGTCATCGTCGAAGAGGGACGGCCTCTGCACCTGGACTGCACAGCTGAGGGGAACCCCCAACCCTCGTACCAGTGGGTGCTTTTGCCTGACAGTGTTCAGGCGCCCGATAGCAGCATAATCAACATCACAGCTGCAGCTCCTGAACACAGTGGGCTCTACACATGTTCTGTAACCAATGATTTGGGAACGCTGACCGTGGATTTCATGGTGAAAGTCAAAGGTGAGTTTAAAAACAAATTATTATTACTTCACCTAGGCTTAAAAGTTAAATTAGAGAATTTATCATGTGACGCATTTAAGGTTATGGTTCCTGAAGTTACGTGGAAAAACCCACATCACTGCTTTACTGTTTTGTGAGTAAAGGGAAGGAAGTTCATTGTGACTTACTTCTCTCTTGTTTTTAGAACTTTGTCTAGTTAATAATTTCTGTTCCTTTTTTTCCTATTTTTTCCACACAGAGAAACCCAAGCCTTACTTAGTTATAGTAATCGCTGTGGTTCTGATCGTGATGTTGATCGTGGCAGTTGCAGTAGGCATTTATTTCTACAAACAGAAACGACATGGAGAGTACAGCCCATCCAGACCTTATTTCCAAAGCTCACATAGTCCTGTTCCTGCTTCACCCAAAACTGCATAATAATGACGTGGGAAGTGCAGGAACATTCTGGGAAAGCTGTATGTGATATCAAAAACTCTTGTTTACCTCCAGAACAGTTCTAAACTTCTCCAGCGACACTCATCAGCATTTTAAACCAGACCACAAACTAAAACACACATGTAGTATTTATAGATTGAAGCCAAAGTCTGGTCGAACCGACGCTGCTTCACATGGTCTTACTGTTACTCACGTTCCACTGAACTGAAGCTTCACTGTCACAAACCAAGGGCCTGAATCCAAAAATTCAAGTAAATGTTTTCATAGAGACCATGTGACCAAGTGTTCATAGAAACTGTTTCCTGTTTCTGATCACCTGATGAGCACAGACTCAATTGTTGTTACTTCCTGTAAAATATTAAATCATTGTCAGAAATACAAAGTATTATGTTGGGGCAAAAGGTTAAGTAAAAACACAGTATCCACAGAAGTATTTTCAGACTCTGAAACCTGTCGTACTGGGTCGATGAAAGGCATTTGTGGCCAATCAGAGTAAACAAATGCAAAGGTCAGTTGATGTAGACAGGCTGATGGTTTCAAAGACCACGTATGTTTTAAACACTTAATATTCACTTTCATGCTGGAACCAATGAAATGAGAAGTTGTGCAAATGTGATGATAATTGTATATCAGCACTCTGAGAGACTATATCTCAAATTAATTTTTTTATTTTGAAGGACACACTATCTTTGTGTAAAACTGCACTCTCCTATAGATGAAGAAAAGTAGAATTCTGACTTATCCATTAAAAAAGCCCTCCCTGCCCTGCAGGAGGTGCTGTGCACAAGGTTTAAACTGGATTTGGTGTTTGGTGAGTTCAACAGTTTTATTTGTATTAATTCTGTAAATTAGATTTTCTATTAGAACATAAAAAATACATATATTTAACTTTGGAAACTAGTCCTCGATTACTGGCTATTTGTCTGCATGACTGACACCTACTGGCTCCACTGTTGTAGTGCAACGACTAACAGAAAAAGAAAACACAAACTGGTGGCGGTGTCGCGGCCAGCGTGTACTTCCTGAGACCCATCTGAAATGATGACGTTGATTACTTTTACTTGACGAGGTTTATGTTCTGTAAAAACTGCAGTTCTATGTCACGTACGTGATGAGGTTTTGTGCAGAGGTCATATAGATTATATACTGTTGATAAAGAAAACTTTTTTACACGTTTTAATTTTCATGTGTGTGAATCAGCTAAGCTACAACTTTATAAAAAGATGACGTATGATTTGCTGGAGCATCGTCTTTGTAAGTTATCATGATTATTTCACTTTAGTAGCGTCACTGTGAAGGGAATGAAGATTTAGCTCATTGTGAGTGAAAAAAAAAAGTCGAGTGTGTAACAATGTTATAATCTTCACTTTGCTCGTCTTGACGTGTGGTGTGAATAAATTTGTTTAAAACAAAAAGAAAATTCGTTTTTTTTTCTTTAAAACTTCAGAGCTGTAGTGTATTAAATAAAAATAGATGATCTCACCCCCCCCCCCCCCCCCCCCCCCCCCCCCCCCCCCCCCCCTTTAGCATAATCCGGCAAAAACTGAACCTCATCAACAGGAACCTCTGGTAGTGAATACGCTTCAGTCAAATGAAAGTGCAGGCTGTGAGCTGCTTTCCTGTTTTTGATACTTCCCCTCGTCGACTGAACCTGGAGCAGAACTCCCAAAGGCTCCGGGGCTGATTCAAGTGGAGGAAGTTCAGGGGAGAGCTACAAAAAATCCCAAAAATGTTTCACTCCCCGTGCACTTCCTCTTCTAAATCAATTTGGATGACATCGTCTGCTGATATAGAGCAGATACATTTTTAGATTTAAAAAAAAACAGCTGGGTCATTGGACCTCGACAGCATGACATCACCATTTGTTTTAGAGCGTTGATTTTAAAAAGTGAAGCCAAACAACCAGATGCAGTCCAGACACTTCACTCTGTTTTTATATCGATGATGATTTGACTTTTTTACAATTATTTAACACAACACAACACAGAATGTTTTTGTTAAATATTATTTTAACTCCATGATTTCTGTAATGTTTTACTTCAATATCAGCAGGATTATTTATTACTTATTGTGTTAAAAAAAAAATCAGTCATCAAAAAGAGCCACATCTGGGTCTCGAGCCATAGGTTCCCAACCCCTGGACTAGAGGAAGCAGAAGACCCACCGTTGGTCCGTGCCCCGTACCTTGTGAACCACTGCTAGCCAAGCGTGTCATGCGTGACATGATAGAACTTTCTGAACTAGCCCTTTAAATACCATGTTTCTGACGGTGACGCCTCCTTGGCTAACGGGATTATCTGACTCCAGTCTGTCGTCTGGTCCTGGAGCGGCGGACGGAGAAGGTTCTGGAGCGGTCCACAGGAGGTTCTGGAGCGGTCCACAGGAGGTTCTGGAGCGGTCCACAGGAGGTTCTGGAGCGGTCCAGAGGAGGTTCTGGAGCGGTCCAGAGGAGGTTCTGGAGCGGTCCAGAGGAGGTTCTGGAGCGGTCCACAGGAGGTTCTGGAGCGGTCCAGAGGAGGGTCGGGAGCGGTCCAGAGGATGAGTGAGGATGAGTACCATCGACTACAGCGCCTGGGACCACATCTACGTGTCCGATGACGAGGACGTGACCAGTCCCTTCGTGGACACGTCCAGTCTGTTCAGAATGAGACACCGGGTCAGCAGTGAGACTAGTAGTAGCTGTGACGTGTGACCTATGACCTGGTTAGTTGAACCTGGTTAGTAGCAGTGTGTGTGTGTGTGTGTGTCTAGGGTTAAACCAGTGAAAACCAGAACCAGAACTGAATCAGCAGCTGGAAGAAGAACGTGCAGAACAGAAGAACAGGTTCTCACGAGGCCTTTTTCAAGGTTTTGTTTTTTTCTGAAGAATGTTGGAGAAGAATTGTTCTACGTCAATAAATAATAATACACTGATACGCTGCAATCCAGGTTTTAATAACATTATTATGAATTTGTAATTATTTAATTTTTAAAAACAGAAATGTTTGACTTGAGGCTCATGAATGTGTGTCATGTGACGTAACCATGTTTCTCTTCACCGGTCAAGCTCTGGTCATCTGGGTAATCATCTTAACTCGTTAGTGTCCACCAGTCACGTGGATTAGCTTCGATTTAGTCCTGGGATTCCTGGGATTGTTGTGTGTAAGAAGAGCGTTTAGGAATGTGGGGAAGTCTGATAAGAGGGAGCTGATATCGGTGCTGCTGTCCACCTGACGAAGACCAGAACGACACTCCTCCATGTTTGGACACTTGAGTCAGTTTCTCTGTGTGACCTGCTCATTCCCAGGCCACGGAACAACATCGTGTGTTTACGACGCCCACAGTTTTCCTTGGAAATCTCGTTGTGCCTTTAGCATCGCAATATATCGTATCATCGCTCTGTTAATTAGACAAAAATAAGAACAAAAAAAAAAAAAGCACTGCAGTTTAGACAAAAATAAGAACAAAAAAAAAAAAAGCACTGCAGACACTGTCCTAACTTTGTCCTTTCTTCTCGTATTCTTTCCGAAACATCGCTCTCCTTCACTATCCGTTCTACCTCTAATTTATTTTCCAATTCTTCCTTCGACCAACGACGTTCTGTTTGTGTCGTCTGTCGCCACAGGCTCGGCTGGAGAGGACGGCAGACGTCCAGCAGAGACGAGAAGATTTGGAGAAAAACTGTGCTCAGTGCAGGCAGCGTCTGGAGGACGCCCAGCTACGGCTGAGAGAGCTGGGACAAGAGAGGAAGGAGGGAAGCCCGGAGGACAAGGACACGGAGGCCGAGCTGAGGACAGTCCAGGCTGAAGTGAGGAAACTGGAAAAGGAAGAGAAGGTTTTTGAGAAATTGATGACGGAGCACCGGAGGGAAGAGAAGAAGATTCCCTGGAATGTGGACACGATCAGCAAGGAAGGTTTCAGCAGGGCAAGTACCGCACGGGGCTGTGAACCTTTGGGCAAATCATGTCAGCACTGAGCTGAGCTCTGATCTTCACTGTGGTTTCCAGAGTGTGTTCAACATCGAGGCCGAAACAGAGGAGGAAGAAGAAGATGCAGAGAAACGAAGGACATTTTTGGAGACGCACGGAAAGGAAATCAAACACTTTGGTACGATTTACTATTTATGTATGTATGCACATATATTTTCACATATATACGTGTATATACATATATATGTACACTACATATATTTTCACATATATACGTGTATATACATATATATGTACAGTACATATATTTTCACATATATACACATATTTGTTTATACATATATATGCACATATACCCACATATATAGTATATATTCATACACATAGACACATATATACATATGTATATATAACTAAAAACACTGATATATACATACATATATATATACATTGTTTTTTGTTTTCTTCTCCTGTAAAAGAATTTGTTTAAATGCCAAACCAGATATAGATATAGATATATAGATATATAGATATAGATCCGTAGACGAAGGTGTTTAGTGCAGCGACGTCATCAAACTGATGTTTATTAACTTCTTTGGAGACGATCCACGATCCTGGATTTAAGGGGATTTTTGGAGGGGTAATAAATTTGTCTGTTTTGATTTGGTTTAAAATGTGAAAGACAGAAAAGAGCAAAATCATCTAATGGAAAAAAAAAAAAAACATGACGGGGAACTAAAAAATAAATGATTTGAGTTTTCACATGTCCAAAAGAGTAAAGAGAGGAGGATGTGAGCTCACGGGCCGCGCTGGCAGCATTGTTTTAAAAGGTCAGCTGCTGGAAGAGCAAAGTCACCTTCAGCTGCCCGACACGGTGGAAACATTAAGTTCCAACGAGGCGGAAGTGTCAGTGGAGCTGACGGTGACGATCAGCTCTCAACACAAGTGTGAAGAAACACCTCTGTAAACAGGAAGCAGTGACAGAGAGCACGAGAGTTACAGGACACAAGGGTCTGACTGTCACTACACACAGAACTCTGAAAAAACATTAAAAAAAAAAAAAAATATAAAAACTACAGTTGGTGATCCATTCCATGTTTACATATATTTATATGTTTACATGTTTATATATGTTTACATATATTTACATATGTTTATATGTGTTTATATATGTTTATATTTGTGTTTTTTAGCTGGTGGTTCAGGACAATTCAACATGGGTAGGGAAGTGAAACTGTGGGGAAGTTTGCGGGTAAATATGAACTCATATGAACTCAAACAGTGTCAGGTCGTGACCTCAGTGGACTAACGTCGGGGTGGATTCTTTCACGATGACCGGGTTACAATCTATTACTGTCATAAATGTTGCTCATTTAAACGTTTGTCTCAGTTTTTTGGTTAATATTATGTTCATTTTTATTGTTTTTTTCTTCGGACACAGGTATGCTGCGTCGTTGGGACGACAGTCAGAAGTATCTGTCTGATAACCCACAGCTGGTGTGTGAGGAGACCGCCCACGGCCTCGTCTCCACCTGCATCGACCTGGAGATCGATCAGGTACGTAATCTGCGTGACGACGTAGTTGTACTGGACGCGGTGGAGACCTTCTAGAATCCTCTGCCCTGACAGAAACACGGCCTGATGGAGCAGGTGGCCCACCAGGCCCTCGTCATGCACTTCATCCTGGATCTGAGCCGGACCCTGAGGGTCGACCCCAGAGGCTGTTTCAGACGGTTCTTCTCAAAAATCAAGGTTTGGAAAATCTACCAAATCCTGCTCTAGATCTGTATTTAGGGTGAAGTGCAACAGCGTGTGACTCCTACAGGAGAACAGTGGTACTGTCAGGAAAAAAAACAAAAACAAAATAATTTGGTCCTACAGAGAAAACTTTAGTTTTAGGCGACTGTTTGAAGGTGTACTGTACATTAGAATAATAACCTGCTCAAAATATGCTAACAAATGTAATGCAACAACAACAACAGCTCACGACTTAAAGACTGTTTCACGTCAGACTGCAGACAAACCGTACCTGGATGCGTTTGACCATGAACTGGAGTTACTGAAGGAGAGGATTCACAGCTGTGCACTGATCCGTACGGAGGGAGTCACTGAAGATCAGGAGGAGGAGGAGGAGGAGGAGCAGCAGGAGGAGGAGCAGCAGCAGAGGCAGAGGAAACTGGGCCCAAGTGGTTTAGACCCTGTGGAGGTCTATCAGTCACTGCCAAAGGTGAACACAGATTAGTATAAAGTACACAGTACACATTATCATACAGTACTTCACATCAACAGATTCTTTCGTAAATATCAGTGAAAAGTCAAAGGTCAGGGTCACAACAAAAGGTCAATGTAGTTGAAATACCACCTGACCACAGTTACAGCCTAACACACCTGTCCGTGCAGGAAATCTCATTTGAAATCTTGTTTTTAAAAAAATCCTTTCTTCCTTTTTGAGATGAAGATGAACTAAATGTTTGTCAAAGTTTCTTTCCTTCATCGTCTCGTGTCAGTAGATCGATTGTAAATGTTCCGTCCTCAACAGGAACTACAGAAGAGCTTCGCTGAAAAGAACCTCCAGATGCTGCAGGAGGTGATGAACAAACTGGAACCTGAGGTGAGTCGGTTTGAAACCCCCACTGGACACCACTGGTAAAAATAAAAATGAGAAAAAATGAAACAAAACAAAACAAAAAAAAAAGACTGGTATAAAGTTTATTAGAAGAAGATGATGATGAAAATTTATTAATGTGAATATTATTTCTCCTGACAGGAAGCTAAATACCATCTGAAGAGGTGCATCGACTCTGGATTGTGGGTCCCTGACACGGGGGAGGGTGATGAAGAAGATGAAGAAGATGAAGAAGAAGATGATGATGAAGATGGAGGTGATAAGAATAATGATACGGACTAAAATTGAAGGAAGAATTACAATTAACCAACTGAGGACCTAAGTTTAGATAACGTCAACTCCCACCACTGTGGTAAACAGCACCATCTAGTGTCCATTTGTGGGACTGCAAATCAAAATAAACGTCTAAAAGTAAATGAATCAACGGCAATTATAGTTTCTGTTATTTTCACCTCCCCCCACATTGATGTGATTTTATTTGTTTTGTTTGTTTTTAATTTGTTTCTTTAATTGTTTTACAATAAACCTTGAGGGTGTGATTCGGTTCAACGCTGACTGATTTGAATCCATACTCGTTCAGTTCATTTTACCCCCCTGCCCCCCTCCCCCCCACTGTCTTTCATAATTCATGGGGTGATTTGATTTAGTGGCCTGTGCAGGGTATTTCTGAAGCACAGCTCTTTAGTGCAGTCACTTTTGTGAATGGAAAACGATCAGTGCTGACGTCAGACATTAATCACCGCGAGTTAATGCGCATTAGTCAAAAGGAAAATCAAAACTCTGAGTCTGAACTGATGACTGATAAAACAGCGCAGAGGTCCGTTGTCCTGTGGGGCTGTACACCTTCAACTAACAGGTGTCAAAGTGAGAAGTCTCCAAACATAACAACTACATCTGTTCGACCGCCTCGACCAAAAAACTGCTTATTTTATATATTTAAATGAATATACGGTTCAATACTCACTGATATCAGTCTCTGCTGAAGTAACACTGATCCACACAGCCGCGACTCTTTGTCTTCTTTTAGGTTTCACCCAAACTGATATATATATATATATTCCATTACCGCCCTCTAGCGGTGAAGGAGGTGAATATGCGACTCGCCGCTGTTGCCAACAGGAATCCTGCAGGAAGAAAAAACATGTAAACAGAGTGAGAGGTTCTCTGTTGACAAAACATTATTATTATTATCATTATTGTTGTTGTTTTTGTTTAACGATAATTTAATTTTTTTTTAGTTCTGTTTTCAAAGAAATGATGAGAAGTACAGCGTGTCCTTGAACGACTGTAAACAGACACAACAAGAGGAAACGTGAGAGGGAATC
>NC_024315.1:1409360-1420262 GCF_000523025.1 Cynoglossus semilaevis | reverse complement strand
TATGGAATTAATGGTTACAGTGTGGAGGAGGAGGAGGAGGAGGAGGAGTTTCTCCAAGGAGGCTGAGGAGCTGCTGGTGCTGGTGGTGGTGGTGGGTGGTGGCAGCAGGGAGACCACTGTGGTAGAGGAGGGGAGGATCCTGGGAGGAGGGAGGAGGGAGGGAGGGAGAGGGGGAGGGATGCTGGTGGTGCCGCTGATATTCATGAAGGCAAGCCAAGTGCTCGCTCACTCTCTCTCTCTCTCTCTCTCTCTCTCTCTCCCCCCTCTCTGTGGTGACACACAGCTCGTCTGCAGAGACAGAAGGAGCAGGACAGGAACAGGACGAGCGAGGATGGAGCCCAGTGAACGACGGCCCAGCCCATCTGAGCAGTGAGGAGCCAAGGTGAGTGTGTTTTCATCCCTACATGCTAGCGCCTGTGTGTGTGTGTGTGTGAGTGTGTGTGTGTGTCATCTCGTACCAATGCGTCTGCAGACGAACAGGACGGCAGTCATTTAAACAGCAGAATATGATATTATTATTATTATTATTATTTTTTTGGTGTGTGAAGAGATAAATCGTCTGCAAACGTTGCAGGATTTCTGAGTCTCTTCTTCTGTGGTGGAGGTGATGCTGGGGCAGCCGTGGGGGGAGGAGAGGTGGGGGTCGTCTTTGTGTGCATACTGTAAATATGCTCTAAGAGCTCACAGCCATCACAGAAATATATATATATATATATGTCACTGTGTCAGTCTCCTGTGGCCGACGTTGTTTACCTCAGTGTGTCTCCACACACTCCAGTCCAGGTCCAGGTCCAGGTCCAGGTCCAGGTCCAGGTCCAGGCAGCTGAAACCTTCTGTCTTCCCTGGTGGCCCACCACCAGACTACAGCTCTTCAAACTCCCTCTGAAATACATGTGTAGCATTAGCAAGGTTAGCCTAGCCTAGCAAGCAGCAACGCCTGTTTACACATCTGCCTTACATGGAGAAGGTTCTGGGTTCGAGCATCATAAGAACCACATACCTGGTGCCTCCAGGGGGCAGCCTGCTGCAGCAGATCTTACTACACAAGAATGTCCACAGTGTGGGATCCAGTTGTGGCCCAGATCTGACCAACAGCTCCGTGTCATTGGTCCACACTAAAACAACAAACACCTAAAGACCAAGTCTGGGAACGTAACGTAACAATGAAAGGTACGGACACACCAGTGATGCCGTCACTGTCCTAGGACAAAGGTGTGCCATGGTTTGATTGGTCTCTGGTTATTACCACAGGTCACCTGATTACGGTGTGTACAGCCAGGTGCCTAAAGTACTGGTTCTGGCCCGATCGTGTCCACCACAGACAGAGGAAGTTGATGATTTCAGTCACTTCCTGCCTGAGGTAACGTTTCGATTCTTTTCCTTTTCCTTCAAGGTTTTCCAGAGCAGAACGGAGTCGCCGACGTCGGGTCAAGGATGCGTCCTCCCACCTGGACGCTTCAGGTGTGGAACCGTAGGATCAGCGGACTATGTTCGACAGCTGTGTGGATGTACCGTCGGTGGAGTGTTCTTTAAACACCCGGGCCGCCGCATCAGGACGCTCATGTGAGACGGCGGGGACGCCGGGGGGCGTAGTCTTCCACAGTCCAACGGGACTTTGGTTTTTGAAGCTCAAAGGAAGTTGTATTTCTGTGGAATCTGGTGAAAAGTTGGAAAACACCATGTGAACGACACTCCACGTCGACGCCATGAACTGTGGACAGGAAGTCGTGCAGGCTGGTCCCGCCCACCCAGGACAATATGCAAAAAAACAGACTTCTTCCCTGACACTTTTAGATGACGTGAACATGGAGTAGGACGTCGGGCCCCTAACTTCTGTTTTTGGACTTTTGGGAAATATAAAAACATAGACCCCCCCTGTCCCCGTCCCCCCCTGGACTAAGGGCCACTGGAGGTCCACATGAATGCACCTGTGCAGTCCTGCAGCTGAGGAATCATCGAGGCTCAAAGTGTGGACACAGTCTGGGTCAGGGGTCGGTTCGCTTTGGAGTCAGTACCAATGGGGGCCGGCTGTGACCCGGTCTGACCTCGGTTTGACCTTGCAGTGACCTCTGACCTGTCCGGTCCTGGCTCTCCACCTGCTCTGCTGCCTGGGTTCGGGAACGCTCCGCCCTGGGGCACAGAACGAGCCAATCAGGATGAAGAAGAGCCGCAGTGTGCTGTCGGTAACTGGAGAAGAAGTAAGAACGCAAACTGTGGAGAGGTCCTCAGACTTCAGTCCTTAGTCCTCAGACTTCAGTCCTCAGACCTTAGTCCTCAGACTTCAGTCCTCAGACCTTAGTCCTCAGACTTCAGTCCTCAGTCCTCAGACTTTAGTCCTTAGTCCTCAGACTTCAGTCCTTAGACCTTAGTCCTCAGCCTTTAGTCCTCAGACTTCAGTCCTTAGTCCTCAGACTTCAGTCCTTAGTCCTTAGACTTTAGTCCTCAGACCTCAGACTTTAGTCCTCAGACTTCAGACCTCAGACTTCAGTCCTCAGACTTCAGTCCTTAGTCCTCAGACTTCAGTCATCAGACTTCAGTCTTTAGTGTGGTCAGCTTAGTCCTCTGTCCTCAGACTTCAGTCCTTAGTCATCAGACTTCAGTCTTTAGTCCTCAGACTTCAGTCCTCAGTCTTTATCATTTCGTTCTCTAACATCTATCACAGCGTGGGCTTCTTCGACCCTGCTGTGGTGGAGTTGGTGTTTGTCTGTGGTCAGGGTCAGGGTTCTGGTTCTGGTTCTGGTTCAGTGAGACAATGGAGTTGGAAACTGTAACAGGAAGAGCTAAAGTGAGACAATGAAGTTGGAAACTGTAACAGGAAGAGCTAAGAACGTGTGTGTGTGTGTCCTGACATATAAACCATGTGACACTCACACATGCTTTTGTCCTCAGCGAACACACTCCCAGTCAGTGGGGACAGTTTGTCTCCCGTCGTCTCTGTGAAACCAGACGGTTTCATTTAGACGTCTCCGCTGAAGGACATCACACCCTGCATTATTCAGGTCCGCTCTGATATTGATTTTGCGGAGCGGCTGCCCATACATTAGTGTGTATTCAACGTCGTCCAGACCTACATCTGGGTCTGGACCACATCAAACGCAGCATGGAGGCAACGCAGCGCTGTTGCCTAGCAACTGCTGCCATTCCCCCAGTGTTTTGCTACGCTGCTGCAGTGCAGATCAGCCTTCAAGAGCCGAGTCTGTGGAGGCCGATCCCAGACACACACAAATGAGCGTGCCGCCAAACAAACACACACACACACACACACAGGAACAACAGCGTGACAACTCCAGGATGTTTGGATTCAAATCAAATTCAAAGATTTGGTCTTGTTTTATCATCTGCTCTTCTCTCCGTGTCCGTCTTTTTCACCTCACCTGCCCTCTCCCCCCTGACTCCCCCCGCCTCCCCCGACTCCCAGGGTAATGACACAGATATCACAGGTGCCGCGGAGAAGGCGGAGTCATCGGGCTTCAGCCGATCCTACACATCTGGGGCCACTCTGGGGGCAGAGCTGCGCAGGGGGCGGAGCAGACGACTGTCATCCAGTCTACAGGTGATGGATGGCAGCATGTGTGCACTGTGGGGGGGGGCGGCGGGGGGTTCACACAGGCTCGTTTTTAAGAAAGAAACTGTCGTCGTTGTCACTGTTTACAAAGGGAAATGCCTCAGTGCCTCCACCTGTCTGTACAACGCAGTACTGTTCCTGTCCACGTGTTTGAACATCGTCGTGTTTCAAATCTGTCAGAACTAACGAGTGAAATGTTCAGGTTAGAGTCTGAACCAAACAAGTTAAGAAGCTTTAAGAAAAGAAAACGATGTGTGCCCTAAAATAGTTTTGGGGAAAAACGGCTGTATATTAAAGTGAAAGTCACCAGATGGCAGCATTGCAACACATGTAATTAATCTCGTACTCATACATCGATTTGTACAGATAAATCAATAAGGTCTATATCGGCATCGGATGATATCAGAATCGGAAGTTAAATGTTCGGACTTTATCAGGATATCGGACATCAAATAAATCTTAATAAAATACCTTCATTATTTTGAAACTCAAACCAGTGGTTTAAAAAAAAAAAATTAAATTTTAAATTTCCACCTAGCCTAAGACTGAGTTCCGTTTTGCAGTTATTTTCTTTTTCTGCCTTTTTGACCTTTGACCTCGCAGGTGCCCTGCTGGCTCCGCCCAAGAGATCGCACTCGTTCCCCTGAGGTTCTCAGCAACGTGTCACGCCCCACAACTCTTCCGCTTCAAATCCCCCCCCGTATCTCCATCACAAACGCAGACGCTGACAGGTTCACACACACACACACTCTCTCTCTCTCTCTCTCTCACCCTGTGGGTGAGTCACTTCTGTCCTTCTACTGTTGCAGTTATGAAGCAGAGAACGGCGTGTCACCGGGTCACAGCCCACTGGGGTCACAGAGCCCAGGCCTCACCCTGAACACCTCCTTCCCCCTGGGTCAGAGGAGGGAGTCCTTCCTCTACCGCTCCGACTCCGACTACGACATGTCGCCAAAAACTGTCTCCAGGAACTCCTCTCTGGCCAGTGAGGGGTGAGGAGGGAAATCTGAGAGCAGTTTTCTTTGTGACATTTTTGTTTTCATGTTTTACAACAAAGTCTCTCTCCTTGTTCCAGACACACGGGTGAGGACTTCATCGTCACACCTTTTGCTCAGGTGAGTTGAATTATTTTCAACATCATCATCAGAAATGTTTAGGACGGAGACGTTCTGATAATCCCTGTCCATTCAGGTACTGGCCAGTCTACGGTCGGTGCGGAGCAACTTCACCATCCTGGCTAATGTGTCCACAACAGTCAAGTAAGTGTCATGTGCTGTATATTGGGGAGGGGGGCGGGGGGGTTTGTGAATGTGGGTTTAAGACTTTAAACATTATTAAGTCTGAGTTGAAATGATTTTTTTTGTTTTTTTAAATCCATATAATTGAGTCTAAACTGAAGGTAGAAAATGGCCGACCATAAAACTTCACTTTGTACAGAAGGAAAATTAATTTTAAACAAAAAACACAAACAGTGTTGACTGTAAGTCTCCCCCTGCTGGAGGGCAGTTCTATTTCAAGAGTTTTCAACAGTTTTCACCAGGGTCACATTTCAACAGTTCTGAGAATCGAACGATATTTGATCAAATCAAACACACAAAAAGTGTAAAAATAAAAAAAAATCACCTTCAAATCCTCAGGGTTGTTGCAGGAGCTGCAGCCAATCACAGCAGTCGTTGGGCAGGGGCGGGGTTACAGCTCAGACAGTTAGCCAGTTGACTGTATAATGTAGACCCAGACAACCAATCACAGAATCAGTCCTGGGAGAAGAAACAAATGCAACAAAAAAAAAACTGTTAAAGCTGTGGCGCCCCCTGCTGTAAGGAAAGAGCACAACCCACGACGAACCAATCAGAGTGTGACCCAAGGTCAACAAACTCTACAACCAAAGTGATTTTACTGTCTGAGATGTTTGTCGTTGTTTTTGTACCGTTGGCGTTACATTATACAACCCCCTGTTCCCAGGAGGTCTCCACTGGGACGTTATAACAATTCCGACTGATATTACATTATACAAACCCCTGTTCCCAGGAGGTCTCCACTGGGGGGGGTCTGCATCAGTCCCAGGGCGTCACTCTCAGACCAGCAATACCAACAACTCGCCCTGGACACTCTGGAGGAACTGGACTGGTGTCTGGACCAGCTGGAGACCATCCAGACTCACCGCTCTGTCAGTGAAATGGCCTCCAACAAAGTACGTGAGCATGGTCCAGGGGTCATCCTGGGGTCATCCAGGGGTCATCCTGGGGTCATCCTGGGTTCTGCTGGTTCAGTTCTAAGCACTGCTGTGACACAACATAAAACAAAAAGATATTTCACATTTGTTTCAGTGTTTACCTCTCAGCTGACGGACACGTTCTACAAACTTCAGAATATTTACACTGATGCACTCAGCACTATATATATATATATATTTACCCAGAAAACCAAAGGGAGTCGAACCTGTGACCGACACTGTGTGAAGTACCTGTTGGTTTCTGTTTATCTGTTTATCTGTCTCTGCTTGTTGTCCCGCTCCAAAATTTGTCCTGAACGTTTTTCTGAAACATGAAAGAACAGCCTGACTCTGTCTCTGCTTGTTGTCCCGCTCCAAACCCAGTTCAAGAGGATGCTGAACAGAGAGCTGTCCCACCTGTCAGAGATGAGCCGCTCCGGGAACCAGGTGTCGGAGTACATCTCCAGCACCTTCCTGGGTGAGTCTCCGTCTCCGTCTCTCCTCAGACACCTGTCCTCTGAGTTTCCACCAAATTAAATCGATAAATTCTTGTTTGTTTATGAACATGTGCTGTTTTTTTTTGTTTTTTTCTGCAGACAAGCAGAACGAGGAGGAAATCCCGTCACCGACCCTGAAAGACAAACCGATGAGTCACATCAGCGGGGTGAGGAAACTGTCTCACAGCTCCAGCCTCTCCAGCTCCTCCATGCCTCGCTTTGGCGTCAACACAGACCAGGAGGACGAGCTCGCCAAGGTCTGGTCGTCTGTCCGTCTTTTCTGCCTCGCAAACAAAATGGTCTGGAAAAAAAAAACAAAACAAAAAAACAAACAAAAAAACCAAACCAATCTGATCTGACTTTGACAGGAACAGGTTAATAAATCTACCAGCAGATTTTAACTCATCTAAAAAGTGAAATAGAGTTCATTTAAATTGTTTTTCAGGTCACGAAAAAAACAAAACAACGTTTCGATTAGCATTACTGCCCCCTACTGGGTGTACTACCCACTTAGAAATACCTGCATTTCAGCCACTTGTAAAATTAAATGAAGGGAAAATACAGATAAAAAGACTAGAACTGTTTTTTGTTTTTTCTGTTTTTTAAAAACAGCGTCCTCAGGTTCTTGTCCTCAGGTTCTTGTCTTCAGGTTCTTGTCCCCAGGTTCTTGTCCTCAGGTTCTTGTCCTCAGGTTCTTGTCTTCAGGTTCTTGTCCTCAGGTTCTTGTCCTCAGGTGAACTCTGGAATGGAATGAACTGTGTTCTGTTCTGTTCTCCCGTCTGACTGTGAATGAACTGCCTGATCCGTCCTCTCTCACTGACTGACTCAGTCTCTCGCTCGTCTCTTCCGTCTGAGCAGGAGCTGGAGGATCTGAACAAGTGGAGCTTCAACATCTTCAGAGTCGCAGAGTTCTCCAACAACCGGCCCCTCAGCTGCATCATGTACGCCATCTTCCAGGTAATCAACTCTGTCTGTGTCTGTGTCTGTGTCTGTGAGTGTGTGTGTGTGTGTGTGTGGAGTGTTACTTACCCTCCTCTCCTCCTCCTCCTCCTCCTGCTCCTCCCACACAATTTAAAAATAGTCAGACGTTTCGAATCCCAGTCGACACTTTTGTCTCCTACGTGATGACCTTGGAGGACCATTACCATGGAAACGTAGCCTATCACAACAGCCTCCATGCTGCAGATGTCACCCAGTCCACACACGTCCTCCTCTCCACACCTGCTCTGGATGTGGGTGACTCTCCAAGAACACACACACACACACAATTTAAAAATAGTCTTAAGGACAAACAGGCCATACATATATATATGTGTTTATATATATTTACACATATAAACATACATATAAATATACATTCACACAGTGTCTGTGAAGTAAAGACTGTTCGACAGGAAGTTGTCTTTGTTTGTCTGTTTCTGGCGGCTGTCCCCTCGGATGACCTTTGACCTCTTTCTAGGCTAAATGTACGCAGCATAGCTAACAGTAAATTAGCCTGAAGTTACTTTGTATGAGGTCACAGCAGAGCATCTTCTGCCCTGACTTCACCCGTGTCTCTGACTCACCCTCCGTATTTCTGATGGTATGTCAAGACAATTTGAGAGTCCTCCATGTTTGTTTCATCCGTCTCAGGCCGTCTTCACTGACCTGGAGATCCTCGCCGCCCTGTTTGCCGCAGCCATCCATGACGTGGACCACCCCGGCGTCTCCAACCAGTTCCTCATCAACACCAGTGAGTACAGCTGGACATCAGCAGCAGGACGCGTCCACCGGACGTCTGGTCTCCCACACACCTCCTTCTGGTTTCTCCCTTCTGTCCTCCTCAGACTCGGAGCTGGCGCTCATGTACAACGACGAGTCGGTTCTGGAGAACCATCACCTGGCGGTGGGCTTCAAACTCCTCCACCAGGAAAACTGTGACATTTTCCAGAACCTCACCAAAAGACAGCGGCAGAGTCTCCGCAAGCTCGTCATCGACATGGTGAGTGTGGGAGACGGGGGACGTCGACGAACCGGTCTGTTGAGCTACGCCTGGTTTCTCTAGAACTTTCCGTCCTCTCTGTGCAGGTCTTGGCCACGGACATGTCCAAACACATGACTCTGCTGGGCGATCTGAAGACCATGGTGGAGACGAAGAAGGTGACGAGCTCCGGAGTGCTGCTGCTGGACCACTACACCGAGAGGATACAGGTACAGTGTACCGGTCTGAGAACCACGGTTTGAGCATCAGTGAGAAACACAAACAAATCTGTTTGATTTTTGTTCCCATTTCTGGGACAAGAAACATGAATGAAACCTGTGCAGTGGACACAGATGTTCCTGCGCTCCTTCGATGTCACTACAGAGAAGTGATTATTTCAGCTCTGAGGGTCTCTACTGCCACCATCTGGGGGGCCACATCACTGTTCAATATATATAAAAAAGGGAATAAATTGGTTTAATATGAATATTCTTCAATTTTACAGTATAAAATAACAACATATATAATTTTATTTATTGAAAAATAAAATAAAAAAACCCCTGAAGGTAGAAATTGAATTATTATTCTATCTATACATGGGCAGGATCTGGAGGGGTCACGGGCCAGAAATGGCCCCCAGGCCGGGAGTTTGAAGACCTGCAACTCTAAAAAAAAAATAATAAATCTATTTCTAAATTTTTTTTATAATAATTTTGAAATTAAATGGAAAAAATAATAAAAAAGATGGAAGGTTGTCCTGCACTTCCTAACCGAGCCACCAGGTGACCAGCTAAAACAAGCCGCGGTAATGCTAACCGGTTTAACTGTGAATCTGTGTGTGTACCTGTGTAGGTGTTGAGAAACATGGTTCACTGCGCCGACCTGAGCAACCCCACCAAGACGCTGCCGTTGTACCGACAGTGGACGGAGAGAATCATGGAGGAGTTCTTCCGACAGGGCGACAAAGAGCGGGAAAGAGGAATGGAGATCAGCGCCATGTGCGACAAACACACGGCCTCGGTGGAGAAGAGCCAGGTGAACTTTGGTTCCGTTCCCTCATCGTCGCTAATCCGGTTAATCCAGACGACAAACGGTTTAAAACTGTTTGACCAGAGCAGAGAGTTACTGACGGACTGAGACCGTGTGTCAACACCGACGGCTGCCGGTGTTGACGCTGCGTCAGCCTCTGAGAACCGCGATGATGACGTAGAATGTGGAAAAAAATATGTATGAAATATTATGGTGCCTCAAATATCGCGAGGTTTACGTTCCAAGACCAATTCGAGACGCGATAGTTGTTATATTATTTACGTGTATATTAACCCTTTACGAGTCATCGTAGGGCGTGAGGTATGGAAAAAAAAACTTCTCAAAATCTCGTTTACCTACGTACTATATATTTCTTGCAGCACACTATATAATGTATGTATAAATATATATAAATATATTGCGGATTTTTCTCTCCTGATTTGAAACATTAAATACCCATGATGCACTGAGACAGTGAAGGACGACTGTATTCCTTTTACTGACTTTGATGGTGTTTCCAGGTGGGTTTCATCGACTACATCGTCCACCCGCTGTGGGAGACGTGGGCCGACCTGGTTCACCCCGACGCCCAGGAGCTCCTGGACACACTGGAGGAGAACAGGGACTGGTACCTGAACACCATGCCCCAGTCTCCCTCTCCTCCCCCCGACAGACACCTTCAGCACGATCGCTTCCAGTTCGAGATCACGCTGGAGGACCTGGAACACAACAACCACGACGCCGTGTACGACATGGACAAAACGCAGGGTGAGGAGGCGGGGCAGAACGGGGAGGAGCAGAACCACGTAGAAAAGGAAGAGGGTGAGGAAGAGGACGAGGAAGAGGAAGAGGATGAGAAGAACCACAAGAGCAAACACAACGGAGTCCAGGAAGAGGAGGAGGAGGAGGAGGAAGAGCCTCCAGAAGGAGGGACGGAAGAAAAGGTTGATGACGAGGTGGAAGAGGAGGAGGAGGAGGGTGAGGGTGAGGAAAATGGAGGTGAGGAAGAACATGAGCCGACACCTGAGGAGGAAACAGAGGACGTAGTGGAGGACGGTGAAAATAAAGAAGAGGAGGAGGACGATGGAGGAGAAGAAGACGGTGATGAAGAAAAGGAGGACGAGGTTGAAGAAGAAAAAAATGTAGAAGGGGAAGAAGATGATGAGGAACCTGCTGAGGAGGAAGGTGAAGAAGAAGGAACGCAGGATGAAGACGTTGTGGAGAATTTGGAAGAAGAGGAGGAAGAAAATGGTGAGCAAGTAGGAGAGGAAACCCTGGAAGAGGAGAAATGTGAGGAGGAGAAATGTGAGGAGGGAGAAGACGAAGAGGAGGAGAAATGTGAGGAGGGAGAAGACGAAGAGGAGGAGGTAGAAGAAGAGGTAAATGTTGAGGATGAAGTCGGGGAGGAAACCTAGATGAACATCAACCAAACTGAAGATGCTGAAGATCACGAGGAGCGTGAGGAAACCCAGAGTTATGGATGTCTCCTGAGATCAGGTCTTTGATGAACCTCAGACTGACAGCAGAACAACAGACATGAAAACAAAAGGCCCACAGACCGGACTCTTCACGGCCGAGTGTCTGGACGTCCATCACTGCCACGTGGGATGAAGTGGATCTGGATCTGGATCTGGATCTG
>NC_024315.1:1406374-1409285 GCF_000523025.1 Cynoglossus semilaevis | reverse complement strand
TAAGAGCGTGTGTTCCCCTGGTTTCTAACCCATCGTCTGTGTTCCACCACACACTGACCGTGAATTAATAAAAAAAAAATAAACACTGTTTTAAGAAGGTCAATGTCCTGTTTGTCAAAAAAAAGAGAAAAAGAAAATTCTCCGAAACATCCTGGAAAAAGTCTGTAGTCCGTCGTCTTGTATTAACTCCACGTGACCAGGATGGTGAGAAGAACTGATCTGGGAACAGCTGAGTCTCCACAGACTGTCCCTGGAACACGGTCAAAGACGGACTTCTCGTGCTCTCGTGTCAATGTCAGTAACATGTCGTCAAAATAACAAAAAAAAGGGGGGAAAGTATTGCCCCCCCTTCCTCCCCCCCGACAGGTTTACCTCCCCCAGACTGTGACCTTTACTTCATTTCCAGGTAAATTGTGCCAAACTGACCCCGGACCAGCACTGAGCAATTCAGCCTTCCTCCAGCAGGGGGGGCTACCCGACCCATAAAGCAATGAACAGTGGGACCAGTATAGGGGTGTGATGGTCTTCCACCAGTCCCGTTTCTTTTTCTTCCTATTTTTGTTCGTTTTGGTAATAATTGTATATGGCACTTTATCTTACACCCCTGTGACATATATGTACATAATAAACATGTATTTTAACCTGATGATGTCATATAATAAATACGATCAAAGAAGTTCACGGATCGGTTTTTAACTGAAGAACAAATTCACTTCAGTCATCGAAGGTCTGTGGCGTCAGGAACCGACGACCGTCTCCAGTCTGAGGGTCTCCGACCCTCCAATGAGCTGAGGTCCACTGCTGCCCCCTTCATGTCATCAGGGGTTATTGATGTTCTATATACTGTCTAATACAAACAAATACAACCAGTGAAAACAAACCAAACAAAACTGAAAATAAATCCTCAAGAGAAAAATGTAATCATTCAGTTGCAGACCGGATTTGGAGGGTGTGTCAGCCAGAAGTGGCCCGCAGGCCAGGGGTTTGAGACCCTGTAGAGTCTACTGTCTACCTGTTAACACATCTACCATACCTACCTGACCAGGGAACACCAGGCCTGGTGTCCGTTGTCCACTACATCTACTGTGTCTTCCAGGATAAACGGTTCAAGACGACGACGACTAGATTTTTCACCAAGCCTCCTACTGTGTCTTAAACGGTTCAAGACGACGACTAGATTTTTCACCAAGCCTTTGTTTTAATGACAAACTTCAAAAAAGGCCCGTTGACGACAGTAACAAAAAAACAGTCTCCATGGTGACCAACCAGAGTCAGAGTCTTGAACTAAACGTCATTGGTGAGCAGCAGCTTTAAGTTCCATTCCTCTAGCGCGCAGCAGCTAGCAAAAGAAAGCTAATACAAAAAAGATGAAGGAGCGTTAACTAGCTAGTTATCCCGCTAGTCCAGACAGTGGCCCAGGTGTCTGGACCTGGTGGTTCAGACAGAGCCTGAAGAGGTGGGCTATACCAACGCCTCAATATATCGTTGTGCCAATAGTATCGCAATATATCGTGATACGGGTCGTATCGTTTCTTGCCAACACACAGCCCTACAGCAAAGACATTTCCGGCCGGCGTCGTCCTTCCGATCATCATCCTCCTGATGCTACTTTTCTAAAATACTTCTTAAGAATAAATACAAAACAACAACATTTAAAGCGACCTGAAGAGTCTGAGCAGGAAAGTCTATAAACACAGACTATGAGAGCGGAGCTGCCCGACGGACGGACGGACGGTGTCAGAGGCAGCAGCGACACAAACACCTGAGGTTGAAGAAGCATCGCGCTGCTGCATATATGTTTATATATATGTGGTAAAAACTGTGGAGCGAAGCACCTGAAGAGGCCGGACAGTTGTCGTTGGGAGGTCGGGGTTCATCGTATTTTTTCCAACTTTTAGTTCCATTGTTTGGGTTTTTCGTGTAAAACGTTGTCATTGGCCAATCAGAGAGTTCCAGCCTGGGAAGTTTTCAATCTCTCCGGTCTCCTGCAGCGATTGGTCTCCGTGTTTCAGTGTCAGCTTGAAGCGAAGACGTACTTTACACTGAGTAAAAAGAATATTTAAAAAAAATTAATAAATCAGAAAACAAATGAAAAAAGAAACAACACAACAAAGCATTAACTAAAACAGCGTTGATTGACAGGTTGTCATTTCGCGGTACCTTCTGAGGGTTGGCCAGCAGGACGACCTGGGAGATGGCAGGTGGAGGCAGCAGGGGGTTGTACGGAGGAAGGCTGGTCCGTGAGGCAGGCTGAAGTTTCACCACCATGGTCTGAAGGTCAGAGACAGGACAGAGGAAGACCACCTCCTTCATCATCATGTCACAGCAAGTCAGTGAATGAATATAAATAAATAAAATAACATGTAGGTAATAATTCTGCATTAGCATCATTAAAAAAAGGTCCCAGAACATTCCATCAAAACAGGGACGTAGGTAATAATTCTGCATTAGCAACATTAGCATAATTAAAAAAAAGTCCCAGAACATTCCATCAAAACAGGGAACAACAATCGATAAGAAACACGGTTTTTTTTACTGTATTCCTCACAGTGAAAAGGCTCGTTTATATATGTAGTACAAATTGGTGTCACCAGGTGGTGGTGTTTGACGAATACGTCGCTCATTTCCACTCAGCAGCGGCCGTCGTCTGTTACCTTGGGAACGGCCGCCTGAAACGTGAAGTCCTTCACATCGAATGCAGAGGTGTTCACCGTGGAGACGACGACCACGGCGACATCCGGGTGACCCGCTGGGGGGTCTTTGGCGAAGTGGAGGGAGGCGTGGATGCCGCCCTGGTCGTACAGAGTGATGGGCTCCAGGTGACCTGCGACGGAACAGAGACCACATTAATGAGAGGAAAATCAAGGGGAATCAACGTCCACGTAAATGAACAGAAGGTGGCGCCGCACAT
>NC_024315.1:1396994-1406326 GCF_000523025.1 Cynoglossus semilaevis | reverse complement strand
GACTTTCTGGAGCCGTGTTAATTCTTTGGAGACTCACTGGACTTGATGGTCTCCACTGGGACGAAGACGTGTCTCAGCAGCTGTGACGTGGACACTGTCTCTGTCCGTGGTGCAGGTTGTGTCTCTGTCCTGTAGGTGGAACCAGATCCAGTGAACTGCTGATGTCGAGGCCTGATAAGACAATCATTCCATCAGTGATTCCATCAAAATAAAAATAATTAAATAAATAAGTAATTTAAAAAAAAAGTAATGTTAGCAGGAATTAATGAAAATAAATTAAATTAAAGACTAGACTGTGGTTGTTTGAGTGTTTCTCTCTCGTCTCAGCGATGAAGGCGTAAACGTCACAGATTATTTTTCCCATAAAGAAAATCAAACGTGACAATCCTTCAGCCGCGGCCGATCTAAAACCCACTGAACCACATCATCAGTTTAGACTGAAACAACAGTCGTCTCCGTGTGACCGGACAGACAACAACTACCAGTCCAGCATCAGGACACGTGTCCTCACGGGACACAGATTTGTCTCACCTCATCATGTCCAGGACGTCCATCAACGTGGATTAAAATCATGCGCTTTTTTAAAAAATGATCAGTGAATATTCACACATGACCTGATTAGTCAAGATAACGATCACATCCTGGTCACGAGGAAGTCATTCAGAGACGGTGACACAGAGGCTTGACTCTGATTCTTTAACAATTTAACTGTAGTCAGAGTGTGATCCTAGTCTCAGACTCTGCCCCCTGTAATGATGTAATGATACGCCCCCCCTGTACCCCCCCCCCAAGTCTTACCAGGTGTCAGTGTCATTGGACACCCCGTTATCGCCCAAACACCCTCGAGCTCGTAGCAGGACGTCCCTCCTCTCGTTCTGCTGACTGTTGTTCTTCTGGACGTCGTCATTGAACTAAGAGAGGAAACACCAGGATCAACACGTCTCCATGGAAACAGCGGTGTTTCCGACTGACTGCGGCCTCACCTGCATCAGTTCCTCAAAGTAAGACAGTGAATGTCCTGGAGTTTGAACTGCGTTATCTACAAGAAAAACAACAGCAGCAGCAGCACATGAGGACCCAACAGCTAACAACAACAAACCAGCGGCTAAGCTAAGGGCTAACAACAACAAACCAGCGGCTAGGCTAAGCTAAGCTAAGCTAGGCTAAATTCTACCTAATGAAGTGGATGGAGGTTCAGGGAATAAATGAATGTTGTTGTCCAGCTGAGGTGACGACGATCGGCCGGCCGGTGGTGCCTTGGTTTTCCTGTGGACCTCAGGAGAGTCGAGCGCTGACAGGTCGATCAGGTGGTAGCTCTTGATCTCCCTGGGACTGGAGGAAGCTGCAGACACCAGAGGAAACACACCGAAATTATACAGCCGTCAAACAAATCTGTACCGGGCGTTCATCCACGGCCATGAACCTCGTACCGCTGGATTTGCTCTTCTCCTCCTCACTGTCGCTCCGCTCTCGGACCGCGTTGGTCTCTCTCTTCGTGAAACAGTCTTTGTAGGCGTTCACCGCCAGCGTCAGATCGTCGTTAGCCGCCAGGACTTGAGCCAGAGCCGTGTCGTCGTCCAAGGTGTCACTGGCCAAACGAAACAGACTGGGCCTGAGGCGGTCACAGTTTTCATACAGGGCCTGGACAGTAGGGGGAGTAAAGAGTCAAAACAAAGAGCAGCTGACAACGCAAACAGTCTTGAGTTTCTCTGTGATCGATTTTTCAGGGTGATTTTATACGAAGACGCTGTACTCAGACACGGTGAACCGACTTTCAGATGTTTCAGATGCCTCTGTTTTGGACCGACCTTCATGTCGTCACTAGGGGGCAGCGTGGTTCCTGTCGTGTTGTGTTGATCCAGCAGCTCTCTCAGCTGCTTGGTGCAGCTCTCCACCTCCTTCAGCGTAGACTCACGCTTCAGACTCTTCTCGGCCTTTTCCTGCTCCTGAAATAAAAGAGAAAATGAGACGGAGACGATGACGGAGTGAGAGACGTTTGGATATAAACAGAGACCTGAGGTCACACCGAGGAGTCCTCACCTCTCTGACCGTGCTCTTGATGAGTCTGTTTGCAGTTTCCAGGTCTTCAGGACGGCTTCAGCAGACGAGCTAGGAGCTGAACACACACACACACACACACACACACAGACAGATGCTTACATTTGTGTAACCTGACATTCTTGAACACACACACACACACACACACACTTACTGATGCTTTGTCCTTCTGGTCAAAAACCGACTCTGAGCTCCTCTGTGGGGGGGGAGCGATGATGAGGATTTCTGAGAGTTTAGGATCCTCCGTCACAATACCTGAAAATGTCAAAGGGACACGATGACACGACGAGACGTAACGACTTTAGGAGCATACTGCCACCTACTGTCCTAGAGTGTGTAGTGTCATGGTATGACCAGTGAGGTTTTTTATTTTTTATTTCAACCGATGCAAATTCTCACGCATTTGTATCATTGTTTTTAACTGATTCACGATGAGGCTTCGTTACAGGCCAACCGGTCAACGACTCCTAAAAAGATTTTCTAACGAGTGGGCCTCGTACAGGTGACACCGGCGGCCCACCTTGTTTCTTCAGCATGCTGTAGGCCTCTTGAATCTTGGTCTCGTCTTTCAGCCACAGCGTCCAACCATAGAGAACCTCAGTCACTCTGTCTTTGACCTTCTGAGGAGTCCAGGCTCCAAAATACTGCCCAGAAAAACAAACAGAAAAAAGGTTGTTGTTGGTCAGACGTGATACGTTTCACACTGCACCACAGCTTTACTGTCTGTAGACTTCACTGACGGTTCAACAGATGTCGTTACTGTAGTAACAACAGAAAACTAAATCTATTTATTTCATGTCATTTTGGGTCTAATCTTTAAAAATAAAAATTCAAACTGAACAGGATTCAAATGTTTTCGGTTTCTTAGAAATACTCATTTAAAACTATTTATATCTATATTATAAACATTAATACTCAGGGTTTTTGAATTGTTTTGTTGGTTTGGTTTGAATGATCAACAGGAACCACAGCCGGTCCCTGAGTCAGAACTCTACCTTAGGTGTTAACACTTTGATGAGTTCATTGAGAAATCGAAACTTGGCCGCTTCACACTGGAACCTCTTTCCACAGTTGTTCATGCACGCCTCCAGGACCTGGAAACCACCAGAAAAGACACGGCTGTCACCAAACTGAAATCCAACTGGGGGGGGGTCAGCGTGGGGGGGGGGTCATCACATGAGGCCAGGCACGTGTCGAATACTTTCTGCCTTTTCTTTCTGCTCAGATTAGAAACAGCATGAAATCAAAGCCAAATTAAACGCACATTTGAACGCCTCACGGTACCATGTGACAGACGTTTGTCACAGAGCGGAGTCATGTGATCTTCATCTGCTGTGTTCTGACAGTGAAAAATGATGAAGAGCAGCAGTGACGAGTCCAGACTCGTGGACCTAAAGCTATGAAGACGGATACTTTTCACGAAAAATAAAAAGTGATCGATGCCGATAAAAAAAGACGAGAAAGAAACCGACAAATATGTAGTAACTTTATCAAAGACAAGTACTTCAATAATACAATTTACAAAGATACAAATACACAGAGTACTGTGTACTGTCTCTGTACTGCAGTGATCTCCAGTGATTACTCACAGTGATGGCCTGCAGCGCCTCCTTCTCCTGCGGAGACTGGATTTTATGAGCAAGAAGGCGAATGGCGACCTGTGGACTAAATAAAACAAACAAACAAACAAACAAACAAAAACAAACTGTAAAATGCATTTAAATGACAGACAAAACAAAAGCCGTGATCAAAAAAAGAAAATGTTTTTGCTGAAATATGACATTTTAAACTCATCTTCTGAATCTCTTCTAAAAACAAGTACAATTTCACAAGTTATTTGATTTTTTTATTTTCAAGTTATTATGTGATTTAACTCAATATTTTTGCAGTGAATTTAGAGCTTTTCTAATATCTAATATTAATATCTAATATTAGGAAATCATCTGTGAAAATATTCACTAAACTTGGCTCAACTTTTAACTCGACGCTAATCACAGAAAAACTGCAGCAAATTCAAACAACGTCGCTGGTTTTCCAACATCGTGTTCCACCTTCATGTCTGAAATCATAACAAAGTCGTGTTTTACGCCTGGATACAACGCTGCGTTCATGGACTGTGTGTAACGGCTGGTTTGGGTTCAAACAGGTAAACGCCGCCGCAGACTTCCCTTCACGCTCTTACGTACGTGTCGCTGTAGCCTTTATCGCAACAAGGATGTGAAGCAATTCTTTCTCAAACACCACAGGCGTGTGTTTGGAAACTTCCAGAAGAAAAAAAAAAAAAAAAAAAACCAAACATGCTTTAAGAAAATTTTTAAAATTCACCCGTCCGTCTCCTGGTTGACGAGCTCGTAGAAACCCTGGATGCAGTCCCATCTTTCAGCCTCGTTATTGGGGTCCGTGGCCTGGTCTGAAACAAAGGCAGTGAAGTGTTCAATCAGTAAAATGTACAGATCTATAAAGATGACAGTGAGATGAACAGTACTGGTCTGCCTGCGGTCCACATCTGTCTCTTACTGAAAACCAGCAGCTCCAGGGAAAAACGTGGAATTGTGATTCTCAAGGAAAAACTGACTGAAGCTCTGGGCCAAACTTTGCCTGCGTTGCGTGTTTCACATTCTATTTTTATCAAAGAGAAACATTCAAAGTTCTTTTTCTGTCCTTTCGCGTGATAAATCATGTTTTGCCTGCGTCATCACTTACGCAATTCATTCAATTTTCGTTTTCAAACGTCAACACTTTGTCACCGATTTATAATAATTTTTTAAACAAGAATATTTTGTAAAAAAAAAAAAAAGAAGAAGCAGCAGCAGCACGAAAGAAAGAAAAGAAAAAAGAATCGAAACCCGGTTTTATTTTTACGTCCACTGGTCGTGAATGCGCACAGCAGAAACACAACACAGCAGCAGGGCTCGGGAGCGCGCTCACACCAACTTCCTGTTGCAGTTTCTAACTTTAAAAAATAAAAAAAACAACAAAGCCGAAAACAGCGGTTTGAACAAAAAGGCGCAGATATTGAATTGATATTGTTGAAAAGGAAAACATGACGTCACAGTAACCGTGACCGACACACGTTCACGAGTTCGTCCGGCTCCACATTCACGTCCCACTGAAACGTTAGTGCAAAAAAAAAAAAAACCAACAGCCTCGAACTTTTTTTTTTTAAAACATTGAAATGAGAACTGAAAGAGTGAAAACAGAAGAACTCACTGAGCCACGAGTCCAGACTGTCACCGCTGGCCATCGTCCGGTCTCTGCCGCCGCCGCCGCCGCTGCTGCTGCTGCCTCGGTGTGTGTGTGTGTGTGTGAGTGTGTGTGTTCTGTAGACAGGCGGAGGTGGAACTGCTGCGGTGGTGACATGTGACACACATACACACTGTCACACTGCTGACAGAAAATGTAACCCCCCCAACACACCCCACCCCTCCAACAACCGAATAACCACTGCACACTGGTGTGTGTGTGTGTGTGTGTGTGTGTGTGTGTGTGGACAAGTTTAACCTGGTTTTATCTGATTTTAGATTCTGTCTCGTTTCCTTCTACTTTTCAACGACACTTCCTACACTTGGAGACACAGTGATTAGCAACAGTAGCACCAACAACAACAACGACGACTGTTGTCGTTGACAGAGTCGTTGAACTGCAGAAAAAAGATAAAAAAAAAAAATTTTTTTTTTACTCTTTTTACTCTGAATACAAATTTTTAAACAAGACTAATACATTTGATTTCTTAAAATATTTAATTACGTTGTTGCACTGAGCGATACATATAAATATTTCTTACCATTAATGCGACTTCTGCTGCTGCGTTATAAAAATATGGTTCCAGATGCAGACATCAAACGAGCCACATCTGGCCCACGAGCCATAGGTTCCCTACCCTTGATCTAGAATGTTCTCAGTACCTGGAGTCACGAGAATCCTTTGATTTTGACCAAAATGTTACAACTGTAAAGTGTTGCACGTGTTTAGGGACAGAAATATCAAACGACACCGATCGGTGCTGACATTTTTGATATATTTTTTTAAAACATGTTGCTTTGATCTTCAAAGCCTTCTCTGTTGTTTTATTTCTGTTTTCTTCTCATGGTTCACCTGCTCATTTTATCATGATTTTATAAAATATTTTGTCAAGGTTTTAAATATCATAGAAATGTATAAATATATGTGTATGTATTTATATGTGCTAGGGGGCAGCACATGGCTATAAAAACTAAAAAACAAAAAGATAATCAGACCTGTCGAAGAAAATCCTTGTGTCTTTCTTCAATTCCTGCCAGTACATCAGCGTTGTCTTCAACTAAACTTCTGGAGAGTGATTTTAAACTTCTGATAAACACAGATGCAGATCAATACGACAGTTCGTACTTCAGAGGCATGATTTATTATAGATCAGTAATTAAAAAAAAACAATCTATTATTTTAGGAGCACATGAATATTTACAGATTTTCTGTTTTTCCCCCTCTTCTGACTGTTGGGAACATCTGCGGTCTGTGGCTCCTTCAGGTTTTTCTGAAGAACCTCGTCATTTGCATTCAGAAATATGAAGGTACTTCCCACTCATTCAGTGTGTGATGTCACCGTCAGTTCAACTGCGACCAGGTCTCAGTCGCCGTTTACCCCCAACAGTCTGCTCTGAGACCTTAAACAGGAAGTCAGTCCAGCCTCCGACTCGTCTCTCACAGCTGGAGAAGTTTCTGGAACCGATGGCTGACCTCCGCGGGGCCCAGGGAGGCCATCATCTCTGCCACGCTGGGGCCGTGCTGCAGGTCAGAGGGGAAACAGAAGGTCAGGGGTCAGTGAAGTAACACACGGTGAAACAGACGACGCAACGGACGCAATCACAAACGACTTCCTCTTTCCAGGCTCTTGCAGCAGTCGTGCGGCGACAGCAACCAATGGGATTCAATCTTATAACGACCGTGATACTTTATCAGAGGAGATAAAGTACTTTGTATACGTATACTTGTATATGTGTATACTGTATGTAGTATGGAACAAACTAGGAAGAAATGAAGAACCAGAATATCTTTATAATAGATTTACTTCACATAAAGGACAAATGTAAAAATATATATTTATATAAAAGCACTTTTCAAACTTCAGTACCAATAGATTAAAATAGTAATAATAATAATAATAATTTAATCTTTATTGTGGTTCCTCTGGTGCTCGAACCCCAGACCTTCCTGTTTGTAAGGCAGAAGCGAAACCAGTAACAGGTATTTTTAGCATTAGTTTGGATTTCTAACACAAAGACAGTAAAAATGCACACAATTTTGGAATTAAAAAAAAAAGAACTTTGAAAGTGAAAATAGCAGAAATGAAATTTGCAATGATCTAAAAATTGTCGTTACTTCCTCTGAGGTGACGCTCACTGTAAATACTACAGTTCAGGTGGGAAGCTGTCAATCAAATTTATCAACTAGTATTCTAGCATTACTAGTATTAACTAGTATTCCTACACCAACACATTTTCAAACCTCCCACCAAACTGACCGGCCTGTGTCCAGGTACCTGAAGGCCGCTGAGGACCAGCCGCAGGAGCTTCATCAAGTCTCTGTGCTCCGTGCTCCTCGTCTGATTGGACAAAGTCCTCAGATCCTGACTCAGCTGATCGAGGTTAAACTGCTGCCGTCGCTCATTGGTTAATCTGAAATACAGGACGAACGAAAATGTTCATGAACAGGCGGTAAACTGGAGCACGGCTGAGTACACGAGGCCAAAAACGTCCCAACATACTTCAGTACTGCCGTGGCTATATGCTGAGCTTCTGCGGTGATTGCTGCCACCTGCTGGCTAGTGACGGAAGGACGGACCCACAAGTAAGAGTAATTCGGACTGACGAGCTCCTTCAAGGAGGAAATGTGGCCCTGTGGGGAAGTGGGAGAAAGAGTTTCACTATCAAAGAAACAAAGGTTGTTTTTTTTAAGTTTCCAAACGGTCAGATTACAGTAAATACATCTAAATATATATATATAAACATATGGAAAACATGCATTAGCACAAGGATAAAAATATCAAATAGAGTAAAATAATAAGACCCAATGAAAATGAAATATTTTATTTAAACTTTTGCAGATATCATAACATTAAACACACAAAAAAATGTCACCCAAACTTTTTAAACAATTTTTAGGAGGACATACAGTTTATGTGTATCACATCTTTGTAACCAATACTTTGGTCAGACAACAGACAAAAATATTCTCAGTATAATGTGCTCTGTTTCACATCAGCAAATACTTGGTTCACTTAAACATGTAAATTAATTCATGCCGATTTCTGTGAAGGATACTTTTGTGGTTACCTTACGTAAATGCAGCACGCGTCTGATGTAATCCTGGTTCAGGACGTCTTCGTTCTGGATCTCAGTCGTGAAGGTCTGACGGATTCGCTCCTGTAGATCTTTAATCAACAACATGCACTGATCTGTGTCTTCGATGCATCGCAGCAAATGGATCCTGTCTCAAAAAAACAAAACAAAAAACAAACAAAAATAAAAACACACATGAACTTTGACCTAATCAAAAACAACAGGGAGACGGTTCAACTCGCCTGTTAAACTCTGGTAATTTTTCCAAGTCTATTAAGGCTGAATGAGTTGTGATATTTGACGGATTAAACTCAGAAATCAGCTCATCCAACCTCCGCCCAATTCTGTTGGCTGTGAAAGAAACAGGAATATTCTTAAAAACAAAAAAAAGAAAGTCTCTTTATGTGAATCCAACTTTTCTGTGACTCACAGTTGATATATATATTACATGTATATATAGATATATTTTTCATCCAACTTTTCTGTGACTCACAGTTGAATCCAGAGCCACAGTGAGTGGTGATGTCCAACAGTGTGTCCGGCAGGATCGTGTCCTTCTGGAAGCTGTGGATGAAAATGTCCCCCTGCCTCTTGGACAGTTTATTACCGTCTTTGTTCAACAGCGGGGTTCCCCTACAACCAAAAAAAGGGGACGAGTGGGTGGAGGTGGGTTGTCTTCAGTGACTAAAACAGAGCAGTCAGTTCTGACGGTCCCACGAGCCGAACCTGAGCCACGTCATGACGATTCCATCCAAAGATCATATCCTCAAAAGGCTCCACCCCCTCCTTCAGGCGAAACCTGATGACGTGCGCTTCTCCCTTCGCCATCTTCTCCTGGACCTGGTCAGGGTGGAGGTGACGACATCTGTTGTCGTACCTGCAGAGAGTCATCGACCACATGTAACAAATCTCACACAAAAGGCAGCCTTTTTTAGTGACGTCACTGGTTCACCTGGA
>NC_024315.1:1394865-1396980 GCF_000523025.1 Cynoglossus semilaevis | reverse complement strand
CCTCAGAGCCTCCTTCTTCAGCAGCTCCAGTCTCTGTAGACTGCAGAAGCAGTAGTACGCGTGACCGCCCTCCACCAGCTGCTGCGCCGTCCGTCTGTACAGCTCCAGTCTGTGGGACTGCAGATAAGGACCGACTGGACCCCCCCGACGAGGACTCTCATCTGGTGGGATACCTGGGAGTAAAAAAAAAAAAACCTGAGGTTTTCAACCTGTGGACAGACTGACAGAGTTGACCTTTCACCCTGACCAGTGATTTATCGACAGCTGATTCATCAGTATCTGTATCGTTTCCGTACCAGTCCACTCCAGCATGTCCTCGATGGACTCGGCTGCTCCAGGTACCAGTCGACTCTGGTCCGTGTCCTCCAGCCGCAGGATGAAGACGCCGCCGTATTTCTTTGCAAAAATGTAATTGTACAGCGCGGTCCGAAGACCCCCCAGGTGTAGGAAGCCTGTGGTACGGAGGAGTACTTACAGAATATTACAGTAGTACCTAATGAAAACACATACTCCAAATACTCTGTATCTAAACTCAACCTAACGTAGTGATACAGCTGGGGGCATATAACAGATAGTGTGACAGTTATTAAAGTTATTAAATTCCTTGATTTTAAATATATATAAATATTTTTCAGTATTTGCCAAAACAGATTAGGACAAATTTTAAGATTAAGAATAAGACAGATTAATTTGTTTTTGTATTTATATGTTTTGTGTAATATATTTATCCTGTACTAATGCTGACCTTTAGAAGTGCTGTAGTAACTGTACTAAAGCTGACCTTTAGAAGTGCTGTAGTAACTTTAGTTTAATGACTTAACGTTAAGGGTGTTGTTCCGGGTCCTACCTGTGGGACTGGGGGCAAACCTGACCCTCACCTCGCCCTGGTCTGTGGAGCAGCCTCTCCTGACAACCGTGTCCAGTGTGGATTTACCGACTCTGCAAAACCGTAACCACCACATGATGACGTTTATTACCGACAGGACACGGATTAAAACGGCGGCGA
This sequence comes from Cynoglossus semilaevis, assembly GCF_000523025.1. Lineage (NCBI taxonomy): Eukaryota > Metazoa > Chordata > Actinopteri > Pleuronectiformes > Cynoglossidae > Cynoglossus > Cynoglossus semilaevis. The sequence continues at coordinate 1,395,974 of NC_024315.1, read as the reverse complement.
CAGAGTCGAGTCTGAACCGACGAGTGAGCAGCGGCTTCACCGCGTCTGCATTTCTGCTGAAAACAACTCAGGAGAAACACAAAAATATATAAAATAAATTAAATAAGAGGACACTTTAAGACAGATGTATGAAAGTCCAAGTCAGACATGTTTTTTTTTTCCTTCTTACTCGGATGTCAACGGATGTGAGCACAGCAGTAAACTGGTACACTATCGCCCTCTACCGGACTGGATGGTCGGTTAAGAATTTCTCATGGATTCAATTCAATGGGATCTGTAGGAGTTTATATAAATACAAAATAAATAAAAAAACACCAATAAAACAATCTCCTCGAATTACTACGTTCTGAGCCCAAAAATAAATATTTATTATTTGTGTGTTTATATTTATTTTATTTAAACAATGTTTAACAGCATAGAAATAGTGAATATTGCCATTTGAATTCCATAACAAATATCTGCTGGGTCTATTTCTGACCAGAAAACATTTATACATATTCACACTCTACAAGAACAGAATGTTTTAAATATATATATATTTTTAAAAAAGTTAAAACAACTCAGTCTTTATCGGAAACAGGAAGTTTCTGTTAAAAAGTATCACTGATTGGTTGAAGCTTTACAACTAAAAACTAAAGATGAAGGTCTAGAACAGAGTCACAGTTTGTCTTTGTGTGTGTGTTCACACCAACAAACCTCAACAAACTACATCGACGGTTGATTCTTTAATGTCGTCAGTTCAGGTTGGTGTCAGCTGCTATTATGTGTCTCCTTCTCATACTTTGAGTTAAACCTGTCTGAATACTTACCAGAAGCTTCCGGTGCATTACTGGTATCAAAGGTCAGTTAATCTGGAGTCACTCCCTGGGACGTGGAATATCAAGTTCTAATGAAAACCAGTTTCAAATGTAATGATGAAATGTTCCTGTGACCCTGCGACATTTCTTAACAACGAGAACATGAAGAGGCAGCACTGGAATATTAACAACGTCAATAAATATAAATATAAAAAAACCAAGAGGTATTACATTCTACTCCGTGTTAGTCTGAGGATCTGATCCAGCAGAGAAGCTTCAGCCTGAGACTGAACTGGACCTCGGTTCATGTCA
>NC_024315.1:1393880-1394842 GCF_000523025.1 Cynoglossus semilaevis | reverse complement strand
CAATGTGTTCACGAGAACTGGGTGTTGGTTCAAGACTCGGTAGGACAGACCTGAACCACGGAGTGGAATATTACAGTCACAGGTTACAGTGTTAGATATAAACAACTGGAAACACAACAGGAAACACAACATGTCTGAATCTGATAACTTGAACCGTATCACATCGTCACATGTTTTAAAGTTCATTCATTCACAAAATACAATTTATGTTAAAAATTCTAAATCGTTCTGACGACAGACGTTTTGATTATGATCACAGGAAACGGAAAGTAAAACCTACTACAACAGCTGAACTTTGAGATTCAGGATTCAGCTTTTAATGAGTCTTAGTCTTTAGAGATTTTTAATTAATGGCGTGGTGTGCTCACTTTTATTTTTTGCAGCTGAGAATCAAATGAAACTGACAATAAATCTGTTCAAAATGTTTGTTTCCAAACAAACATAAAAAACATGAATCTGATAAAACCAACGTCTGACTTTCTGACTTTCTTCTGCTCAAGTGACACATGAATAAAAATCAGGCTCCTTCCTCCTCCTCCTCCTCCTCCTCCTCCTCCTCCTCTGGCCATTATCTCCTGTGTTGTCAGTACAGACAACACACCCTTCAGCATTTTAGTGGAACACCTGTGTCTCAGGTGTCAGGTGGTAGAGAGACACACAGATACAGAGAGAGAGAGAGAGAGAGTGTGTGCGTGTCTAACCTTAGTTCCTCGTTTCACCTGCACGACTCTCCAGGACAGAAACACCGTCAGGTGAGAGACTCAGATTTGTTTTTTACGTCTGTCACTGACATCAAAAAAATACTCCTTCAATCCTATGTATTTATATACTGTAAGAATACGTACAAGTGCAGTAGTAGCAGTAGTAGTAGTACTACAGTTTGTACTTTTTCATATTGAACTCTACATGAACAACGGCCGGTGTTTTCACTCGTTTTTAACGTGGTTTAACGTTAAAAAAAA
>NC_024315.1:1386075-1393840 GCF_000523025.1 Cynoglossus semilaevis | reverse complement strand
CTGTTATTGCTGTTATTGCTGTTATTGCTGTTATCGCCGTGGAGTCGTTGACAACAACAGGCCGTGTGGGGATTCATGTCGTGGGAATTAAAGGTCGGCATCGTGACACTGGCTTCTAGTTCGTCGTGTTCTTTACGATAAAGGAGCGCGTGATTAGAGGCCAAAGAAACCACTGAGATATTTGACTAAAATCATCTGAAAGTCGTGTTTTTGTCTCATAGTTGTTGTTGTTTTATTTATTTATTTTTATGCAGGAAACACATGGAGATCAATTTATTTTTGAATGTGATTTTTGTACCACCAGGTTTATTCAATTCTTCTGTGGCCTGGTTTATTTATCTTTTTCTAATATTACATCATTGTTTCTGAGAAAAAAAAGAATAATGAGTGAATGGAGGGGGTGTGGAGGGAGGGGGCGCTGTTGGTAGACAAACAGAAGATCAGACATTTTCTCAGCAGCGTTATCATCACAGAGAATCTGAAGGTGTTTGTCTTCGTCGTCCACTCTGAAGAAGTGACGTTTAATGACTGACCAACATCAAATATTGGTTTTCTTTTTCTTTACATACGTGTGTGTGACGCAACACATCAGTGAGAAGTCACGAGTTTCACACTGAGTTTAATCACAACATGATGTAGAAATATTTAATATTCAATCATTTTAATTTGGAAATGTATTGAACCATGTTTTGATTTGAATGTATTTTATTAATTTCACTGATGTCTGACGCTTCAGAACAGAAGTTTTTCTCAGTCTCGTCTGTTCTGTTCTGGAGGTTAACGGACGGGTTAACGAACACTTAAAAACCTCCGCTCCACAGACCGCTATCGTGTCTGATTGTGTAACAGTGGTAACAAAGCTGTGTTCAAACCGTGGCTCTGCTCTGCCTTTTGTCCCACTTCATTGTTGGAGGTGGACAGTGTAGAGTTTCAGCATTCTTTCTTTTGATCCTCCTTTTGTCACATTCTCCACGTTTGGAGCTAAAGGTAAAACTGGCGACGGCCGCGCCCCGACTCTTATCTGGACTTTCCATCACGGAGACCAAACATCGTTATGGAATAACACACTTCACGCTTCTGCCTTCAAATGGCACAAACTCTCTCTCTCTCTGTGTGTGGTTGGTGCAGCAACTGCAGCGTCACCTGATTTATCTCTCACCCCCCCCTCTCTCTCTTTCGTCCCCAGTGACTGTTTACCACAAAACTCTCTCGTCCTATGAGAGCGGCCGCGTCATGACATCACGTTCCCTGTTCCTGCTGCTTTACCTGTTTGGGAGCTGCTTTGGTAAAGAACCTTTTTTTATTTTTTTTCCCTCAGATGTGACGCCTCACAAACATGACACAAATCCTGTCTTGTCTTGCAGTTTGATGTGTATTAAATGTGTGTTATATATAGTTATATGTAATAATATATGAATTAAAGCTGACAGTTTAATTGTCGTGAATCATTAACATAGGCTGTTGTTGAAACTACACAGTGATTGACAGCTGACAGATGGATGACACAGCTGAACGATGCTCGATTGCAAAACAAAGGAAACGTTTTTTTCTCTTGAGATCAATGAGGAACAACTCCATAAAAGTTACAGTCGTGGAGAAACAATAAAAAATAAAAAGAAGTTGAAGAACCACGGTGTCAGTGATCAAAAGAAGAAGCAGAATTTTCACCAACTGCTGATTTACATCGAACCGTTTAGATTGAAAAAAAAAATAATGAAATGAAACATATAAACAGATAACAAACCGTTTAGATTGAAAAAAAAAAGAATGAAATGAAATGAAACATATAAACAGATAACAACCAATCACATCACTTTTTCCCCGCCTGTTTTTCCACAGAGCACTCAGGAGCCGAGAGGTAAAAAAAACAACTTTTTTTTCTTCTTCGTTTCTTTACGTTCGTTGGAAAAACTGAGGTGAATTTTTCTCCTTTCTCCAAACAGCTACAACAATGACACGTGCCTCGCTGAAGAACGCTGCTCTGGGGTGAGTGACCCCTGCAGGTCAATCCATGAACTGAACGTCATCCTAAATGACCCACATGTTGTGGCCCATATCTGACCCATCAGGGTGTCCATAATAAAATCACTCATGGAATTAGCCTGAGGCCTGGCTCCTCCTGACCAATCCAAGCCTCCATTAAAACTGGGACTGATAAAACAGTGTTGTCTAGTGACCGTCCAATCCTCCCTCGTGTACCAGTTTGTGAGTCATGACCCATATGTTGAGAAACAGGGAGTGTTATTCAATCGCCATCTTTGTCATTTGAGAGTCAGAGTCATGTGACAACAGTAGTAGTACTTACAGTGTACTGTAGTAGTACTTACACTGTACTGTGGTTGTACTTACAGTGTACTGTAGTAGTACTTACACCGTACTGTGAATATGTTTGTCTCCTCCTTCGTTCCTTCGTTCCCAGGATTCCTCCACCAACTTCCTCCACTGTGTGGGGCTGCCGTCCAGCGACACTGGGAAGGACCACATGCGGAGACTGAAGGAAGTGTTGGAGGCAACAATGGACTTGTACACCTTCATGGTAGGACTCACCTGTGGAATCTCAGTCTCACATGATACATGGTAGTAGGAATGCTGTCCTGTGTTCACCCTGACCTGTTTCTGTTGTGTACGAGTGTTGAGTTCACTCGTACATTCCAGGTCTCTGAAGTACTCCAAAGGTCGGGTACAGTACGAGTACCTGTCCGACTGCTTCACCCACGGCACAGTTCATCAGTTCATTAGAGTTTCACTTCATCTGAACTGAATATTTCATATTAGTTTGGTCATGTGTTGAATATTAACTCAGAATATTTCATATTAGTTTGGTCATGTGACCAGTACCAGGGAGCAACAGGCGCCGGCCGTGGACAGGAAGTGGTCATCAGTGAAAATGGCCTTGAATATCTGCCTCACACTGTCATTACCTGAGCAGAGACTGTGGAGTCACATGATCCAGGAAACCAATCAAATAGTTTTATTCTTCCACTGCAGAGTTTGACACACGATTGTGAGGGTTGTCATGGAAACAAGGCTCCAGACAGGAATCTTTTAATAAACAACACATTAGAAAAATGTATCATGAAAACTGAATAATTTCCTTTGATCAGGAGTCGAAGGTCAAAGGTCAAAGACTGTGACATCCTTACTTCACTTTTGTCTCTGTAGATTAACAAATTAAAATAAAAAACCTCTTCCGTCTGCACTAATTACAGAAGTCCAGCATGAAGGGAGTTCCTGTCCTTGAACTGCAGGGGGCAGTGAACATGAAGCCCGACGTCGACCCACTCCAGAACGAAGCTCTTGTGGAAATGTGGCTGGACGTGAAGATCAAACCTCTGCTGAGTTCCATCACCAGAGAACTGCTGACCTGCCTCGGCACCAAGAACTTCAGCTGCGCCACCTACCAGACTGTGTACGTCCAAGTCCGTCCAAGTCCGTCCAAGTCCGTCCGTGCCGGTCGGCGTCCGTCCTCACAGTTCGACAGCTTCACGGTCTCGTTTGTCGTTACAGAGTCAGGGAGTTCAGTCACTATTTCTCTGAGATGGAGCCATTCAGACAGAAGTGGATCTACAGCTTCTTCATGTTCCCGTTCTTGTCCAGAGACCAAGTCCAAGGTACTGCAGTACCGACCGATCTGCCTCTGATAAGTCACAAAGTACCTGAGTACTATTTGTTAATCAAGCTTCAGGTGCAGTAACATGTGTCGGTGGTACTACCATCTCCACCTGTGTCTCCAGGTTGTGTGAATCCAGAGGAGGGCAGTGAGGAGTGGCTGGTGAAGAACTTCGGTGCCTTCAGCGCCGTGGCCCGACTGAAGGACTTTTCAACTCTCAACTTGATTTTCAGTGGCGTGAGTTATGATCAGATTTACGCACACGTTGTGACATCGTGAAAATATTGACATCCAAGTTCTTCTTCTTCTCTCTCTCTCTTCCTTCTTCCTGCTGTTTTGGAACATCTCCACAGTTGGAGGTTCTCCACCTTCTGTCTCCGGCTCAGAAGGCCGAGCTGCTGCTGATGCCTGAGGTCCAAAGCTGGGACAACAACACCTTGTCTTTGGTCTTCAGCAGTCTGATGACGGGAGGCTCTGGTTCTGATAACAGCTCCAGTCCAGGACCTCCAGGTCCTCCAGGACCTCCAGGACCCCGTCCACCACAGCCTGGTTCTCATGAACAGGTCATGGCACATGAAATACTCTCGTATTTACGGATGTCTGATATTCACTCTGGTTATTCAGTTAATTAGTAACATATATTTGATTATCTGTTCAAAGCACACAGTGAGCTACTGCTGCCATCTAGTGGCTTTCACTTTCATATACAACTGCTTTTCCCCCAAACCATTTTTAGGGCACATTTCAAGGTGAATGTTCTTCCTGTCGTTCAGGTGGCCCAGGCTTTCATCAGTGTCTTCAGGCCCTTCGGGAGCTTCGCCCATGAATTTGTGTCCTTGACGCGAGAGGTACAAATACTCACACGTGTCACACACCACCCCCCCTCCAGCCCCCCCACAACAGGTATTTGTATTTTAACCATCAAGTACTCTTTCCTGCGTCTGCTCCCACCAGAGAGGCGTGTCGGAGATAAAGAGTACGACTCTGACTCAGTTTGTCCTGAACTGGACTCTGTCTGAGCTGGCCCACATGTACCTGCCTCAGAACACGTCCACTTCTCCACCGATGCCAACATTCGACGTGACGAACGTGGAGGACTGGTACCAGCAGGTGGTGCTACCGATGTTCCAGAGGTTCTTTCCAAATAGTGACGACCTGATGAATAAAAACGTCACGCTGGCGTTCCATGAAGTTTAGTGAGTACATCATCTGAGTCGTCTTTTGGAAACTTTTGGGACTGTAATCTGAAATTAAAACTTAAAACAGTAACAGCAAAAAGTTTTACTACAAATACTGTACAGTAAACCCTTGTTTTTCGCGGGGGTTACGGTCCAAAAAGAACCCGTGATAGGCAAAATCCGTGAAGTAGAAATCTTTATTTTTTTTACAATTAAATACTCAGAAAAAGAAGAGAAAGAACGAACAAACCATTTTACAGTCTCAACCATTTGTTTAACAAATAAAGGAAAATAAAAGTACTTTAGAAACGTTTCAACAAATAACTTCTGTAATGTACTTTAAAATAATAATTTTAATCATCAACGTGAACAGAAGGCTTCAAATTGCGGAGATTAGCACCGCCCACCGTGCACGGGAGAAAATTAAAAATGATTACCCTGTATGAATCCTTATTAGAACTTATTGCTGCTGTCTTCCTTATGTTTTTTTCTTCCTTCCTTATGGAACGAACGGAAGATTCATTAATTCCATAATGCCGACCTACAGCCGCATAGCTTTTAGCTTCATTTAGCATGTCCAATAGTTTGACTTTATCACGGATAGACAGCATCTTCCGCTGCCTTTTGGTCCCTACCGCAGGTACTTTTGCCGGTCCAGAGCTTTTTGTCGACATTATGGGGTTTGATAAACTCGAACTTGCAAGAGAATTTGCACGTACGGAATGTCAATTTGGCAAGCTGTTTTACGTACGTGTACATATTAAACCGCAACGTTATTGGCGCACAGGTAGAGAAGAAGCGGAGTGACTTTTTAGCCAATCAGAATGCAGAACACAATGCACGATGCAAATCCGTGAAGTAGCGAAACCGTGAAAAGTAAACCGCGTTATAGCAAGGGATCACTGTACTGTATTTGACAAGTATTCGGCTGTAGTAGGTTGTTGTGCCTCTGAGCAAAGTCTACGAAGAGAAAACCTATTTTTCAGATGTTCTTGACTAACCCTCACCGTCGTGTCTGTGGTTGATCTCAGTTATCTGGAGAACGGTGTCCACAATGAGACGACTGACGTCATGGATGTCTGTAGCGTCACCTTGGATAAGAGTCCCTGTGGGGTAGGTTAGCTTTGACCTTTGTTCAGTCGTAAGACGACGCGTACCAGTCAGTGTTACGGCTAAACTTAATATTTAAATTTTTTTTTTTTTGGGCTAACAGCTAACCAACGTCGTGGAAAATGTGGCCCACATTTTAAGCTGCGCTGCTCGAACCAACCTGACGATGGACGAAGGGACCATCATGAAACTGATGGACGAGTTGATCACACGACTGAACTCGCTCCTCGTGGAGTTGTCTTCCACCGTGAGTAAAACCTGCCGTCTCCATCGAACCGTGAATGTTGGTGTGAAACAAAGAACGTTTGGTTTACTGGTTTATCTCCAAATATTCATCTTTTTTATTTCGATCCTTTTCCTCCTGAAGAACTTCGCAGAGCTGGCGTCGGATTTCCAACAGATCTTCAGTGAAGCCGACGTTCCCTCTCTGAGCCAGGAGAACCTTCATGACCCGGAGTTCATCAAACTTTGGTTTCAGATCAAACTGATGCCCCTCCTGCCAGATGTTACCCCGCCCCTCCTCTCCTGCCTCAGTACCAAGAACTTCTCCTGCCACGTTTACCAAACCATGTGAGTTCACAGATCTTCACGTTGGGTCTTTTTTTATGGCGTACCGATTGGTGGACAATAACACGCTGTTTCATTTCTGTTTTTTTTCTGCAGAGTTGCTTCTCTCGGCCGACACTTGTTCATGATGGAGGCTGATCCCATGTACAGTCAAAACATCTACCAACATTTCATCTTTCCCTTCCTGCTGCATCACAACAGTTCTGGTCAGTAGAGGGCGCACTCACAGAGTTCCTCAAGGATCTGAGTTTGTCCCGTCACTGTTATTCAGAAAAAAAGTTCCAGTTCTAGAATGTGATTTTTCTTGTACAGACAACAAGTACATGCTGGTATTACAGTACAGTGTAGTATGGTGTACGTTTGTATTGATACCACTGATGATGATGTCATTCTTCTTCTTCTTCTTCTTCTTCTTCTTCTTCTCGTTGCCTCAGACGCCCAGTGTCTCTCCTCAGTCGACAACAGCACAGAGTGGCTGACGACAAACTTCGGTCATTTCTCGGAGTTTGCCGCTGTCCCCGACTTTTACCATCTCAACCCGAGCTTCTCCGCAGTGAGTCGTGACCTCCTACCGTTCCAAACAAGCTTTAGATCCGACGTTGGACGTTTTTGATACTAATCAACTCCGTTTGTTCTGGTCTCCTGATCAGCTGGAGGTTCTTCCCGTTTTATCTCCGAAACAACTCGCCGAGCTGCTGGTGCTGCCGCTGCCCGCGCCGCCACAGAAAGACGTGGTTATAAACGGCGTGTTCGACTTCCTCCTCGCCTCACCTCAAAGACTTCCTGAGGTCTTACATCATCTGGTTCAGGTGGCCAATGAGGTAAAAGCCACGCCCCCCCCCCGAGAAGTCCTCCACGAATGCTCAGTTCTTATTTTTGTTCAATGAATAAATGATTGATTTGTTTTTTTTTCCTTTAGGTTAATCCACCCTGTGAAGTCCTCACACACATGTGAGTTATTCACCCCCCCCCACTCTCTAAAGGTCATGACCCCTGGTGTGTGTGTGTGTGAAAAAAAACTTCAACCACATTTCAGTTGAGCTTGTTTGAAAATTAAACTGACAATAAAAAGTGTCACTAAAATAACCACTGTAATGGATATACCATCATTACTGAGTGTAGTACTGTAGTACTGAATGTGGTACTGTAGTACTGAATGTGGTACTGTAGTACTGAATGTGGTACTGTAGTACTGAATGTGGTACTGTAGTACTGAATGTGGTACTGTAGTACTGAATTGAGTGTAGTACTGTAGTACTTAATGTAGTACTGTAGTACTGAATGTAGTACTGTAGTACTG
>NC_024315.1:1377908-1385928 GCF_000523025.1 Cynoglossus semilaevis | reverse complement strand
TGTAGTACTGTAGTACTGAATGTAGTACTGTAGTACTGAATGTACTGCCATTTGTGCACCAGCATCCAGAGACTGTACACCGCTGTACCCTCCGTGCGTGTGAACGTGGAGCCGATCATCTGGTCGACCATGGACGAGCTGCTGACCGTCGCTCCAGTCGGTCAGTCTACAGTGTCTGTGACGTTGTACTGTCCCTGTGTTGTGTGTGTGTGAGGTTGAACGATGACTCATCAAGTCTGTGTTTGTCATCCAACAGGGTGCGTACCGAGGAACTTCACGGTGAGACTTCAGAGAATTTCCTCCGTTGATTTCATTTGTTTAAATCTGCGCTTCATTTATTTTGAAGTCTTTTTTGTTTACAGTGTCCAGAAATCCACTTCAACGGTAGGATTGACAGATATTTAAGACTGAATTATTCTGTTGATGTTTCCCCGTGTCTGATCTGATGCTTCGTTGTTTGTTTTTTTTATCAGCCACTGATATCTGCAGAGGGATTAACAGGTAAAAACGATTAAAACTAGCGTTGTTTTATTGTTGTGATATTATCGGCTAATGAAGTGTGCCCTAAAAATAGTTTTGGGGGAAAACTGGCTGTGTATGAAAGTGAAAGCCACTAGTTGGCAGCATTGCGGCTCATTTTATTAATTTGGTGATAGTAGGCAGAATGTTGGTGCCAGAAACTCACGGTGGTTTAAAATAAATAAATAAATATTACCAGGCACTCAACAGTATTTCAATTCCCCTGTAGGGGGCGCATTGGAGAAAATAATTGTGAAACTGCTTTAACTTAACCTCCTTCACCACCAGGCCACCACCGCCCCTCTATAAAGATCGATATCATAATCGGACGTCTCTTATTAAAACCATTCATATTAACGTGTGTTTCTCCTGTAATTCCAGCTCTGACCTGCAGGCTCAGTTGACACCATGGTCTGCTGATGTTCCATGTAATTTCACCTTGGAGGTGTATGCATGTGCAGAGGTGAGTCAGCGTCTCACCCAGCAGGGGGGGAGGAGAGGGGAGGAGAGGGGAGCTCTGTTTGTCTCAATCTCTAAGTTGGTCTTTCACACACACACAGCTGGAGAACTTCACAGCCAATCACCTGGCTTCTCTGCTACAATGTGACCTGCCCGGAGAGAGCAGTGATTCCAAAGTGCTGTGGAAGATGCTGCTCAGTAAACTGTCCCACGTGTTGGACCCAGCGCTGGACGTTCTGGCCGAGATGGTGAGTCGATGTCACTGCACAGAAGAACGTCCTCAAACTCAGTCACTGTTCAAATGAAATGTTGAGAATTTTAATGTAAAAAAAAAAAAAAAGTTCCATTTCAAAAACATGTTTCAATGGAAGAAAGGACTTTGAATGAGTTTTTTTATATTTCATTTGTGTGACATAACTGCCTCATTCCACAGCCTACGACCACAGTGGTCCCATCAGCGACCGTGGTTCTGGACGTGATCGCACAGATGAGACTGTCGATGTTGACGGATGAGCAGCTGATGAACAGCACCGCCATCGGTACCTGGTTCTCTGGACGTCTGAGCTTGTTCCTGCCGTCCGCGTCAGCCAGTTTTCTGGGCTGTTTGACTGACAGAAACTTCAGCTGTCAGTCGTACCAGCAGGTGTAAGTGACCAGAATTCATCTGCGATATGACAGAGAACTGAATTTCACCTCGACAGAAAGTTCTAGAATATTCTCTCACTTCCACAGAAAGTTCTAGAATATTCTCTCACTCTGGGTTTTTTTTCATCGTTGTATCCAGGCTGCAGATGTTCGTCCACAACTTTGAGCGAATGAGTCTGAAACAGAGGCGCGTGATGTTGAAGAACTTCCTGCTCCCCTTCCTGTCCAAACCTCAGTCAGGTCTGAGCTGGACCGACCAATCACAGAGCTGCTTTCACATCCGTTTCATCATTCAGTCAAAATATCTTCTGTTCATTTCATCAAACTCCAGGTCCAGGCTGCGTGAACGGATCCAATTCCAGTACAGAGTGGTTGATGAAGAACCTCGGCCCGTTCTCCACCATGTTGTCCCTGGGACAACTGCTGGGCCTCAACCCACACTTTGATCCTGTAAGAATCCAATAAAAAATAAAACCAAGTTCTATTTCATCTGTGGTTCTCACGTTATTCTCTTCTTCCTCAGATGGAGGCTCTGGCGCTCCTGACTCCGGCTCAGTGTGCTGAGATCCTGGCTCTTCCCGACCTTCCGGACCAGGAGTACGTCATCAATAAACTGTTTGATCACATGGCCCAGCCTCCACAGCACCACAAAATCCCAGAGTTCTTGTTCTACCTCCTGATGTTCCTCCCACAGGTGAGTGCTGACGTTGATTTAGCTCAGAATTATGGCGTGTTCAAAGTCCGACCGTGTGGTTTCCGTCTCCCCAGGTCGACCTTTCCTGCTCGTCGTTCAAAACTCTGTGAGTCCAGGTTTGATGACAGAATGAAAAGGTGTTCGTGACGTGTCGTGATCTTGACGTTGGTTCCGCTCGGTTTCTTTCTTCAGGTTTAACAGACTGGACCTGGCCACGGCAGACGTTCCACTGACTGTGGCTCTGAATATCTCCAACAGTAAAATCTTCATATTTGACCATGTTCCACCTGGTAGGTTACTGATACGACTAGAATTTAGATTTAGATATGATCATGATTAAATGTATTAATGTATAACAGATTCTTTGTTAATTTTTCTTTAAAGTTTTTTTAAATTAACCTGTTTTATTTTAAATATATTTTTGTTACAGGTTGTAGCATCTATGGTGGTAATGTAAGTACACATTCATTTAAAGTATTACTATAATTATATTTTTAATTTATTTTTTCACATCCTCTCATGTACGACACGTTTCACTCTTGTCTCCACAGTGCAGCATCACCTTGGTCAATGGTAGGTTTATTTATTCCTGTATAAAAGAATAGGTTTTTATTTTAATTTTTAATTTAATTTTTAATTTTACCCTAATTTTTTCGTTTGTTTTTTTGCAGAAACTGAAATATGTGATGGAGTAAACAGGTAAGAGTTTCTCTCGTCTCCTGCGAAACACTGAATTTACGATGAAAATCTAAGACCTTATTTTTGATTTTTAGATCTTTTTTTGTCCTCAGTGTGGCGCTGTCGTACTAATGTAAAAACGGGAAAAAAGTAATTTTATTTGTCTTTTTATATTTGAAACCACAGCACGGCGCTGCAGCTGAGCCTCACCACAGGGGGCAGTGGTGGACACCTGTGTGCCTTCCCCACAGAAGAGTTGGCCTGTGCCTCTGTGAGACAGCAGAGATGCCTGATCAACAAAGTGTCAACTTTTTAGTGGCTGTATCGATGTATCTGATGGCTCGTTCATCCCACAGGCGTCGGCGCTAACGGCGCTAACAGCCCAGCATCTGGCTGAGGTGATGATGTGCAACAGGTCGTCCAACTCCAGTGAATCCAGACCAGTTTGGAAGCTTCTCCTCTCCAAGGCCTCACCGGTGCTCAATGAAGCTCTGGATCTAATGGTCAACATGGTAAAAAAAAAAAAAGAGTCAAAGCGACTGTTCTTGTTGAACCGATTTACACGTCAAACACAAACAATTTCTTCTCAGACTCATCCCACAAATCCTGTTTCGTCATTGATTCTGGACACAATACGAGAACTACGATTGGACACCGTCAACTACACCAAACTGAACGACCCCGCCTTCATCCAGCTGTGGTTCAACGGACGACTCCGTCCGTTCTTGCCCGCCGCGTCCCCGGACTTCCTGTCCTGTCTCACCACCAGGGACCTGAACTGCAGCAGCTACCAGCACATGTGAGCAACGCGCTAACGCTAACTCCCTGAAAACTCAGTCACCAAGCTAACACCGAGGTGTATTCTCTTATTACCCAGGGTCCAGGCCATGGGTCACGTCCAGCCGTACATGACCCTCGGCACACAGATGCTGGTCTACACACACTTCATCAGGGTCTACCTGATGAAGAACACCACTGAAGGTAGGACGTCCTACGGACCATGAAGTCAAACATCAGAGAGAAAAAAAAGTCAAAGTGATTTTAGAGTCAAGAACCGGCCTCAAACCCCGGTCAGGAAAAACATGGCCGCCAACAGACAAACATGGTCTATTTTGTGAGGGTTTTCAAAGGACACGGCTAATTCGCAAACGAATCTTCAAGATTTTCCAAAAGTTCAGAAAAGTACCGCTGTTCCAGCACCAAAAGTTCTGAATCTGTGTTTGTTGTGTGTTCCGGCCTCAGACCCGGGCTGCAGCCTGTTTGTGCTGAACTCTGGTGATTGGCTGCAGATGAACATCGGACGTTTCTCCAAACTCGTCTCCTTAGAAGATCTCTTCAAACTCAACCCATCGTTCTCGCCGGTACTTTCCTGCCGCACCGATTCTCTGCAGTCTAAATGACGGGTGCCTGCACTTTTGTTTTAACATTTGGTGTCGTCTGTGTCGTCTGTGTCGTCTGTGTCGGTGTAGCTGGACGCTCTGCCCCTGATGACGGTCAAACAGCTGGCGGAGGTTTCGGCCACTCCTGGACAGCTACAGACAGCTGAACAGGTGGACATGGTGATGCAGCACGTCCCTGACCAACAACTCCCGGAGTTTTTTGACGACTTTTCACCCGCAATTCTGGTGAGTGTCAACACTTGAGTTCACACAGTCAGAACGACCATCATCTTCTGTCAATCATTTCTTTCCCTCCACTTCCTGCAGGGTCACGAGGAGGAGATTCCTCCTCCGCCGAGGGCGGCCATGCTGCAGGTCGTGTTTGACCGAGCAAACCTCTCCGATCATTCTGTCAGCGATACGGTCGTGTTGCTTTGGCTCCACAGCCGACTGCGCCCCCTGCTGGTGGGTCTCTCACCACTACACGTGGCACCGTTCTTCAAAATACTGTCAGGAAGGAACTGCAGCACGGAGCAGCAGGGGTGAGGTTTTAATTTCAGTTCTTTAATTCCTTGGAGAACTTAATGAAATCAAATACAAGAAAACTTAATGAGTGACAACGAGTGACGTGACGTCCGGATTCTCACTCTCAGTTTTTCAGAGAGTTCAAAACAAAACTTTGAATCTTTTCCTGTTTTTCTTCCAGAGTGCAGGAGTTACAGTCGACAATATCGTCCCTGAGTGAAGGGACAGTGGACGGAATCCACGAGCACATCATCCTGCTGCTCACAGGTAGAAACACTGAACAAAAACATATTTAGAATAATGTGATTAATTACAATCACTTCACTTCTGGAACTCGTTTTGTCAACACAGTTCCGGTTCCTCTGCGTTGCTACGGTGACAACTACAACGTCAGTGTCTACGACTTCATGGAGCAGCAGTTCATGGGATTCCAGTTCCCCAACCTGACCACCTTCCTGGGACTCATGCCTCAGGACAAAAGGCCTCAGGTTTGTGTCATGACACGTGTGTGTGAAGAGACTTGAAGAACGTGAAGGAGAACCTGAAGGAGAACCTTGATGTTCTCTTACAGCTGCTGAGCTCCATGCCTCCATCAGACCTGGAGAAACTTCTGCTCCGTCCTGGAGTCACTGACAACCAGGCCGAGCTGTGTGTCCTCTACCAGGACTACAGACACACACCCAGGTTCCTGGAGACTGTACGTACACACACACACACACACACACACACACACACACACACACTAACCTTGACGTCTGTCCCAGGTGTCTCTTCCTGCCGAGGTCAGACGACCCACGCTGCCTTGCGTCTGGCCCATGGCTCTGCAGAGCTCTGAGAGAGCTGAGGTCAACGCGTGGTTCACACAGCGGCTCCCGGACTACGTGGGGTACCTCAACAAAGACCTGATCGGCCCCAGCGTCACCTACAACTCCAGCTGTCTGGCCTTCCAGCAGATGTACGTACGCCGTTAGGATCAAGTCAAAGAAAAACAAACAAACACAGAAAAACATTTAAAGTAGTTCAGTTACTGTTGGTTCTGGGCTGGAGTCAGGAACTACCACCAGACTCTGGATTATTAGGTCATATCTTTGACAGTTTTATTTTTAATGAACCTCTTAATTGAATTTTTAATCCATCATTGTGACCGTCCACGATGTTTGCTGCAGTGTTTTACTTCTCGGTCCGTACAACTACACCACTGTGGACTTTGAAAGAGGAGACGTGTACGACAGCATCAGGACGTATCTGACCTCAGGTCAGTCTGCACCACTGCAGCTCCACATCACCAAAAAAACAAAACAAACACCATTCAGTGTTAATGAAATAAATCAATAAAACGACTTTAACCCTTTTTTCTGGCTGCAGCGACCGCGCCCAGGTGTTACGACGACACCAACCCCGACCTGAACTCTACGGCCTGGTTCTCTCAGTACATGGGCCCCTTCATTATCTTCCTGACGCTGGACGATCTTCTGTCTTTTGGTTCACCACAGGTACCGCGGTCATGTGACGTTGGTAAAAAGGTCGAGGCGATGAGTTCAAATCCCTCCGCCTTCTTCCTGTCTGCAGGTGCTGCAGGTGTTTACGGTAAACCCCCTGAACATCGCCCTGCTCAAACAATACCAACTGCCCCTGAACGTCACCAACTACTACACCGAGCTGGTTTATCTGCAGGACAGCAACTTCGATCCCTCACTGTGAGTTGAAAACCTGCGCCACATTTTAGCCTTCGTTAAAACGACAAACTCACAGCAGAGCGAACTGTCAGCAGAGGGCGACAGTGGACAGAGTGGAGTCCACGTTGGCTGCGTCTTAACATGCTCAAAATATCAGTACATGAGCCATGCAACATGAACCTCCTCCATAGGAGACATCACTGCATCATTTTATGTACTTGTTGTAAAGCAGTAACAGCAGCAGCAGCAGCAGTAACAGCAGTAACAGCAGTAACAGCAGCAAGGTGTCTCTTCCTGCCGAGGTCAGACGACCCACGCTGCCTTGCGTCTGGCCCATGGCTCTGCAGAGCTCTGAGAGAGCTGAGGTCAACGCGTGGTTCACACAGCGGCTCCCGGACTACGTGGGGTACCTCAACAAAGACCTGATCGGCCCCAGCGTCACCTACAACTCCAGCTGTCTGGCCTTCCAGCAGATGTACGTACGTTAGGATCAAGTCAAAGAAAAACAAACAAACACAGAAAAACATTTAAAGTAGTTCAGTTACTGTTGGTTCTGGGCTGGAGTCAGGAACTACCACCAGACTCTGGATTATTAGGTCATATCTTTGACAGTTTTATTTTTAATGAACCTCTTAATTGAATTTTTAATCCATCATTGTGACCGTCCACGATGTTTGCTGCAGTGTTTTACTTCTCGGTCCGTACAACTACACCACTGTGGACTTTGAAAGAGGAGACGTGTACGACAGCATCAGGACGTATCTGACCTCAGGTCAGTCTGCACCACTGCAGCTCCACATCACCAAAAAAACAAAACAAACACCATTCAGTGTTAATGAAATAAATCAATAAAACGACTTTAACCCTTTTTTCTGGCTGCAGCGACCGCGCCCAGGTGTTACGACGACACCAACCCCGACCTGAACTCTACGGCCTGGTTCTCTCAGTACATGGGCCCCTTCATTATCTTCCTGACGCTGGACGATCTTCTGTCTTTTGGTTCACCACAGGTACCGCGGTCATGTGACGTTATGAACTAACCACTGGTAAAAAGGTCGAGGCGATGAGTTCAAATCCCTCCGCCTTCTTCCTGTCTGCAGGTGCTGCAGGTGTTTACGGTAAACCCCCTGAACATCGCCCTGCTCAAACAATACCAACTGCCCCTGAACGTCACCAACTACTACACCGAGCTGGTTTATCTGCAGGACAGCAACTTCGATCCCTCACTGTGAGTTGAAAACCTGCGCCACATTTTAGCCTTCGTTAAAACGACAAACTCACAGCAGAGCGAACTGTCAGCAGAGGGCGACAGTGGACAGAGTGGAGTCCACGTTGGCTGCGTCTTAACATGCTCAAAATATCAGTACATGAGCCATGCAACATGAACCTCCTCCATAGGAGACATCACTGCTATGTACTTGTTGTAAAGCAGCAGCAGCAGCAGC
>NC_024315.1:1366592-1377672 GCF_000523025.1 Cynoglossus semilaevis | reverse complement strand
ACAGCGGCAGCAACAGTAACAGCAGCAGTAACAGCAGCAGCAGCAGTAACAGTAGGGGGAGCTGATGAACCAAACTAACAAATGCTGCAGCTAACAGGCACAGAGTTGTCAGGTTCATGTTGATTGCACTGGTAATGATATTTTGAGGATGTTAACATTGAGAACTTACCGTAAGTTGGACCTGATGTTCTGTGGTTTTTAATTCACAGAACGGAAACATCAAGCCATGGATTTACATGTTGAAATGAGATCATTTCTCTCTCTCACCCCCCTTGATTGCACTGGTAATGATATTTTGAGGATGTTAACATTGAGAACTCTGTGGTACCTCAGTGTGTTGCTCCTGGTCAAGCCTTCACCCAACTGGACAGAGACGAAACACTGACCGTCTTGCACAACCTGTCCAGTGTGTGTACAGACGTGGATCCAGAGGTACATTAGCACCATCCCATAATAATGTGATGAATGTTCCGGCCCAGTGCTGTACACCAGAGCAGCAGCCTAACCCTGAGCACGTGTCCCAGGTCTCCGCAGCCTTGGCCAGTAACCTCGGTAACAGCATCGACTCCACAGCAATCGCTGCTCTTGGCAATGAAAGCACCGGCCTGTCGTTGGGTCAGATCAAGGAAATGAAGCCCGATGACCTCATCGCTTCCTTGTCCGCCCTCAGCTCCATCACGGGGTGGAACGAGGGTCAGGCCAAGGCCTTTATTCTGCTCCTGATCTCCTCGGGGAAGTTTGAGGTCAGTGTTCTCTCTCTCTGTGTGACAGAACAGGAGGTCAAAGGTGACGTTTCCTCAGGTTCTCACCTCCTCTTCTGCTTCGTCCCAGATTGCCGACTCGGAGTCACTGCTGACGCTGGGCTCTCTGGTCATCGGCGTTCCCGCCTCCACGATGGGCAAAATCAGCGGTTCTCAGCTGATAACGGCTTCTCAGAACCCACAGTTCTTGATTTACTTGATGTCAGCTCCACAGATCATTCAGAATATCTTCGTCACACAGGTGTGGTGATCTCTGCTGCAGGAAACAGCGCCACACGGTGGCGTCTGTGTATCACATCCTCTGTGTAACTGTAATATACTGTGTAGAAATGTTAAAAAAAAAGTTTTTCCAGCGCAGACTACTGACTAAAGTCAAATCCTAGTTTGAACCTAGACACGTGTTATCACAACACAAATGAAGTGTTTGGACAAATCGGCAGATCAGATATCGGCAAAAAGTATGGATATCGGCAAAGTTAATATGGGACATCCCTAGTTTTAAATGACTGACTCTGTTCTTTTAACCGTCTGGTGACAGATTATATCAGTGAACAGCGACAGCCAGAGTCTCATCGTCAACGTCCCTGATGAAATGGCCACTGAGATTCCTCGACCCCTGCTGCTGGGTTTCCCCGGGGACCAGGACTTTGTCAAAAAGCTGAATAAGAAGAAATGGAAGCATCAGCAGGTTGGTAACAGGGAGAGAACAACATCTGTCTTCACATCAAACCGCCTGGTCATCGACACGTGTGGTTTGTTTCCTGTCAGGCTGAGCTGTTCTTCAACATCATCGCTGTGGGAAACGTCACGGAGGAGCTGGGAGGAGAACAGAAGTCAGTGACCCCTGCCCTGGACTCCAGTGTTTGGACTCCACACACAGCTAACCCTTGTGTGTGTGTGTGTGTGTTTGTGTGTGTGTAGCGTGTCATCCGATGTGCTCCAAGGGTTTACCTGCACTGGAGTGAGGAACGTTAAGAAAGTGAAGGTGAAGAAGCTGGTCAAAGCCTGTCGAAGGAAAGGCAAGAAGGACAAGAAGACCAAGAAGGTCAAACTGGTGGAGAGTCAGGTGAGGAACTGGACGAGCCCAGTGTATGCTGGGATGTCCGATAATATGGGTTGACGATATTAGCATAATTATGGAATGTATGTAAGAATCGTATAAAAAAAGATGATACCTCATAACGCAGTGTCTGGGTTTTGTCAAATGACGTGTCCTAAAAATAGTTTTGGGGACAAACAGCTGTATATGAAGGTGAAAGCCACTAGATGGCAGCACTGCTGCAAGTGTTTAGCCATTATCAACACATCGGCAAAAACATCGGACATCCCTACTTTATGGTTTATATTTATTGATTTATTTTGATTTCTTTTTTTCCCCTGTTTTTCCTGCCACAGCTGACCTGCATGCTCTTCTACATCAAGGGAGAATCCGACGCCACCGACTTCCAACTCTACCCCCATGATGTTCTGCTCTACTACGAGTACGTTGTGTTTGTATGATCAGCTGAAGGACAGTACTGGACAATACTTGTTGTACTTCTGTGTTGTTCCACAGTTACTCTCTGGTGCCAAAGGACAAATGTAGGTTTTATTTTGAAGAGCTGTCGGAGGCAGATTTCTCCGTCTTCTCTGACGACCTCAGCTACAAACGTAGAAAACTGTTTGACAACGCAGTGCAGTGCCTGGTGAGTCAGTGATGCAGGAAGTTAGAAAGGAAACCATCGCTGCTGTTTATTACGAGCTGTAAATGCAAATTTAAAAATCCATTGTCTAACTGGAAACCTGCTGTGAACAGGACATAACGAACACCAGTCTGAGTGAAGACAGCGTGAAGGTCCTGGGGAACATGTGCTGCTTCCTGGAGCCGCGTTACATCCAGAACTCCAACCCTCAGATTCTGGAAGTCCTTAAAACCTGTTCGGATCTCAGTGACGAACAAGCGTTAGCCGTTCAGAACCTGCTGCTGAGCGGGAAGACGCAGTATGGGTATGTGTACTGCAGCACTGAAGTTGTAGTATTTGTCTGGTCAGATTTCTTCGTTAGCGACTCATGTTTCCATGTCGTGTGTTGATCAGGGAGCCGTCTGTGTGGAACGGTGAAACTCTGACTAATCTGGAAATACTGCCGCTGTACATGGACTCCGACTTCTTTGATAAATTTGACAAGGTGAGCGCCACCTGGCAGCAGGAAAGTGACAACTCTACAAGGCTGCCGGTTAATATTTCCGATCTCACATTTCATTCTTCTCCTTATTCTGAGCAGAAAACAAAATACTATTTCCTGAAGAAGTTTCTGAAAATCTATAAAAAGAAAGACGTTGGCAGAAAGAGGAGGAAGAGGATGAAGAAAATGATGCGTGGCCGCAAAAAAGACAAAAGGTCTTTAGGTCAGTCTCCCTTTCTTCATCACCTTGTTGTTTTTTGCAGTTTTTTTTTTACGTACTAAAACTTTAAACCCACATGTGTTTCAGCGGAGGAGTGCACTGTGGGAAACATCACCCAAGTGACGGTCAACGACAATGCCTTCACCCTCCTCTACGATGACGCTCAGTTTAACGCCTGCCTGACGGCCACCGTGGTCAAAGACAACCTGCAGGCCATCACTGAAACGGTGGACGAAGAAGAACGACTCCGGATTGTTCTCAGCAAGTTGTACGAGGTACGTGGGAAACTGTTAGACGTCACGTCGATAACAGATGAGAAAAAAACACTCTTTAGTTTCTTCTTAGTCATTTTTGGTTCTCATGTCTGACAATGTTGCACCTGACTGTAGAACCTGCGTCATTTTTGGTTCTCACAATGTTGCACCTGACTGTAGAACCTGATACTGGCAGAACCACCACAGGGTTGAACTGTAGAACCTGATACTGGTCTGATGATGACAGAATGTCAGGAAGCCCTTCTTCACTCCATCACTTCTCTTTCAGGCCTACGCCTCCAGCTCTTCCATTCCTGAAGATCAGGTTCAGCTCTTGGGCGCAGCGGCGCGCGT
Source organism: Cynoglossus semilaevis (assembly GCF_000523025.1). NCBI lineage: Eukaryota > Metazoa > Chordata > Actinopteri > Pleuronectiformes > Cynoglossidae > Cynoglossus > Cynoglossus semilaevis. The sequence continues at coordinate 1,373,920 of NC_024315.1, read as the reverse complement.
GGCCACCGTCTCTCAGATCAACAAGTGGACCATCACACAGATCGACACGCTCTCTGGTTTGATGGATCCTGAAGATGGGGAGTGGGACCCCAGCCTGGTGAGCAACTCATTCTGTGTGTGTGTGTGTGTGTGTGTGTGTGTTAACTAACAACTCCCTGGTCCATGTGGTTTTTTCTCCTCCAGATGAAGGTCATCTCTAAGTACCTGAGCACAGAAGGTAATCAACTTGGCAGTGCAGAGCTCAACACCATCGGAGGAACCAACCTGTGTTCTCTGGACGTTGACGTTCTCCAGACTATTTCTCAACAAAGCATCAAGTGAGAACTCAGAGCCACAGTTACCATAGCAACTGCATCATTTAGCAATTTGAAGTTCAGAAAAGATCAACCGAGTCAAACTCATTTTGGTTCAGGGGCCACAGTGGAATAGCTATTACCATGTTTAACGCCACATGATTTTTTTAGCCACACCGCTCTTAATGTCATTAACATTTACGTATAAATGTTACTTTAAATGAAGGAAAGTTCTACCATGTTCTACCAGCACAGCGCTCTCTGACTCTGATTGTGTTTCTTCGTCACAGAGAAGCAGATGCTCTGGATTTGTCCAACTGCACCGCGGAGCAGAAGAAAGTTCTGTTCAACACGGCTAAGCTGGCCTTCACAAGTACCACGCGTAGTACTGAGCCTGTGTCATCGTACCAGCTCCTGAAGTCCTACACTGGTAGGCACACACACAATGACTATATTTAACATCAAAAAAACATAACCTAAAGTTTGACCAGGAGGTCACATGACATAGTGAAGAAAGTTCTTATAAATGACCTAACAATTTATAAAAAAAAAAGTCAAACCAAGATAATATGGAATTATCTCAGACCAGGTGAAATCCTCTAACCACGGCACTAACCAGCACCTGGTCACAGGTACTAGTTGTCATTGTTGTTGTTGACCGTACAAAAAGATGAGCAGAGCTACCGTAGAAGTACTGAGTCAGACAGTATTGTGCCATTTGATCAAAGTAGTAAATATATATTCAGAGTTTTCAATGTAGAAAGATCACTTTAACCCGGTCATTTGAAAAGACACCCCATGACGTTATTGAGCATTGTCTCTTCTATCCTGTAGGTGGAGCCGATTTGCAATATATTAAAAGTTTGCTGAAATCAGAAGTCAACATGGACATGTCTATTTTCATCGGTCTGGAAGAGACGGTTATACTGGTCAGTGGTATTCTTTTTTCTAACCCCTCCCTCCCAGATTTAGAATTTAGAATTTATTTGTATTGTGTTTCTGTTTGTCGTGTGACTCCCTCCCAGATTTAGTTTGTAGTTTTAGTTCAAAGACGACCATTGAAAATGTGATGATTGTATTGTGTTTCTGTTTGTCGTGTGACTTGTTTAAGACAAATATTAGTAAAGGAACAACGGTAGAAGTAATAGTAAAGTGTTATTTCTAACTGACCTTCTTCCCAACAGGCGTTGTCTGTCGATGAAGTCAAAGCGCTCCTCGGCTCCAACGTGGATCAGTTAAAGTCCTATGAGAACCAAACCAAGGTAAACAGCTGGATCACCAGTCGGTACCAGTCAGATCTGGACACTCTGGGACTGGGAATTACAGGAGGTAAGGCTGACCCGGCAACAACACCGGGTGCAGCAGGACAAACTACGGCAGGAGGAGGAGGAGGAGGAGGAGGCACTACTCCTTCTGGAACTACGGCAGGAAGTTCTTCTACAGGTGAGGACACACTTTTTACACTGCTTTACTTTACTGTAGTAATGTCACAGTCAGTTGGGTTTTCATTATTTTGTCTTTTCTCGACGTTAGCTCTAACAGTAACTAACATCAGTACACTAGCATCCTGGACTTATACTTAATTTACTTCAATTAGCTTGACATTATCCACTACAAATATATATTTTAAAAAAACCATACTGTGACCAAAGCTCATCTATATCCGTTAAAGGGCTTTAGAAGCAGGAAATTACGTCAGGCCAAACAAATCAAGGACAATAGCTGTCTGCTGCTGGTAATTATCATGGACTTTACATTAACGAGTGCACTGATTGGTCGCTGCTGCTACTAATTGAGAGTGTCCACCAATCAGCTACTTGTTTTTGTGTTGTCTTTTTGTATGTGCTCTAAAGCCACGATCAGTACAGAAAAAATAAGTAAAAAAAAAAAAAAAGAGCAACGTCTTCCTGACAAAAGCTGAAAAAATGCCCACGAAAGGAACGGAACTAAAGGACGCTAAGCGCCATCTTTATCGTTGACAACCAGCGGAAGTCTCCACCAATCAGCTTCTAGTTTCTAGTTACTAAGCAGACATGTTCACACGAACACGAGTTTGAAATTCAAAATAGTAATTCAAAAATAAACAACACACGCAAATAAAATAAAATAAAGACATTTGCAACTTGGAGGAAGTTAAGAGCCACAGAGCTTGAACTTATCTTTTCTCTTTCCACTTTAGAAATCCGTGCGAACGCTGGCCTCTCGCTCCTCCTCCTCCTCCTCTCCGTGCTCTTCGTCACGGCTCAGCACCTTGTTGTGTGAAGAACCAGGTCGAACGCCGAGGGTTCTGGAAATTAATGATCGTGAGAAGTTAAAGAGGAACAAACACTGTTTTCGTTTATATCTGATAGAAGTAAATATTCTCTGAAAGATATGAAGGTGATGACGCAGTGTCAGACGTTAGTCAACATATTACCATTATTACAGCTTTCTTATGATAAAAGTCAACGGCATGAAACAAATATTTTACTCCTTTACTGAATTGTTGCCATTATTTACTATTTGGAACAAATTTTGCTATTATATATATATATATATATATTTAAGCACTTTTACGCTTTGTACTTGTATCTTACATGTATTTGATATGAAGGCTGCAAATGAAGTTGATGTGTTTACGACATCATCCGTGATTCTTCTGAAAAAGCACTTTCTTGTATCATTACAAAATGCCATTTCTATATATTTGTCAGATCCGTATAAAAAAAGATCAATAAATCAAGATTATTCAATGATGTCGTCATTAAAATGTATCATTTTCCTGGTTGCAGTTTTTAAAATAAACAAAAACTGCACCAACACTGGATGTGTTTCAGACTTTAACCCAATAAAACTGAACCAAAGCTGGTTTGTTTCCAGCTACAACAGGGAAGTGTCTGGTGAGTTTTGCATTTTGGACCACAAGACAGGAGAGCTAATGGAAATGAGCTAACATCAAGCACATGCTAACATCAAGCACATGCTAAATCCTTAGCAGCATTTATAGATTGTATCTGTATTTGAAATGTGTGTGTGTGTGTGTGTGTGTATACTGAACACCAGCTGAAACACAGGCAAACAATTAAGAAGATTTTTAATCATTAAAAAGTGGAGCAACATCTCACATGTAAACAGTTGCAGCATCTCATTCTTATTACCTGAATATTGTCAATTATGTAAATAATATTTCAGTGACTTGAGGAATCAAAGAGTCTAAATGAGTTAAACAACACAAATTGTCCTTTGACTCCATATAAATAAAATAGAGAATGAGATTATTTCAAGTGCTCTTACACACACACCAGGTTCAACCGTTGCCGTTAGCCCTTGGAGTTGGCAGCCAAACGCTTTCAGGGACAGAAACAGAACGTGGGAAGAACCTGCGTTCTCCAGAGTTTCTGTAAAGAAAGAAACTCTTTCCACTTCCTGTTTCTTCTTCTTCTGTTGTTGTTTCATATACTGACAGTTAACCAGGTCAACCAGACCAGACCAGTTTGACCAGTTTAATCTGAGCAGATCAATGTTGATGTACAGTGTTTCTCTTTTGTTACTGAAGAGAACAATGTCAGTTGTTCACACATGGTTCACAGACCATTTCAGTCGGTGATGGGATTTGCATAGTTCTTATGGATAAAGGATCAGTAGATTTGGTCACAGTTTGACTGGAAAAATAATAAATATCGTGATGAAATCGTATCGTGAACAAACCACCGTGAATCATAGGTGAGTTGGCTGCACCAGGCTCAGTCCCACAGCCCCGACTGGACCAGCGTAGCTCAACAGTTTCATTTTAAATTGGTTTGGCGTAAATAAGATTGTGAAAATGTCACCTGAGCAATGTTGGTTGCGTCTGCCTAACGTTAAAACCTCGGTGTGTTGTGTCACTCCTAAATGAAATTTGTCAAAAACCAAAATGTCATAACAAGTGCAAAGCAACATCAAGTGGCATCCAGACCAGATGACAGGATGCACTTGTGCTGCCTCAGTCAAATATCAAAGGTGGAGTGGTGGAAAAAAAGTATAGCAAAGTCCACATGGTGCTGAGGTCGAGAAGGTCGACCTGAAATAATGTTCTGCTGCTTCATGTAGCGTAGCGTAGCGTTTACATTGATTTTTTTTATTTTACAAATTTTATCTCTGGAGCAGGACGACCGGTTCGATGTGAAAACCTCGTCCTCAGTGCTTTTATCACCATTGTGTTTGTGTTGGTTTTAAACTTAAACTTGATATGATTTATTCTTTACCTTAAAGAAGGTAGAAATTTGGCTGCAGTTTTATTTAATAAATTATAAATGAATCGCACACTTGGCACTAATTTTCGTGCTGGTGATGAAGAGAACGTCCTCCATCACCACAGCACTCCGAGACTGTGACGTATTTGTTGTCGGCTCTGCGGCAACTGTTTCCTTTTACCTGTCACTCAGCAGTAGGCTTCATTTTGCTTCTGAGTGAAACTTTTCAAAAATGTCCGCGTCGTTGCTGCTTTTGGAGTTCGACGTTAAATCGTCAGTTTGTTGTCGCTCTGAGATGCTACCAATCACAGCTTTGTTTTCACTCCTGACTCTTGGTTTTTCAGGAGGCCATGTGACTCCTTCTCTGTTCTGCCTCCACCTCCTCCTGCTCCTGCTCCCAGGCCTCTGTCCTCTCCTTCAGCGCCCTCAACAGGACCCTGAGCAGCATGTTTTCATTCAGGAGGTGCTCGGAGGTGTCGGCCAGCGCCTGCAGACGTCTCACGGCTTTTCCGAGCTGCCGGCTCTTCTCTTGGTGTTGCTCCTCCAAACTTTGCCTCTCCCGCTGCAGCTCCTCATTCTGAGCCACTAGGTGGCGGCTGTCGAACGTCAGACGCCTGTTGTCGCGCCATAACTGCGCCAGTTGTTCAGAGAGACGTTCACGCGCCTGGTGGAGGAGCTGAACTTCACGCTGCAGCGTCAGGACCTCGGCACGGAGGATCGTGCTGGCTCCTGAACCGTTCGCCTCGGAGGAGGACGCTGGTTTGTTCGCATCGCGAACAGAGTCGGAATGTTTCAAGATGAAGTGGAGGAGGTTCGGTAACGTGATCTGAAGATCTTCTGGAAACTTCACGCTAAAATGTTTTCTTTAAAAAGAAAAAAAGAAGTAAAAAAAAATTCAATTTTTACCGAAAGAAAAAGTTTAGAACCAACAGGACAAACATCAACGTGACGTCAGAAAGAAAGGAAGAAAGAAAGAGAGAAATAAAACGAACAACAAATTTCCCTCCAGCGTGTGATCACGACTCAAAAGAAAGAGAAAAAATAAAACGTACAACATATTTCCCTCCAGCGTGTGATCACGACTCACCTGTATCTGGGGAAAATAAGAATGGAGGGGACGCGGTCCACCATGAACTCCCAGGGAAGGTCGTTGCGGGCGACATTGACCCTACAGAGAAGACATTTCAGAGTTAGTTCTTCATCATCTCACTCCTCATCTGACACACATCAACGTCGTGAAAACACTGCAGCGTTTGTCACAGTTACCTGGTCACGGTGATGCTGCGGTTCCCCTGTAATAATCTGGCCAGCTGGATTATGACGTGGTTGAGGACGGAGCAGAATCCACACCACTGTGTGTAATAAAACACCAGCACGTCCTACACCGAAACACACACCAAAACACACACACACACACTCTGTGAGTCCAGCTCAGTTGTACAGAAGTCTTTTCCAAAAATCTGTTTTTAACAACCATTTCAAACACTCAGAGTTTCTTATAATAAATTTAAATACGTTCTAATTGATAGATAGAACTTTTAGTGGTAATCCCTCGGATTACCACTAGGTGTCTGACTGTGGCGTCAGGTCGACTCCACTGACCTTTGTGAGGTCCATGATGGAGGGCATGAAGGACGCGGTGGTCAGCTCTTTGATGAGTGGTCCACTCCTGGTCTCCGTCTGTTCAGTCTTTTCACTTCCTGTCCTCTTGTTGTCTCCGACCAAGTGTCGTTCCAACAGACTGTACGGAGCGCTGAAATTCCTGATGAAGGTTTCTTTAAGACACAGACACCAAGAACACAGATCAGTTTTTCAGGAAATGTTTCACATTAAGCCTTTAAATAAATAAATAAATCTGGGAGATTTCTGAGACTTTTTTTTACCACAGCAGCTGGATGTTAACATCATCTTTATCTGTTTAAAATTGATTTTTATTTTTAAAAACCCAGCTGCAAAAATTCATCTCACACACACTGTACAGTAGTCTTACCTAGGGAGTCTGTTAGTGTGGTCGCCGGGTTGCGGTGAAGGACATAATGAATTTCGTCCTTCAGATTCACGATAGCAGCGAATGAGCGTGAGTCGCTGCCGTCAGCCGGTGAACCCGCCTCCTGGTGGAGTAAAGCGGTCCGGTTCCCTGCCGCCCCCAGTCTGACTGCCAGAGGCCAGGTCAGATCAACGTCCAGTAAATAAAACCTCAGCGTCCTGTTGGTCTGACAGCGGAGCCCCGTGAAGCCGCCGTCTCCCTGCTGCGTTCCAGAGGACGGCTCTGTGGACAGAGACGGTGGCGGCGGCGGCGAGGGAGACGGGTTTTCCGCGTCCAGCTCCTCTTTGGTTTGTGAGTCGACGAGTTGAGGTTCCACTGTTCTGCAGCAGGCACTGTACTGAGTGAACGGGCTGTAGCCGTCCAGGACGTTGCTGCAGCCCAATGAGGTTTCGGTATCTGTGGACGCCGGGACTGGCGTTTGGTTAAGGCAGCAGTGTCGGAGAACGGACTGCGGCGTGCGTCCGTCCTGAGCCGTGGCAGGGAACGTGCAGCGTACGGACGAGCTGGTGAGTCTCGGTCCTGACCTGCTGAGACACACCTCACAGACGTGTGTCCTGGACTGTGGCAGGAGGAGTGACTGACAGCACAGGAGGTCAGAGGTCAAGGTCCTGTCCTCACTGGTGTGGCTGTTGTTACAGGAATGATAACGTAGAGCGATGTCGGCTATCTGTAAAAACAAACAAACAAAAAAGCACCATAAAAACATGGCTGAAAGGAAAAGACAGAGACAGATACAGAGGGTCCTCGGTTTACGACGTCCTCGACTTACAGCGTTTC
>NC_024315.1:1340489-1364535 GCF_000523025.1 Cynoglossus semilaevis | reverse complement strand
TTCGGTAAAGGCAGCGGTGTCGGAGAACGGACGGCGGCGTGCGTCCGTCCTGAGCCGTGGCAGGGAACGTGCAGCGTACGGACGAGCTGGTGAGTCTCGGTCCTGACCTGCTGAGACACACCTCACAGACGTGTGTCCTAGACTGTGGCAGGAGGAGTGACTGACAGCACAGGAGGTCAGAGGTCAAGGTCCTGTCCTCACTGGTGTGGTTGTTGTTACAGGAATGATAACGTAGAGCGATGTCGGCTATCTGTAAAAAAAAACAACAAAAAAACACCATAAAACATGGCTGAAAGAAAAAGACAGATCAAACAAACAAAAAAGCACCATAAAAACATGGCTGAAAGGAAAAGACAGAGACAGATACAGAGGGTCCTCGGTTTACGACGTCCTCGACTTACAGCGTTTCTTAATAACATTCAACTTGTTTTTACTGAAACAACAGTAAGGTGTGATTAATAACATTAAATTCTTATTTTTACTGAAACGACGGTAGGGCGTGGGAAAAACAAACGAACGACTGCTTCCAGTAATAAATAAATAATAAGGTTCTGTGCCCGATATGATCTCCTAACAACTGACCTGGTGCACTATGGGATTGGAGCCCAGTGGGTTGTGTGGCAGGAAGAGGAGCAGCGCAGGGCCCTTGGTCAGCTCATGTTCCAGGAGGCGGGACTTGGTTCCTGGAGGCTGCAGCCACTGCAGGAAGGTCTCGCGATGTTCGAACACCCAGCTGCAGATGGCCTCGGAGGTGAAGTTCCGCTCCAAACGAGGGAAAACCTGAAAGAAAATAAAGATTCGACACTCTGTATTTCTGTAACATTTGTTTCTACTTTGTGGTTGACATTTGTACCAGGGAGGAGTTGAATCTCCTGTGAAGGTAAACGCTCTGATCTTCTCTCAGTGAAATGGCTTCTGCCACCTGTCTGCTGGTGACGACCCCAAAGCGAACGACGCCGTGGGAATCTGCACGGAAGAAACAGCAACGTTTCAGAGCGGAGGCTGAAAAAACATCCTGTTGGTTTGACCCTCACTGGAAGTCACACAAGACGTCAACAAACTGAAAATTATTGATCAGTTATTGTTGTTTTCTGTAGTTTTTTTAGATACATTTTGGATTTTTACTTTACAAACAACTGCTAAAAAACTATAAGCTTCATGAAAGTAAAGTGAAAATGTGTTGAAAACGTTACAGGACGTCAGATGTTAAAAGTAAAACTAAATAATAATAATAATATGTTACTACAGAGTATTTAAAACTCCTGTATTTATGTTGTACCTCTTCTGAGGGCCTGCAGGGCGGAGGACAAGTACGTGATGTACCCGGGGGGCTGAGGAGAAGAGTTGAACTGGAAGAAGCCCACCACCCGAGGCTGAAATACATTCAACAAAGACGTAAAGAACCTGGAGATATTCCACAAAACGGTTCCTCCGTGACTCCCTGAAACATCGGTACCTCGTGGTAGGACAGGAACTCCTTCAGCGTGGCTCTGGACGGAAGGTACGTCAGTGGTGTGATGACTCTGAGGAGGAAACTTTCCACGTACGGAGCCACAACTGGACCTTTGTACTCGATGGGTCCAAATCTGCAGCAAAAAAACAAAGACTGTACAATAAACTGTAGTCACGTTGTCAGACTGAAGCTGGAAATACTTAAAATATTTAATACGATGATTTCTGTAATGTTTTACTTCAATATCAGCGGAATTATTTATTACTTATTGTGTTGAGAAATTTCTGCTAAGATTTATCTGAGAGCCAAATGTAGTCATCAAAAGAGCCACATCTGGCCCGCGAGCCATAGGTTCACGACCCCTGCTTTAAACGAACACAGGAAGAATGACAAAATTCTGGTCCCAGTCGTTTCAATAATTTTTATTTTTTTTAATTTATTTACCTCCTGTTCTGTTCATGTTAGAATCACACAGTTCAATATTAAAGCCCTGTCACATGTGGACCAGCAGTGGATTGAATTGTTTGTTTTTTTCCACTTACTTTCTATAAAACAGGTGGATGATGGGATAGTGGTAAAAGCGATTTTGCCGCCTGCACTTCCCCAGACTGTACCAACAGTTGACGGCCACAAACTGCACCTGTGTTTATGTGACACACACACAAAGGCAAACAGAAACACACACACACACAGCAGACAGGGAGGGGGGGGGTTGGTTATCGTACTCAGTCATGTGTGACGCATGACCTTTTCATCGACAACTAGAACATCAACCAGATGTTAGCACGACGGCATCAGTGACCAGTGACCAGTGACCAGTACCTGTTTTGCCAGCTTCCTGGCGACCTGCTGCACTTCCTGTCGAGCAGCCATCGAGTGTGCACACCACGGTGCATAGAAGAAGATGAGCGACACCTCCGCCACACTCCTCAGACGCTCCACCTGAAGGACAGATATCATCACCTTTGACCCTTGGTTTACTAATACTATAATAACCAGTAACTCCGTTAGCGCTCACAAAAGCCAGGCAAAAGAGAAGGCCATTTTCTGAACAGACTTAAGGAAGTTTTCTTTTTTAAATGTTACCTTTCAAATGAAAGTTCTCAAATCTTACCTGGTCCAGTTGACCCAAGTAAAGGTCAACTATGGGGGCCTCAGCAGAGAAGAACCGGACCGGGGGTCGAGCTGGTGCCACCACATTTTTAGCTCGGCTACAAAATGAAAAGATTTAAGATTAAAATTGGAATCAAAAATCCATAAAAACACAATTGAAAAAAAGTGAATTAAAATTTACATTTGTTTTAAATTTCAGAATATAAAAAATAGTTTTAGTAAAAAAAATTAAAAATAAGGAAAGACATATAACGTTTTAAAAGGTAAATAAATTATTGTAGTTTTAAAAATAAAATTAAACAAAGAAGTGGATCAGACAGGCCGACACTGTTGTCTTACGTTTTGTTTCTGATGTAAAACCTTGGTAAATTCGTCTGACACTGTTGTCTTGTGTTTGTTTCTGATGTAAAACCTTGGTAAACAGTGTGATGTTAAATGTAATGTTGACCAGAACCAGCATCTACAGAGACATCACTTTTGTAACTTAATAAAAAAAAACTTAAACAATTATAAATGTGAGGGTTTTTTAACTATATTCCCCGCTCGGTTGTTGACATGGTTAAGGTTCATCTTACACATGTGTCCAACCATGTATTTAAATGATTAAAAGCTGATTTAAACCTTCTTAACGGTGATTTATCCTGTAGTCTTAACTCAACAGAAGGAGCAGCTAACGAACACACTCGGGTTATTGAACCTAAAACCACAACAAATCTACATCTACATCAAACACGAAAAGGCTCGAATTCGACCGAACGTAAATCGTAAACACAAACATTTAGGAGATTCGTGTTGTTCTACCTGCATGTGAACTTGACTGCAAGCACCAGCAGGACGCTCAGAAGTATAGCCCCACAGAGTAGGTCCGGTCTCCGGGCCATCAGATACAGCACCTGCCGGAGAGACTGCCGCACCCGGCGCAGCATTACAGCACGTCGTCGCCTCCCCGTTCCATTTATACGCCCCGGCTCCTGCTTCGGTTCCTGTTGCTGCTGCTCTAATCGTCCATTTGCCTCAGCGAGCCACCGGGGCGGGGGTTGGTGACAGGAAAACCTGTTAAACGGGGGACAGAGCTAGCCTGGATTGGACATTAGTGTCTCTGCTGTCTGTAGTGTTCAAACACGGTCGGACCAACCTTTCTTCCCCACGTAGACTTTTCACTTCCGCAACAACCACGTCTGCCAAGGGATGGTCCACCAAAAAGTTGTCAGCCATGTAAACGGAAAGTCCGTCATATATACTTTTTTTTATAAAAATTTAAATAAAAACAAAGTAAAACACATTGTTTATGTTAAGTTAGATTAATGACGATGAAAAACAATACCGACAGCATTTTTTTTTTGCAAATGTTTTTTTCGTTTCGAGTTCTTCGTCTTTTCTTTGACAATCTCTTAGTTTTCAACCGCTTGGTGCCGGCGACTCGTGGACGGTAGAGGGCGCTGTTTCTGGTTTTGGTGGGAATATTATTTATACTAGTTAAGAAGCTGAATGTGAACACTCAATGTCTTCATTTGCCACAGTCAGTGTCGGAAAATTGGCAACAATGTTTGACTATATTTTATTACAAAATAATATTAAACAATATAAATTTTTGCTGATTAATTTTGAGGGGAAAAAGAAAAAGAAAAGGGTGATTTAAAAATCTTTATTTACCTGTTATTTGAGAACAATGATGAATAAAATGACTGAATACATTTGTGTAAGTGCAAAGCAATATAAAAAAATAAGTATTTCCTTGAATCTTTCATTCACTACATGAAAATATATGCTATGAACAAAGGCGACGTAAGTTGCGTTTTATCTTAAAATAAAAAACTTGCCAATATTAAATAGCAAGAAAAAATATGTTTAATTTCAAAGTATCAAAACGCTTCGGAAAACAGACTCCAGTGTTACGTACAGTATTGGTCAGTTTCTTTTTTCATTTCTCCCCTTAACGTCAATGGTTAAGACTGTAGATTCCATTTAAACTTATAAAACCAAATAAACACTAGCTAAAAGTTCCTGTAATTGAGAGTTTAATGCAAAAAAAAAAAGATGTTCAACCAAAAAAGATATTCCTGCTTTCTTCCTCAGTCAACACTGATTCCACTCAACTCCTCCTGATAAAAGGCTGGTGAGGGCTAACGGGAGCCACTTTAAGCAGAACATCTTACCAACTGCAGCTGGATCACAGACATTATGCTGCTCCATGTCAAGATGCTTGTGCAGGCTGAAGCTTCTTTACCTCTGTCTGGGCACAGATATAAAACAGGAAGTCATTGTGTTTCCTCCTCCAAAAGCAAAGCCAAAGCCATGTAAAACAACTGGCTTTCTGCACTCAGTTTTTCTGCCTTGAATGATATACCATCGAGCAGGCATCACTGTCTTACACCGCCTGTGTTTCTGGGTGCATGAGCTGCTTGACCACCAGGTATATATTGATCATTGGGCTGAAGTAGAGAGCCCAGTAAAAGAAGCAGTTGCAGATAAACTGAGGGACTAAAGGCCACAGGAGGGCGAAGGCGAACCCCTGAGATAACATTTTCCACATGTGGTTCCACATCTGGCTGGGCAAGTTCCTGAAGACAAAGAGAAGATGGGATACAATTGAAATGCCCTTCCACACCACTAGTAGGAGCCCAAGTATGGCGGTTGACACACGTGCTAAGGTTAGAGAACCACCTGGTTCAGATGGCTGGTGAAAACACGCAGCCATTCCACAGTTTGTACCTGATCCTAACTCTGGACCACAGGCTCCACAGGGAACAGCCCTCCAGCACCGACAGCAGCACAGCATTAACGATGATGAAGCGAGGCGTCCAATAGTGAACGTCCAACCAGTCCCAGGCGAACTCTGCTATCAGCTGGTATGGAAGCAGGAGGAACTTCACAAGAAACTCTGCCCACTGTCTCCAACTGGGCTGCAGCTGACAAACAAAGTCATCCAAAATCATGAATTTGAATCCTTAAATCAAGTTGTAGTAGAGTAATTCACCAAGTTATAATAACAGTCAAAGTTGTAGTCAGAGTAATTCACCAAGTTATAATAACAGCAGCAGTTACTAAACGTCATGATCACGTCATCTCACCTGTGAGAGGAGGAAGTCGGCCTCCAACGACCGGTCCATGTGTGCGATGGCTGGGCAGCAGGTGTGCAAAAAGGGCAGGAAGGTTTCCGAGTAGTCGAACAGATACAGGTAGAAGAGCGTGAGACGAGGCGATCGCTTCAGAGCATACAGCAGGAACAGAGACTTTCCAGCGTTGGCTGCCTGTCAGAGAGCGACAGATGATAGAAGGTCACTGTGGTGACATTGTACAGGTTACAAAAAAAAAAAAAAAAAAAGACACACGGAGGTTTGGGCTAACAGTTGAAAGAAAGAAAAAGACTCTCAGTATTTCTCAGTTGTTGACAAACTAGAGTGAAAAGTTAAGGCTCAATAATATACGTTTTCTCAATATATTTGTTTATATCTGTTTTTGATGTTTAGACGGGGAGTTAATTTAATTTAATTAGTCCTCATGTTGGATAAAAACAAGAACTTACTTTATATTCCCACAGATTCTGTGGTGCTTTAACGCCGAGGACTTTAATTCTGTCCAGTTCGGCTAAGACAGCTCGTCGGTGGGCCTGATTTTCGATGCTGTACGGGGGCTTCAACAGCTCCTCGTCTCCCAGCATTAACAGTAACCTGGATTAGAGGAAACAGCGCCACACTGAGGCAAAGAATAACAATGACAAAATAAATGAATTGAATGTTTTTTTGTTGTTGTTTTTGTTTTACCTTCCATTCACATTTTCCAGATGAAAAGCCTCCCTGTAGAGCTGGGCCCAGGGCCCCAGGTTCTCCAGCCAGGTCATGACCTCCACCGCCGTCCAGTGGGACACGGGTTTACTGATGAGCAGGTCGTGCTGCTCTGATGCCCCACTGCTCCAGTGAAACACCATCACCGTCACCTGGACACACGCAGAGAGAAAGTTAGCATTAATTAAAACCCAGCATTTGTTGTGGTTTAAAAAAGTTAACAGTTTTGTACTCAATAAATCTGTGCACAACAGCAATATCTTTTACTATTGACCTCATTTATACTGTTGTTAGTATTATTATTATTAATAATAATCATCAATATTTTTTATCACAGTGTTTGTATCTCTCTAACAAATAAATTAATTAATAAAATACATAAAAATCCAAATTAAAAAATATTTCTGTGCAGGTTCTCAGTCATCCAGGTCAACTTAGGTCAACTGTGATGCAACGATGGACAAAAATAAAAAATAATGTGATTTGATGATGACAAATTTTGTGTTTTCTACTTACAGCCACACATGTGAGTGCAGTTAGGATACCAGTGAAGAAGAAGCCAGCTCCTTTGTACTGGTTTGTTCTGGATCTGCCCAGGTTGTCACCATATCTACCATAGAGGAGACGGAGGCCAGATGAGAAATGCATCGGAGACACTGAACCTGGACGAGTGATTCACTTTGTTTCTTTAAGCATTTCATTTTGAATTTTAAACTCATCAAATCCATTTCAGCTTTGACTCAGTGCTGGAGGTGAGTGAGTCCTGAACATCTGTAGTTAACACATCTGTGGCCCAGAACATCGTGTAACGTTACCTCTGGAAGGCCAGTAGACTTCGGGAGATTTTGGGGTTTGCCTGAAGCCCTTCTCTCCTCTGACGAACAATTTCACCAAAAAGTTTTTCAGTGGCATCTCTGAGAGAAGGATGAGAATAATGAGAAACCCGACACAAAACGGTTCAGTTGGATTCATCGCCCGCAGATCCTTATGACCGGCATTAGATTTGCAAATGGGTAAAATCCTGAATATTAAAGTGTTTATCAACCCTAATCGTGCCTTCAATTTTTTTCAAAAAACAGCACACAGTAAAGTATTTTTACAGTTGCACAGATGTGAAAACCGTACCTCAACAGTATGTTGACTTTGGGAAAGCCTTCCCACTTTTCCCTATATTCCGGACACTGCTTCTTTGACTCCCACCACTGAGCCAAACAGTGGCGACAAAAGTTGTGTCCACAGGTCAGTGTGGTTGGGTTCACTAAGATATCGTAGCAACAGTGACACGAAAATTCATATTCGGTGATTCTGCTCTCAGCTGATGATGGACATGAGTTGTACAGTTGAAGAGAGTCGCCCGCTGGTCCTCCCAGTCTGGTGTCTAATGATTCCCACTCCATCTGCACAGATATGATCAGATAAAAAAAAGATAAGAGATCCAAAACATGAGGTGATGAGATTTAAAAAATATATAAACTGTAACAGTTTAGAGCTGAATTCAATGAAAACAAATAATAATATACACACAGTGTGCTGCCACACCAATGCAGTGGGATAACTGTAAAATCTTCTAAAATCCTCCCACTCTTGAATCTAAACAGTCCAGATCCAGGCCTGTTGGTGTTATTTAATGTGCTCCAATATATTAATAATTTAATATTTAATTTAATTTAAAAACTGGTACCCTGTAAACTTAATTAATTTCCTTAATTAAAAACTTTGGCATCAATAAAGTATCTATCTAAACAAACAGGGTTAGGTTTATGGTAGAAACGTATTACATTCACAAAAAGAAAACATGGCGGTGGTGAGAACGAAACCAAGAACCAGAGAAATAAACAGGGAAAGAACGAGACTTCTCTCTTCTTTAAAGTCACATCATTAATGCCAGGCTGTATTGTATATTGTTCTCCCCTTGTTTATGAAGCTTATTGTTCAGTTTATCTCACTGGAACACTACTTTTAGTCGTTATAAAACTCCTTGTATGTGCTCATACTTAAGGCTAATAAAGCTGATTGTGATATCATTACAAAATTAGCTGCTATCCGTGGTTAGCTCATCGCTGTGTATGAGCCGGGGCTGACAACAGGGGTAAACGATGCTACTTCGATGCTAGGTGGAAAAGAAAACAACGGAAGCCATTTTAAGAGTGTTACAATAATTATAGTAAGCCAGTTTGAGAACCGACCAGTCAGTGTAACAGCTAACAGCGAATGCTAACTCAGCGTCAGAGTCTAACCTGGTCTCCCTGGAATGTCCACTGACAGGTGACCGGCTGCAGTACCGCATCACACCGCGCTGCCTAAACTAACTCCCCGCTGGTTGTCCTGGGTGAACCGGTGTTGGTAAAGCTGTATGGAGCAGACGCATGTTTTGGTCTAAGACTGACAGTCAGTCTACACGACTTCCTCCAGGGGCTGTTACGTTTTCTACGTACACACCCACGCGCATTCTCAGTACGACACGGCTTCCATTCATTTCGACTGGTGAACCGAGCCCCGGTTGTTGTCATTTATTGGCGGTGCCTCACTTTCACCACAGCTTACGTCCTACTTTCGTCTGAACTCACATATAAAACGTCTGCTCCGAATTAAAAATTAAAATCCACAATAAATAACCAACACAACTCACCTGTCCTGAATGATCAGCTAATCTGCCCCCCCTCCTCCAAGTATTCACTTGTGGTCAGAAGGGAAATGTTCAGGTTCCAGGCTGTTTTCCTCTCTCTCTCTCTCTCTCTCTTCCCAGATGACGTTGTCAGAGAGCGAGAGTTCATTTTCAGCCATGTGACTTTTAGTTCAAAGTTCAGACCACGTCCTGGTCTATGATCTTGTGCCGAAAGTTATTTAATAAATCATCAACATTTACAGAGAGAAAGTAGTTAATGGCTGTGGAAGTAAGTGTTGAAATAAATACATTTTAAAAATATATACTGTATGTTATTATTATTATAAATATTTTAAACCGGGAGAAATTTTAAATGTAAATATATGTCTTTCGTTTTCAAAATTTAGAATGACACTTTAATCTGTATTGACAGACCAGTATGTTGATATAGTAATCCAGCAGGGGGCGGTGTCCGCCCTCCTGCTGGTGACATATCATTACCGCTGGAAAAAAAGAAGAGGGCGGGGAGGGGGGCGAACGAAGTGATGGCGTAAGACAGTTGAGGTTATATACAGACAGAAGTAATAGTTGATGACAGCCGTCGTCTCCATAACAACCCCACAGATCACCTTCATTAACGGGATATCCTGTTATTTTCCGATGACATCCTCCAGAACCGTCGGCCACATCACTGCACTATGTTCGAGGTAACGTAGCTGTTTGTCGGGCTAATTCTGCCCCGTCTCTGGCCGCCTGTGGCGCCTGGCTGCACGCTGTTTATTTGCATGACGGTCAGTAAAAAAAGTGCGCCGTGTGTCTGGAGTGAGTCCGCTCACCTGCCGTAGATTTACATATTCATCGACCTACTGTCGCACGGTAGTTTAGCCGTAGCTCCAGCGTTGACAGAGTAGCCTGGACGTTAGCTCGTTAGCCGTCAGTATAAATAACATTTAATAACGTCGCTAAGAGTTGATATTTATTCCATGTCGCTCCGTGACTGCGGGTTTGCTGCTGAGAAAGAACTTTTTTTTTAGGTAGTGTCGTCTGGTGCCATTTAAACGTGTCAAGTTTTTTTTTTGTGAGAGATAGTGTTGAACAAAACAGATAAGTTTGTGAAAAAGCTGCGGCTCCTCCGTCGGTCTGTGTCAATGTGACCGGAATATGTCCTGAAACTTATCGTTTATTTTAATTTTTTAAAGATTTGGATGGAAATGTTTCGTTTGTGATGGTGCAGTTTTCCGTTTGTTGACAGGAAAAGCACGTTACAATATTTCCTTTTTGTTTACAAACATAATTCACTCCTCAGCCCCTCCTCTCCGCGGTGTGCTATATATATATATATATAAATTTTCAAATTTCAAAAGTAATTCTTCACCTTTGTTAAATTATGTTTAGAATTGTATAATTTATTATTATAATTATTATATCTCCAAACAATTATACACAGTTCTGCAGACCTGGAGGTCATTTTGTGACTGCCGTTAGCATTAATAAAGAGAGACAATAATTGCACAGGAACATGGACCATCACTTTAAATGTTTTTTCCTCAGTCAACTTCCTGCCGTTTTATTTTATTGTTATTTATCAACAGAGTCCGTCTCGTCCCTGACTCAGCGAAGCTAATCTTGCTTATTTCCTTCCTTGTCTTTTCTTCTCTGGGTTTGAAATCCAATAGAAAATCTCTGAAGTGAACAGATGACCAGAGGTCCTTGCCAGAAGAACATCGAATCTGTTGGAGCTGAAGAGATTAAGCCAAAGAAGAACGGGTCGGCGACGTGTCTGAAACTGGGCTTCTCAGACTTTCACCACTGATCAGCGGTTTCTGTGTCTTGATGTCTTGACAGGATCCTGAACTCCAAGATCCGTTGACACTGAGTATCAATGACAGTTACCAAAAACAGAATTTGTCACCTCATGATCAGAGAACAGCGCCACCTGGTTGTGACTATGGTTGTGAGGCGCCACACATTCGGGTAGTCATCAAAGAGGAAGAAGAGGGTTGGACGGTGACTGAAACCAGTGAGTAGAAAATCTGTATGTCATCAACATCGTCTCAGTCGATGCTATATTTTCATTTGATCCCACTGATTTGTTGTTGTTGTTTTTTTTTTCTTTCCACTTTTTTATCCCCAGACGAGAGCGACTTTTTCAGGGGAGAAACAGCAGACGATTCTCCAAAAGTATGGGATCCTCATTTTTCAGCACATGGCAAAGAGAGCTGTGATTCATACGACGTGGAGGAAGAGTCCAGCAGCTCTTTCGTCTGTGACCCCGGCTGTTCTGCCAAACCTGAGGTTTTCAGAGCACGTGGAACGACAGCAGAACTGACTGTGGTGGAGTGCAGTGACACGGGGGAGGAGTCTGTCCCCCACCCAGTACGAAAGACGACCGCGGACCAAGACTGGAAGTCAAACCTCCATCGAGGGTCAAATCCTGACGCAGACCGTTTTCTCCCAGAGCAGAACCAGGATGTAGAACAAAGAACATGTCTGCCACCAGGAGCAGAACCTCACCACACCAACACGTCAGCATTTTGCCAAATAGTGAGTAAAAAAAACAACCATCAAATACACAGTTTATTCTGTCTGTGATGTCAGACATCAGATGATCTCAAATTTTACAAATATAACCTAACTCGGTGTTTTTTTTTTTTTGAGGCCTCTCCTGGATGTAAGTCAGTGGTGACGACTGGACTCACGATGACATCTTCAGACCTGGAGGAACAAACGCTCCGTTTGACGGTCAAACTGCAGGCAGAGGAGGTGGAAGGAGGAGAAGGAGATGAAGAAATCGGAGGTTTTATCAACTCTGACGGAGAAGTGTTTGACTGGGACGACAGTGAGTTTTTCACTGCAGGGACATTTATGAACAACCATGAAATCACTGTCATTTCTGTCGGGTTTGGTGACCGTGTCTATAACATTTTCTCCCAGGTCCTGACAGAGGCTCAGATCCCATGGAGAGTCCACAACGTGACCAGGTAGGTTGTTGTCAAGATGACTCTTTCTTTGATTCTTTTCTCTCCACAATAGAGATACTGAAAAATATCACTCTACTGACTGTTGAGAATAAAATAACCCTGCACTATAGTTTTTGAGTCAAAATGTGAAATAACCTTGTGGATATGGTTACAGGGTCATGACCTTTGCCAGGCTCTGCCAGGCCCAACGCAGAGATACAGCAGTCCAACACTCATCATGGAAGTCGTGGGAGACGACGATGAAAAGATAGAAGTGAAGGACAAGGACGTTTCCCACTTGGAGAGTGGTAAATAATAACAGAACCTGCTGTGATGTGACTGTATATAATAGTTAATAAATCAGTTCTGAAAATCTCTGTTGACAGAAAAAAGACAGAGAGAGAGGAGAAAAAAGAACAAAGTTTCAGAAAATCCCGTGTCACCGATCAACGACTCAGATACAGAGAAACTAGTGATTAGAACTCCAGGTGAGTTCACAGATAGACACTACTAACTAATACTACTAACTAATACTACTAACTAACTCAAAAGTAAAATGATTTGTTATTGTTATTTCCCTCAGAGAAGAGACGGAGCAAAAGGAAGATTTCAGAGGTTCCTCCTTCGTACGAAGGCCTGGACGCCGAGCCTGAAGGTCAGAAGTTGTTTTTTTATTTTTGTCATTGAGATTTATTGCAACTATACTAAAAAGTTGATGTGAATTAAAATCTTTTTTTTTTTAGTGTCAAGGCGTACAAGAAAAAGGAAAAAAGTCCCAACCACCGAGGAGTCGAAACCAAAAACAGTTCCACGCACAACAGAAAGAAACGCGACAGGGTTTGTTTTTTTTTTTTTGTTATATCTTTTAGTTATTAAAAGAATTAATTAACTTGATATTAATTGAACTTTTCCCTTTTTTGCAGTAAAACCACAAAATAAATGAACTTTTCCCTTTTTTGCAGTAAAACAGACTTGGAAAAAAACAAAAGAGAGCAGACCATCAGCTGAAGGTGGAGAAAACGTTGTTGTTCCTGCTGGTTAGTGGAAATTAAAACTGTATTTATATTACTAATTAAAAACCCACTCAGTTTTAATGAAACAAGACGAGTTTATTTTGCTTAATTGTGTGAAATAAATATTGGTTATTTTTAGGGATGTAACGAAACACTGGGCTGATGATACGAAAGGATTCGTAAAGTTTATTTATGATAAAATTCTATCCCGATTCTTAAAAAGAATATCAAAAATTATGAACTGAAATATCAGTTAGAGACTTGGCCTCTTGGTTTAACAGCAGGTCACGACCGACGTTTTTAGGCGCATACTGCCACCTAGTGTACTAGAGTGTGTAGTGTCATGGTGTGTTATTTAGCCCTGATTGTATAGTTGGTCTAATACTCCTGATTCTAGGCCTCTGATGTGTTTTTGATTTTTTTTTCTCTCCTCACAGTCAAAAAGACCCCCGGCAGAAAGAGGCTGTGCGTCCCAGTAGAAATCCCCCCCGAGCTCCTGAAGAAGCCCAAAGAAAAGATCGACTACCAGTGCTCCGTGTGCGGCAAAGAGTTTCCTCATGCCTACAAACTGGAGCGCCATGAACTGATTCACACGGGAGAGAAACCATACTGCTGCTCCATCTGTGGCCGGGGATTTAACCAGAAGGGGAACCTCAAAACACACTACAAAGTTCACTACGGTGAGAGAACGGGTGTAACGTGAGTTGATGGAAGGCGATCGCCTTCCTCTCAAACACAGACGAGGAGAAATCAAGTCTGTGGAAGACGGTGATTGAAACATAATTTGTCTCTATTTTATTTTTATGAAAAGGTCAAAAGGGCGTTCCGGACTTTGAAGACGAGGTCACGCCGATAGCCTCAGAACTCTCCGAATACTTGAAGTCACTGCCAGGAGAGTCCAAGATCAGATCATCCCTCCAGTGTTTGGAGTGTGGAACAGACTGCAAGAGCCAGTCGTCTTCAGAGGGACACCACATCGCTGCACACACACAGACTGCCTCTGAACCAGACGCAGCCGAGCACCACCCCCCCCACGACCTCATCTGCCACCGCTGTGACATTCAGTTCAAAGACAAGGAGAAGCTGGACGAACACATGAAGACCCACGTCAAGGAGAAGCGCTTCGCCTGCCCCGACTGCGGCAAGAGGTTCATCAATGAGAGCTACATACACATCCACCGGCGCATTCACACCGGAGAGAGACCGTACCTCTGCTCCCAGTGTGGCAGGGGCTTCCACACGGCATCGTCACTGAAGATACACGAGGTGCAGCACTCGGAGGAGAGACCTTTCGCCTGCTCCATCTGCGGGAAGAGGTTCCGCATGAACTCGTACCTGGTCGCACATTATCAGACCCACATCATCGACAGACCTTATATCTGCAGCGTCTGTGGCAAAGGCTACTCCAGAATCGAGGAACTGAAGGTGCACCAGAGGCTTCACACGGGGGAGAGACCCTACGAGTGCGGCGAGTGCGGGAAGAGCTTTATTTACCGCCAGGGTCTGCGACAACATCAGCGCACGCACGCAGGAAGACGCATGGGGCCGACCAGGCAGCTGGGCAGACCCAAGCAGCAGGCCAGGCCGGACGTCCAGCAGTAGCCCCGTTCTGTTGTTAGCTGTGTTTGGAAACGTTGTGGTAGAATGTTCTTCGACGTCCTGTACTTCTTCCGTTCCATTCTTCACATCTGCAGCACAGACAGTTGTCATAACTGAAAACAGAAACGCTACGGCATCAGCAGCTTACAGTGTTGTCTCTCCATGACGTCTATTATGTTAACTCTGTTAGCACAACTGTACAATTTGAGTGCCTTTGTATTCTGCATGCCAAAAAAATGACACTTCATGTTGAGAAAATATGCACAATATGTACTTTTATTTAAAATTATATGTTTATAAAACACATAATTTTTCTACAGTAGCTCTCCTGTCATGTTTTTTTAAATACTTTTCTCGCATTGCTTAATTGTTTTTCTACTGACCTGGCAACCCTGGCAGGAGCTTCCTCCCTCTGACAACGTTCTATGCTAACTGTCATCACAGTCCGAGTTTGTCTTCCGTCACTGGTGACATGCGCAGTCGGGCGGGTGCGTTTTAAAGAACATCGACTTGACTCAGAATGGACGAGGTGAGTTGTTCGTATTGACACCGGACCGGTTCTGTTAGCATGTGCACGTCATTAGCTACTCAGCTAGGTGGATATTTGTAAACGCAGCAAAAAGATACTTAGCTTTACATCAGCCAAGTGCATATTTGTAAACGCAGCAAAAAAGGAATCCGCAAAAGAAAAGAAAAAAAAATTTAAATTATTTTTAATGATATTAAAGTCGCGACAAACACTCGTCAAGATTGTTTTAAATTGTATTTGAAACGTAGGGAGGTGATGGAATTCCTACCCTGTCATGCTGACAGCATTATGTTCATATACATATTATAGTGTGGTTAGTCACAAACTGAAATGAAAAAACATCAACAAACGAGGAGAAACCATTTAAACCATGTACTTATTAAGAATGTTTCATTCAAGAATTGGACTGACAACTGGGAAAAAAAGTTCTCTGCTCCAACAAAACTTGGAGTTTCAATTATTTGTTTTAAAATCTCAAAGTCCACAGATGAACAAACAGCTACAGTGCAGCAGTGTTTTTTTAATTTTGCAGGTAAATTTTTTCAATCTCACAGTTCCTGGTACCGTGGAAGGTTCTACAGAAAGTGAACACAGAAGGAACCGTTCTGTGTTCACTGCACTGAGGAACTGATGGACCGTGACATGAGAACTCTTGGACTGCTCAGAACACATCCAGGAGTTCCTCGACATCTTTGGAAGAGACTCAGGTAAAAACATGAACAGACACCAGAGGATAAACCATTCTGACCAATCAGAGACCGAGGAACGTGAGGTCACGTGGTCGTCTTCCCACACTACAGCAGCTTCTTCAGGTCTCAGTTTTTATTGTTCTTTTTATTTCATCCATTCATCTTCTCAGCTTTCCTTCTCTCTGCTGGACGTCAGCTCACAACACATTCATAACAACGACTAAACTCAAGGCCATGCGTCTGAGGAGGAGGCCAGCAGAGGTGGTCCAGCCTGAGGGACACTCAGCTGGTCCACTGGACCAGTGTCACCCTGACGGTGAGTTACACTGGAATGTTTTTTCTTTGTTTTAATTTATGATAGATTAGAAAAAAAGAAAAAGTTCTAACATCATTTGACGTTCATAACTGTTGTTGTTAAGGTGAAACAAAAAGTGCCTTCAAACCTGAGGCTGATGAACACATGAATCACATGACTCTGTCGGCCGAGCCAGAGCAAAACCAGAACCCAGACGGACCAAAGAAGAAGTACGAATGTCTGACCTGCGGGAGAGTCTTCTCAGTCAACACTAGTCTGCAGCGACACCTTGTGATCCACACGGGGAAGAGGCCGTTCAAGTGCTTCATATGTGGACGAGGATTCAGTCAGAGTGGAAACATGAAAACACACATGAAGGTCCACAGAGGTGAGAACTAATGTCCACGTTTGATCTCCTGAAACCTGGTGACCTGAGAAGAACTAAAGGTGGTTTCTGTCCCGCAGGAGAGCTTCCTAACTGGACGTTACTCCGGGAGACGGCGCCCCCTGGACGACCTCCTGTCGCTGTTCATGTGTGTGGAGAATGTGGGATGGACTTCCCCGAGAAGCAGCGGTTGGATGAACATAAAGCAAGTCACAAAAAGCCTCACGCGTGTCCTGACTGCGACAAGACCTTCAAAAACGAGTATTATTTCAAAATACATCGGCAGGTTCACACTGGACACTCGCCGTTTTTCTGTTCAGAGTGCGGGAAGGGTTTCCTGACAGGAAATGCACTCAAGAAGCACACGTTAACTCACACCGGAGAGAGGAAGTTCCAGTGTGAGCGGTGTGGAAAGGCCTTTCTGCAGTCCTCTCACCTGAAGGTGCACCTGAGAACTCACACCGGAGATCGGCCACATCTCTGCTCCATCTGTGGGAAAAGCTACTCCAAAGCATTCACTCTGAAGGTGCACCTGCGGGTTCACACCGGAGAAAACCCCTACAGATGTGAGGAATGTGGCAAATGTTTTTACTACTCTCAAGGTTACCAGAAGCACCTGAAGGTCCACAACAAGAAGCCCAAACCACAAAGCAGACCTTTAGGAAGACCAAGACAGCTGCAGGTGGTCTACAGTCAGTAGTAGTCTGTAGTCTGCTATAAAAACAGTTCCTCGTAGTTACTCACTCTCAGGTTACACCACCTGTACCAGAAGATGTTGCTATGACTCATTAAAAAAATAAAATAAAATGGTGTTTTCTTTTAAAGTTTACATTATTTAAATTCATATGATCTACAAAAAAGTGTTTTCTTTATTTAAATTCATATGATCTACAAAAAGCTTCTTCTTTTTTTATTCTCATCAATTCCCCCCATTTTTTCTTAAACGTTCCTGGTGCTCACCTGTAGGTTTCAGGTGAGTAAACACACCTTACACGTACGTTTTACCAACTCTTAGCGGTTTGTTAGCTCTGGCGCATTTACCAACTGGTAGTTTTTATTTTGAAAAGTCCTGCATCTTTCATCAGTCCTTGGTCCAGACATCAATCATCTTCGTTGTTGTCAGAAAACAGCAGCGTTATCTAATTGTTTCTTCACTAACTTACTTGCTTATTTTCTAGGACCGCTGTACATTTACAAAAATAAAATGTATCCCGGTGGATTACATTGAAAGGCCCTTTTATTTTGTCGTCGACCGGAAGTTCTGACATCACTGCGTTTCGATAACAACAGCTAAATGTTTCAAAGGTTATCACCACATCCCTACGGTTTTTTCGCTTTATCTCTTAAGTTGGTGGAAATTATTTGGAGATGCTGCCCGAGTACATTACGAGTGGATTCTATAATAAAGAAAAAATAATGCCTTGTCATTTTAAATAAGCTTCCATGGAGCGGCCACTTTTGTACCTTAGGGGAGAATCTCTACTGAGGTTGGTCTAACTGCCTTTTGTCTGTTGTTAGCTTGTTGTGTTAGCGGCACTCAGGCCAGCGAAGTTGATGTTTCTAGAAAAATCACGATGTTAACTGTGCGCTGTGATACATCGTTCATTCTTTCGGTCTTCCGATGTTAGCCGGTTTGTTGGCGTAGCTCGCGGGCGACTAATCCCTGCCTTTTGCGTCCATAATGAGAGCTAGTGGACGCCATGTCTGTAGCTGTAAGTGTCTAAAAATGTTAGTGTTAGGTGGATGGCTGCTGACCACAGGGCTGGTCACACCAACACTGTGGCTGATGCGGAAAATCCAACACCAGAGTCGACCGAACGCTGTGTCCGCTGCACCAAAGGCGACGCGCGTTTATTCAGTTATCACAGAAACCAACAGGTTAGTTAGTTTGATGTCCACATAAAAAATAAATAAATAAAACCATCCCTGTAACCTAGGACTAGTCCCTTTAGGCCACTGCTACCACAGAGCTAGCCTGGCTGCTAAAAGATGCTTTGGTCAGTGTTAAACCTTCTGTCTGCAGCACAGTGTACAAAAAAAGAAAAAAGAAAAGTCAAAGTCAAGTTAATCCTTTGTTCTCATCCCTGTGATCTTTCATTATATTGTTCCACTATAATCACACCAAAGGGTGTGCACTGTTGCAGTTTTGCTCCAACTTGCACCGACCGATGGGAATTATGCTGCTAAACATTTCTTCTTCTTTGATTCTTTTCTTGAGTTGCCATTTAATTTCAATAAGAGAGAGAGAGAGAGAGAGAGAGAGAGAGAGATCTGGAGCGCAGGCAGGACAGTCGGCTACAGACACAGCAGTCTACAGACCTGCTGTGTTTATGTGCTTCACCAGGTCATGTTGTTGTGTGACGTAATCTCACAAAATCAGACAGATGTTTTGTTCTGGAGAATCTGATATGAATCCCAAACATGTGACACACTGTGACCAATCACACAGCTTTGAGTTCTGCTGTAACATTAGCATGTAGTGAAGTCTAGTCTGCTCCACAACAGCACTCAGATGTCGATCCACTCGTATCTAGGTTCCATTTTCCCCATTAAAAATAAGTAAAAAAATCAATTGATTTGTTCCAGCCCCCCAGAAATATACTTCATTTTCCCCATTAAAAATAAGTTAAAAAATCAATTAAATAAAAATCTAAACATCAAAAACATGGACATAAACAAATATATTGATAAAAAAATCTAAACATCAGAAACATGGATATGAACAAATATTGATAATATCAAATAATAATAATTAAGAAAACATTTTATATTATTGTTATAAAAAAAAATGGGTAAAATAACCCACAGAGGGAGACAGCGCCACACAGTGTCGAGTGTCAGGTGGTGTCTGTGGGCCTGGGCGTCCTGTCTGAGACTGTTATTATTGTTCCATGAAGTGACATATTGTTTAGAGAATGTGCAGCCGCTGTGTGTGCACCGATGGTTGTCAAACTTGACTGTTGACTCTGACTGTTCGCCTCTTCAAAGGTTTTTTTGAGAAATGGGTTCTGAAAACCAAGATGACTTTGATTCCCCTATGATTCTCGCAGAGGAAGATCATCTGGAAATTGGAGGTCTGATCAATTCTGATGGAGAGGAAATCGATTTTTCAGATCTCAGTGAGTAAATACAAGTTTATAAAAATGTTCCTTAATCTCTAAGTTGACTGATCTGAGATCAGCCTTTTTTTCCCTCTTCTCTGACTCTGTCAACGACGCTGTGATTTCAGATGCGCCGACAAAGACTCATCATCAGCCGGAGACTGAAAAACCACCATCTTTCCACAGCTGTTCCGTGTGCGGTAAAGACTTCCCGTACGCCTCTAAACTCCAGCGCCACCTACGCACACACTCGGGCGAGAGACCCTTTCCTTGCTCTATGTGTGAGAAGAGATTCCCAGAGAAGGGGCTTCTTCTGATCCATGAACGGGTCCACACTGGAGAGAAACCGTTTCCATGCACTTTCTGTGACAAACGATTTGCCAGCCAGGGGGAGCTCCGGCTGCACAGGCGGACACACACTGGAGAGAGACCGTACCACTGCTCCATCTGCCTGAAGAGCTTCTCTCGCCACTGGCACCTGAAAACGCACCTGGAGGCGATGCACTCTGAGGTCGTGGCTGGCTTTTCGAGAAAGAAGTTCCCCTGTTCGGACTGTGATAAGAGCTGTAACTCGGCAGCTGAGCTGAGGGATCACCAGAGGACTCACACTGGAGAGAGACCCTACCAGTGCTCTTTCTGTGACAAACGGTTCGCCCTGTCTGGTACTCTGGTCAGACACGAGCGTCTCCACACGGGAATCACGCCGTACCACTGCTCCGACTGCGGCAAGACATTTGCACAGCAGTGGACGCTAACAACACACATGCGAACACACACGGGGGAGAAACCTTACAGCTGCACACAGTGCAACAAGTCTTTCATAGCTCCCGGAGAACTGCGGCGACACACCAGGATTCACACGGGGGAAAAACCCTACACCTGCAGGGACTGTGGGAGACACTTCTCACTGGCAGGAACTCTGAGGAACCACAAGCGTTCGTGTCCACAGCAGAAAGATGGGACGGTGTCTGATGTCCTCTCTCACCCAGTTCAAGCACGAGTCGGTGAATCATCACAGGAAGTCCCGCCTCTGAACAACACACCTGAGGTATTCACAGTATGTCAAAAATGAGGCCTCCTCGAGAATGTTTTTTTTTTTTTTGCGTTGCTGCTTTCTTAGGTTTCAAATATTTCCTTCTATTCTAGTATTCTATTCTATTCTATACTAATAATTTGACAATCGGAGAGTCAACGATCAAGCTGCAGTAAGATACAAAATACAAAAATATAAATAATGAATAATAATAACAATAAACAATAAATAGTCAAAACACAGTCATAGTCACAGTAGGTCATAGAGTAAGAAGAGGAGTTAGATGTTAGTGGGTTTGTTAGCCCTCATAAGTGCCTGAAACAGCTACCAAATATCATTTGAATTTTTTTTGTCAGGATTATCTTTCTGTCAATTTTTTAAACTTATGCAGTTTTCAAACTGTTCTAGGTTTCAAACAGACAGAGTTTACTGAGCTCAGCTGAAACACTCTCTCCAGAGAATCTGAGTGAGGAAACGGCTCCCAGTGAGAACCAGACAGAAGCCGACGAGCAGCCGTCGGACACTGTGCCCTGTCCACAAGTGACAGTAATCGTCAAAGAAGAGGAGGAGGAGGAGCCGCTGTCTGGTGAAAATGGAATTACACGTTTGGTAACTGTTTGGTAAATGAAACTAAAGTGAACTTGCTAACGGCTTTAACATGTTTTCCACAGTGAACAAAGGTCATGAACCGCCGTCTGTCGGTGAGAATGTGTCAGCAACAGAGGAAAACAAAGATCAGCAGCAGGAGCGACAAGATGACAACACAGAAATATTAATACGAGTAAAAGAAGAAGAGGAGCCAATCATTAGTAAGTCACATATTTTACTGTGTTGCTCACTGTTCTGTTGTCCTCAAATGATTATACATTTAGGTTATTATAATATAATAATTGAAAAGATATTTCTGAGCCACTCACCGGTGACATCACACGTCCTGGAGTCCCAGTAGAAAAACATCATCATTTCACTTTGATTTGTTTTTCTTTTGTCTTGTTTTGTGTTGTTCAGTTTCCAGAGAAGCTCTTGATCCTGTTGTAACCAGTAAGAAAGACAAACGTCCAGTTTCACCCGGTCAAGAACAGGCGAAGAACAACAAAACAAAGAGCTCCTACTGCTGTGGGCTCTGTGGAAGAGACTGTCACAAGATGTCTGCGCTACAAATCCACATGAGAATCCACTCAGGGGAGAAACCCTACCAGTGCATGCTGTGTGGCAAGCAGTTTACACAGAAAGGTCAACTCAAGGGTCACCAAAAGGTCCACACGGGAGAAAGACCTTTTTCCTGCCCGGACTGCGGGAGGAGCTTCGCCCACTCAGGAGCCATGAACAGACACCGGCTCACGCACACGGGAGAGAAACCCTATCAGTGCTCCATGTGCAGCAGGAGCTTTAACCAGTCGGGCCGCTTGAGAGAACACGAAAAAATCCACAGCGGGGAAAAGTTTGACTGTCCAGAGTGTGCGAAGAGTTTCACCAGATCTTCAAGCCTTAAGAACCATTTCAGGCTTCACACGGGAGAGAGACCGTACCGCTGCAACATCTGCGGGAAAGGATTTAGTCGCTCGCAAAGCCTGAGGCTCCACAAACGAAAGCACGCGCTGATCGAGACTGAGGTCGAGGTGGAAGAGGAGGAGGACGAGGAGGAGGACGAGGAGGAGGAATCTGCCTTTAATATGAAGAACGAGGAATTCTCCCAAAGTGACAATAACTCGCCGATTAATATGTGTTTATCAGACAGGAATGGTTATAATGAATGAAGGTGTCATCACAACTGTGACCACACGAGACGAGAGAGAGCGAAGGAAGTGACTACCTCTGTGACAAGACAGGTTATTTATTTAAACTTCATGTGGTGCTTCAACCAAGGTGCGTTTAAATCAGCGGTTCCCAACCTTTTTTTGTGTCTGACAAGTTTTTTCACGGACCGACCTTTAAGGTGTGGCCGTTAAATACAACGAAATAAAATGATACGACATACGGCATAAAAACTGGTATTTTCTAAACATGATAATAAACGTTAAGCCACTGTGTAGTCAACTTTATTATTATACTGGTACCGATGCCGGTCCGCGTCCCGGGGGTTGGGCACCACTGATTTAAGGTACCGTATATACCACACCGACACTAGATGGTCTGTTATGCAGTCGTTTTTATTTAGGACTTATACACGTTTAGCATGTAGATCCAATTCCTGTTGGGGGAGGGGGGGTGAACAGTTTAAAACGTTTCCTGGTCTTTTAGCCAATTGTGTTGACAAAACATTGATGAACATTATATTAATGCCACAAATCAGTCAACAGGTGGAGATTAGAGTAACAACGTCTGACACCTGGGTTTATAAATCCCCAAGATGAGACTGAAGTGATGTCCTAACACACACACACACACACACACACATATATATATATATATATATATATATATATTGACCACACATATCAAATGTCTCAAATTCTAACCTCCTAAAAATGTTTCTGATATTTTAACTTCCACCTTTGACCTGGTCCTAACCCTGCCCTTATAAATGGACTCCCTTTGGTTTTAAAAAACAGCCTAAAAGAGACATTACTGCCACACTGTGGACACATTTTCAGCTTCCACTTTTAAAAAACATTTTTAAAAATAGGTGAAATGTCAGATTCTAATGATCTACTTCTCATTCTCGACTCTTTTTAAGCATAGTTCCTTTAAACAACAGACATTTGGAATATTCTTAGAGATAATATTTGTGTGAACTTTTCCCCCTTTAGCTGATGACCGTTGTTCTGGACCACTAAGATCAAAACACTTCTCAAAGACCAAACATTTATTGTGAATAAGAAACTAGTCGAGACAAAGAATCTTATCATTTGTAGTCATATGCTGTGTCTGTCTAACTGTTGCTCAGTGCTGCCTCCGTCTGTGTGTACATGGAACAATTTATGCAAAACAATAAATATATAAATATTACGTTTTGTGTGGGGACTGATTTCAAGACAAGTATTTTATACTAGAAAAAGAGGAGCCATAGTATAAAACTCAACAGCAGAGAACATCCACAAAGAAAGATTTAAATAATAATAATAATTAAATAATTAAAATGAAGATATTTCAAAACATCGAGAAAATGTATTAATTTATCATTTTCATAATCTTAAAAAAAGAAAAAAATGATTTATTTTTAAAACATTTGACAATTTATACAACTATAACGTAAAGACGTAAGAGGAACATAAATGCAACCTACAAGTGTTTCCGACATTCCGACATTTCCGAGGCGCAGTCAACATAACATAAAGATAAACAGACCCACACGGATGACGGGTTTAAGCTAATGGACGTGGTCTTTTAGCTCAATGACGTAGCATCGGTTAAGGTAAATAACCATTTATTTGGTTTTCTGTGTAGTTGTCTATCCAGCTGAAGTAATACCACAGGTATGTTGAGTTTTAGTTAGCCATTATTGACTAGTTTGATATAAATGCTAAGGTTAGCCAATGCTAATAA
>NC_024315.1:1336948-1339674 GCF_000523025.1 Cynoglossus semilaevis | reverse complement strand
AGAGTATTACTGTAAGAGGTATTATCTTTTTATTATGTTTAGTTTATGGTTGTTATTATAAGTTTAGGGTCAGAAAATCCCCAGTTCCTGTGTTTAATTTCACTTTGTGAATGTGTTAATTACAGACTAATATTCTAACACTGTACAGCGACTGCTTTGCTGTTGTTGTGCTCATTTTGTTGCCTTAACATTTCCTGGCTTGTTCTGAGGTGTTGGAAGAACCCGAGGAGACCTCCCTTCTTGCCCGACCGCAGTCGTGCTCCATCACCCCGGGGCTGCTGGTCATTGGCTGCCTGCTGCTGCTCCTGCGTTTAAGCTGGCTGGTGGGCACCATGTTCTGGCTGCACAGTCCTCACCACCACGACTCCCTGAGACCTCCTCCACCGCCGGGCCAGGCCCCGGCCCCGGCCCCGGCAGACGGCGGTCTGGTTGTTAACGACACTAAAGCTGATTTGCGTCGTGTGGCTTGTAGTTTGATTCCGGAAGCCTGTAGGTTTGACTGTTACCCTGAACGGGGCGTGGTTGTGACCAGACAGATGTGCGAGGCAAGAAAATGCTGCTTCATTCCCGCCTCCTCCAGACTCCCCTCTGCCAACAACCCATCTGGGAGGAACGGCATCCCCTGGTGTTTTTATCCGTCAGACTTCCCCTCTTACTCTCTCGTGTCAATAAATGACACATCTGTGGGGCAAAAAGGAACGCTGGTCAGGGAAGTCAGAACCTACTACCCAGGAGACGTCCTCACTCTGGGTTTGGAGATAAGACACGAGACGGACACAAGGCTACGTGTTAGGGTGAGTCAAGTCGTTTAAATGTCTTTTTTATTGTGGTTTTTTCCTCTGTCACTGGTTTTTGCGGTATCTAAAAATGTTTTTCATATTTCATAAGAAGAAAAAAAACTTTGTGAAAGTTTTGTTACTTTTTTTTTTCCATAATGCTGTTGTTGAATTTCATCCTGTGTCGTCAGTTAACCCAGTTTTATCTGCACATACAACCTTTTTTTAAACCAACTCTCAAACATCAAATAATTGACATATTTAGGTGAAAACATGCCCTAATTATAAAGATATCATTTTAATAATAATCATCCAGTTCATTAATCTGAACCAGTTCATCAGTAGATTTAATTCAAAGCCTTTATTTTTTTCTTCTAGATCACCGACCCCTCCACCCCACGGTTTGAAGTCCCCATCTCTGTCCCCACCTCCACCAAGAAGGCTGAGAGTCCAGACTACGTGGTGGACTTTTCAAAAGAGCCTTTTGGTCTGGTTGTGAAGAGGAGGTCCACTGGAGCGGTGCTGTGAGTGCAGCCCACGTTGACTACCAGAACTCTGTGTCTGTGACCATTAACACCGCTCCTCTCTGTGCTTCTTTTTTTAAAGTCTGAACACCACGGTGGCTCCTCTCTTCTACGCCGATCAGTTCCTTCAGTTCTCCTCCTCTTTGCTCACTCAGTTCATCTACGGCCTGGGAGAACATCGGTCCACCTTTCTTCATGACGTCCACTGGAACACGCTCACCATGTGGGCCAGAGACGTGCCTCCTACGGTACGTTGGACCTGGTGTCTGTGTACGTTGTTGTTGTTGTTGTTGTCGTTGTCGTCGTCGTCGTCGTCTCTGGATTCAGTCTGCAGTTTGAACTTGTTGGATTGCTGTTTGCGGTTTGACCTCACTGAACAGGAATTAATGACAGGGTCGTCATGACAACCACCTCTGTGTGTTCCTCCCTTCAACACAGGAACAAACCAATTTGTACGGCGCTCATCCGTTTTACCTCGCGTTGGAGGAAGGAGGAACTGCACACGGCTTTTTTCTTCTCAACAGCAACGCCATGGGTCAGTGTGCCCCTCCCCTGCCTCCCTCCCTCCCTCCCTCCCCCACTCCTCCTTACACTTCTGCTTCAATCTTCATTACGTGCTATACTTCATGTAAGAATGTGACCTCAGAGCTGACGGTCAGTGTTGGTCATGTGACAGCAGTTCAACTGAGTCATGTTTATATCTGTCTGTCTGAGTGGAAAACAGTTAAAAGTTAGTTTAACTCTTTAACAGCTGACGTCTTCTTTATGTGTTATTTATGTAGTAAAACACAGTAATGCAGTATTACACCGTCATATACTTAGATATATATATTTATAGATATATACAGATATACTTTGTGGGTTCAGACAGTCATTTTCCAGAGGTAGGAATTGTGTTTTTTTGTTTTTTTTTAACGTACTTTCTTTTTGTTCAGATGTGGTTCTCCAGCCAGCTCCAGCAGTCACCTGGAGAACCATCGGTGGGATCCTGGACTTTTACATTTTCCTTGGTCCTGATCCTGGTTCTGTTGTTGAACAGTATGTGGACGTTATAGGTCAGTAGTGGATTCACCTTCATGACAGATTTATTTTCCCAAATAGAAAATACATGACATCATTATTTTGTGTTTAGTCTGAAGTTTGTGGTAACCATGGTAACCATTTATTGCCTGACTTTTCTTCATCTTTCTTCATTTCTCTGTAGGCCGCCCAGCGATGCCCGTCTACTGGGCGTTAGGGTACCACCTGTGTCGCTGGGGTTACAACACCAGCGACTCCACCTGGGATGTTGTTAAGAAAATGAGGAATTATGGGATACCTCAGGTAAAGAGGCGGCAGCAGACTGTGATCTGTGAAGTCCTCCGATGACTAACTAGTCCTTTTTTTTTTTTTTTCGGACGTCCAGTGGAATGAAATGGATACCAGG
>NC_024315.1:1330848-1336020 GCF_000523025.1 Cynoglossus semilaevis | reverse complement strand
GCGGGGGCATGTGCCCCCCCCGCGGGGGGGGTTTTTGGGGCCGGGCGGGTTGTATGTTTGACACCCCTGTTCTGTGTCCTAGTGCAAAATGTTAATTATTTAATTTATTTTAAACAACGCTAGTGTTTCTTACATTTGTTTTCATGTTTATAGAATATAAAAATCAAAGGATGAATAAGAATTTTTTTTTTTCTCTTCCAGGTGTGGCCTGGTCTGACGGCGTACCCAGATTTCTCTGATGAGGTCACTCATGAGTGGTGGTACGAGAGCCTGCAGAGGTTCCACGACAAAGTGCCGTTTGATGGATTATGGATCGTGAGTTGACGAATCACAGCGTCGAGTGTTAAAATGTTCAAATTCTCTGACTTTTTTCCCACACTTTTTTGCAGGACATGAACGAACCGTCCAATTTCCTGGACGGGTCGACCAACGGCTGTCCGTCAAGCAGCCTTGAAGATCCTCCATACACACCTGGTGGGAAGCCCAGACCATCGACAGAATCACATGGTACATTCACAGCGTAAACCTGAAACACTGTGTCTTTGTGTGTTTTATTTTACCCCAAGGCATTCTGGGAGGTTTGCTGCGAGCCAAAACAGTGTGTGCCACGGCCCAGCAGAAGCAGTCCGTCCACTACAACATGCACAGTCTGTACGGACTCATGGAGGCCAAGGCCTCGGCCAGGTCAGGACACACACACACACACACACACACACACACACACACACCTACACCTCCACAACACTTCATCTTCAGACGTCTTCTTTTCCAGTGCCCTGAAGAGGATTCTGGCCAAGAGGCCGTTTGTCATCTCCCGCTCCACCTTCCCCAGTCAGGGCGTGTTCTCGGGCCACTGGCTGGGAGACAACAGGAGTCAGTGGAAAGACCTGTACACGTCCATAGCAGGTGACGTGATCATTCATGATCTGCACGACGTCGACGACACGTGTGTGTGTGTGGTTGAACCAATGACCCGCGCCGTGAAAACAACACATTAACGTCAACGACCTTCGTGTGACGAGCGGTTTCTGTGAAGAGCTTGAAATCGTAGAATGTATCATTTTGAAAATGTTTTATTTATTTATTTATTTACTGTAGGCATCTTGACCTTTAACCTCCTGGGCATCCCTCTGGTGGGAGCAGACATCTGTGGATTCAGTGAGGAGACGGAGGAGGAGCTGTGCGTGCGCTGGACGCAACTCGGCGCTTTCTATCCCTTCACACGCAACCACAACGCCATCGGCATGGAGGTAAAATGTTCTTCACCGTGTGACGGTTGACGACGGCAGGAAAATAAAATCATCAGTCGTAGTTATTGGAATAGATCGGAACAGAACGGAACGTCGATCAGTCATGTCTTAAACCATTTACCGTATTTTCCGGAGTATAAGTCGCACCAACCAAAGGATGAAAAATTCCGACTTACAGGAGCAGCAGATCCTGGTACAAAAGCCTAGAGTGCCCCCTAGCTGCAGTCAGTGTGAAAATAACAAATGTGAAATTATATATTCTAATATATAAGTTGCGAAACACAGCCAAAGGATGAAAAAACCAAACTCCCTGGACAGGAAGTGATGTGATTGGTCCTTCTTCAACCTCTTCTCCAGCCTCAGGATCCCACTGTGTTCAGTCCTCTGGCTCGGACAGCCATGAAGGGGGCGCTGCTGCTGAGATATTCCCTCTTCCCCGTCCTCTACACACTCTTTCATCACGCAAACGTGCACGGCCACACTGTTGCACGTCCACTGATGTTTGAGTAAGTGGAACATGAAAACCCCAGGACGTAGGTTTTGTTTTTTACCTTTTTTTTTTTTTACACGTTTCCCTCTGTTTGAACTCTGACAGATTTCCTAAAGATATAAAAACGTATGGGATCGACAAACAGTTCCTGTGGGGGAAGAGTTTGTTGGTGACGCCGGTGTTGGACCCTGGGGTGGATTACGTGAACGGCTACTTCCCAGAGGGGCTGTGGTTCGACTTCTACACAGTAAGAACCAGATTTTCATGTTGGAATAATTCTGAAATAAAACATAAAAATGTTGATCTTCTCCTCCTGCTCCTCCTTCTTCTTCTTCTCAGGGTGATTCTGTGCTCAGCAAAGGTGAAGAGATTCAACTTCACGCTCCTCTAGATAAGATCAACCTGCACGTGCGTGAAGGATCAGTTTTACCGACACAGGTAGATTAATGACACGGAGCTTCGTTCTCTGTTTGACAGGAGCAAGAAGAGCGCCACCTAGAAAAGTCAGTTTAATATTTCCTGACTGTTTTCCAGGCGCCCAACCTGACCCTGTGGGTGAGCAGTGGTCAGCCGCTGCACCTGGTCGCCGCGCTCTCTGACGACGGTTCAGCCTCCGGGGATTTGTTCTGGGACGACGGCCAGAGTCTGGACACATACGAGAGCGACAAATACGCCTACATCGTCTTCAGTGTCGCCCAGGTTCTTTTTTTTTTTTACCCTCACTCCATTAAAAATAATAACACCAACAACTCTGTCTTGACTGAGACGTGATCGTGTGACCGTCGTTTTGTCCTGCAGAACGTGATGACCTCCCAGGTCCTTCACAGTGACGAGGAGGCCACGTACATCACGGTGGAGTCCGCCTCCTTCTATGGGCTGAAGGAGAAGCCCAGCAGAGTCTTGGTGAACTCCCAGGATGCACTGTTCACCTACACAGACAACCAGGTGAGACACCCAGGAGCAAGGCAGCAGCGGTGTAGGGCTGGGGGGGCGGGGGCACGGAGTGGTCCGCTCATTTGATTTTTGAGGCCTCAGGTTTAGAACAGCTTCTGTGTGGTTGCAGGTTCTACATGTTCAGGATCTCGGCATCAACCTCAGTCAGAACTTCACCATCAGCTGGATGTGATGACGTCACAGCGAACGCCGGAGGGAAACGTTCACGGGGAGATTGAAGGTTGTTGAACTTTGGACGCTGAGACAACAGTGATGTCACCGCGTGTTGACGCTGGACCACGACTGAACGTCTGCAGCAGCAGACGGTCGACGACTGGACCTCAGTGGGTGAAGTTTCATCTTTTACTTTGTTCCAGTTCCAGTGAATTCTTTTCTAACCTGTTGTCAGCACTGGGTTATGACAAGGTTTTATTTTACATCAATCAGCGTCAGTCAGACTCAGTTCTCGAGGAGAGACCGAAGTCTTGGTTCGACATGTTTTAACCGTCGTAGAACTAAATTTGTTTTTGTGTTTTAATGGAAACTGAAGTGTTTTCTCTTGAAATACTTCAGAAATGAGATCATACAAACTGCACTTGAAAGTATTTATTTAAAAAAAAAAAAGGTAAATATAAAGAAAATCTTCACATTAATAATGTCTAAAATGAAATGAATGAGTGACGTCATAAACAGTGAAATGACGACACAGCACATTAGCATGTTCGCTAACGCCGCGGTGCAGTCACTCTGTGAACGCAGTTTTAATGAAATAATAATAATGTTGTTGTTGGTTCCGACTTTAAACTATTTTTAGGTTGTTTCACAGTCGGTAGTGAAGCTTGAGATGGAAATTAAGGAAACGTTTTAGCACTTTTTTTTTTGTCTGAATTTTGGTGTTGGATTTTTTCTAATTTCAGTCTAAGAATTCTGCCTTTAAAGTCTGAACTTATTAACTCAAAGTTAGAATTCTGACAAAGTTGATTTTATTTTTTTTTATATTACCAACATAATTCCGACTTTAATCAATATTTTCACAGATTGAAAATCTAATTCCGTTCTCTCGCTGCGGGCCACACGTTTCACTGTTTATTTTCCACAGTCAAAGTTGAAAGAACTTGAAATGACTGATGTTCACAGGTGAGGAGTGGAACGTTCCCTGATGTATGTGAAAACACAGTATGTTTTTGATAGATTTACATCTTTGTTTTGGCTGAAGCTCAAAGTGAAAAAGTTACTTTTTGTCTTGTTTTACTGTTAAAAAAATGGTCAATTTTGCCTTAACGTCAGCTTTATCTCACACAGGCTTTACATACTTTAAATCACTACAGATTTTTGTAGATGTGACAAAAAATGACACCATTTTCAGCAGTATTTCAGACACTGCTGGAAGTATCAGCGCACAAACGTGAACGTTAGCATTTTAGCTTTAATCTTAGCTTGTTAATTATTTAAGGAATTATTCTCCTGACCTACAGGAAGTGATGTGCAATAAGTGAAAGAGATGAAAATTATTTTCCTAAATGTGTGATTATAAGAGTCCGACTACAGTTTGTAAAACTCCTGGTACTTCACTGTGTAGTACTGCAGTATTGTCAGGGTGGAGCCGGTCGGTCTGTTGATTCAGCTGTCGGTCTGTTGGTCTGAAACTACAGTCGTGTTTTATTATGAAGCTGCTTTAACTGTTGACCTGCTTGAACACGTGCTGCTCGTGATGGAAGACGTGACCAAAAACACGGAGCTCGATTCTTTTTAGGTTTCATTGAAAACGTTTTCAGCTGTG
This sequence comes from Cynoglossus semilaevis, assembly GCF_000523025.1. Classification (NCBI taxonomy): domain Eukaryota; kingdom Metazoa; phylum Chordata; class Actinopteri; order Pleuronectiformes; family Cynoglossidae; genus Cynoglossus; species Cynoglossus semilaevis. The sequence goes on along the minus strand of NC_024315.1, from coordinate 1,331,567 downwards.
CCTGAGTTGACCCTCGTGCTGTGGTTTTTCAGCAGTAACTTTAGTCGTAGACTGACAAGACTGTGCATGTGTTTAAAAACAAATCCACTAGAGAGCAGTATTTTTAGCACGCAAGTATTTTCATGTCATTGTCGTTTGTGGGTTTTTAAAATTTAATTTTCTCTTTGAATGAAAATGTGTTTTTAGTTTCTGTCGTGCACAGTGACGTCAACAATAAATCAGAATTGAATAAATCCTCTCTTTGTCAACAAGAATGAGATGATGAGTTAACGAGACGCTAGAGGGCGCGGTTTGCCGTAGTTTTCCTCACCCAGGTGTATTTTCCTTCCTGACAGCTAGGGGGCCTGTGTGTCAGGATTAATTATTAAAAAGTGACAGTAATATTAGTCCTCACCGCAGCAGAGGCTGTTGATCATTAACAACAGGTTCAAAAGGAGACGTGAAGAACTGAGACACAAACTTAAGACTGAGTCTCCAACTGGACTGAACGTCACCAGACATGAAGACAAACAAGTATCTGTGCTACACACACACACACGTATTAGACTCTGAGACGGAGCGTTTTGTTAAAGTGAAAGTTGATTCTCGCGGTGATAACGGCTCCGGCCTGGACTCCAGTCCTGATAGAGAAACGGACGTTTTTATTGGCTCTGTGCAAACGTTCACAGACTAACTCTTTCCAGATGGCACTTAGTGCAGGACACACATATCAAATAGAG
>NC_024315.1:1313970-1330834 GCF_000523025.1 Cynoglossus semilaevis | reverse complement strand
AAGGGCATTTCCTGTCTGGATTTGGGAGGATTAAATATTTTCGGTGTGGGGCGTTTGAATGCTGCGCTTGTGGAGAGAGACACAATGTGACTTCACAGGAACAGATTCTCCGACGCAAGAAGAAAACTGGGTCTAAGACCCGACAAAAAACACAAAACACAAAAAACAATGGAGTTTAGGGAGAAATCTAACTGGAGATATTCTGCTTGGCCGGCGAGGATCCAACCACTGCACCACCGTAGTGGTCACAGATAATACTTTATTTAAAGTCAGGAAGGAAATCAGGAGGAATGTTGACCAACATTGACCCACACTGACAACATGTTGGATCATGGGAAATAAGTAACCTGGAGAGTCAAAGGTTTTTAAGTAAATTCAATAAATTATGATCCCGTTTAGAGGAAACGAAGGATGGAATAACATCGTTACAGCACAGGAGGCCGGACACAAACCAGTGGTTCCTGGACTTTTTGTGTAGCCTTTTGTAGGACTATGGTCAACGCCCCCCCCCCCCCCCCCCATTGAGAACCACTGTTATGGACAATATCCGTGACTGCCGTCTATTCTATTTTCTGAGACAGCCAATCAGGACGGAGCTTTAAGAAAAGTTTCTGCTGGTTCTCATAGAGCAGCTCCAGTGTGAGTCCCTGGGTAGATACAGTCTATTATTCTTGGATCTATCGACAGCAGCCGGTCTCCTTGTTGTGTTGTCGCTCAGCACCACATGTGCAGGTGTCAGGTGACTTCACAATACAAGCTCCGCCCACACGGACAGGACAGGACAGGACAGGACGCACCGACCAAACCTGCTCCAGTCGACGCTGACGTCATCCCTCCACCGTCACAGGCCTGTAAATAGACACTGACTGTGGTGGAACGTCAACAGGGGAACACCTACCACCAAACATCGTCCTCGGTTTCTGAAGTGAGTGGTGGGGGGAGGAGCAGGATCAGCCTACAGGGGGCGACTCACTGAAGGAAGTCAAACAACAAACAAACAATTGAAGAAAATAATAATTTCACAATGTTAGTCATTTTAAAATAACTAAAAATAAATAGAATAAAATACATTTTTACTTTTATATGAATATTGACCACGTGTTGACACTTGAACCTGTTGTTGCTTTTAAAACACAACAACAACTTTGACTGACAGCTACTTCCTGTTTGGTTTTATCATAAAGTCACGGCCTAAGTACAAGTTAAAATAAAGCAACTTTACATTGAATGTTTTTTTACGAGACGGAAAGAAACCTAAAAAAAAAATAAATAAATAATTTATTCAGAATTCCCACCATCATCATCACATCAGGATTGACAGGAAATCGTGTTCCTTTACAGGAATTCTCACTCCACACACGACCACAGTGAAAACGAAACAAAACACGGGGGGAAAAAGTCTCTGCTTCCCTGCAACGTCACCCAGGTTTTCCCACCTCCTTTCGTCTGGGGGGGCCGGGGGGGGGGGGGCTTACCCGCACTCACCCGCACTCCGACACACCTCTGCTCAGTGTCAGTGTCAGGAACCAACGTGTCCGGACTGATCTGGAACTTCATGAACTTCTGTTGCTGCTGAGTGAAGTCGGAGGAGAAAGAAGCAGCAGCAGCAGCAGCAGCAGGAGGAGGCGACAGGAGGCGGCAGCAGCAGCAGGAGGCAGCAGCAGGAGGCGGCAGCTCGGTGATTCCTCCGCAGTGTCCGTTCTGGGAGACGCAGCAGCAGGAGGCGGCAGCAGGAGGCGGCAGCAGGAGGAGGCGGCAGTTCGGTGATTCCTCCGCAGTGTCCGTTCTCCGAGCTCCGGGATGTCGGCCGTGAAAGCGCTGCAGCAGTGGTGCCGGATCCGGTGTGAGGGATACCGGGACGTTTCCATCACCAACATGACCACGTCGTTCAGGGACGGACTGGCGTTCTGCGCCCTCATCCACAGACACAGACCCGATCTCATGTAAGTGCCGAGATCCGAGAGAGAGCGCAGGAAGTAACTGAAGTGTCCGACCGTTTTAAACGCACCTTTAACGACTCCGGGCTGTTTACACGACAAAGTTGTCGGTTTATGGAAGAAAAGGAGATCGTTGTCGGTGTTTAACGGTCAAAACCACGACGACAGGAAGAGACTAAACTTCCTGGGTCTGTGGCAAAACCGGGATCAGGATCAACTCCAGATTTTAGTCTCAAGGTCGGGATTAACAACAGTTTTAATCCGACTAGTGATCGTGATCTTGATGGACCGGGATTCTCCGTGGGGGATATCGTTGACATTGATTTAACTTCATAAACATAATAAACCAATTCGATCAGTTAAAAGTGATCAATGGAATCTGATTAAGTATCAATAAAATGTATTAATTATACTGTTTCTAACCGGAAATCACGAAACATATGAATTTCAGATGTAATTAATAATTAACTTTACTTTTTCAGAACTGTTAAAATCTGTGGGAAAAAGTGAGGAAACTTTGGAACTGATTATGACGTCACTGCTACTTTAATTCTTCTGCTGATTCAGTTCTGTTGAAGTTCAGGATTTGAACACTGTCCTTGTCCAACGTGACCTTGAACACAACACGTCTTTATGAGGGGGAGTGGAGTGGGGGGGCAGGGGGGGTCTGGAATTAACAGAATAAATAACTTGGAATTTAACTAAGTCGGAATTCCCGTGGGGTAAAAATAGTCATTTGTTGTGAATCGTGGTTTTTCCCACATTAGATCAGAGTTGACCCCTGACCCCTGACCCTTCGTCACACTGTTCTGGTCCCAGGAATCTCATGTTGGCAGATCGAGGTTCTTCATTTGTTGAGGAGAAGGAACAGCTGCTCCGGTTCTTAATCACGGAACATCAGGGAACGCCTCCGTGTAGCGGCGCTAACCGCTGATTTCAGGCTCATTTCCAGTGTTTTTAGCTTAGCTTCCTTCGTGACAGTGACGACTGTGGCCTGTAATGGCGTCGGAGCGCTGCTCCTGTGGTCATGTGACCTGGCGGTGACACTGACACGTCGTGATGGATGTTCAACATACCGTGGTGGTGTAAAAAACAGGTTTTGGTTTCTGACCAACGTCAACAGCAGGATTTACTGAGTGACAGTTTGTTGTTGTTTCTCTTTTCTGTTGCAGTAATTTTGATTCGCTGAAGAAAGAAAACGTCTACGACAACAACAAACTGGTAAGACTTGTTTACCGGCTGCGTTTTCTCACCTCACTCTCACTTAAAACCGGTGATTGACCGACTTCTTACCTGATCAGTGAACAAACACACGGGAGGAATCTGGAGTTTTATGAACGTAGTTTGGTTTTTCTGGACTGAATTATTTTACAGATTATTTTACAGATTATTTTTAAGAAATGGTTGAAGAATCCAGACTGGTGAAGGAGTGGTAGTTAATGAGAAAATGACTAGTCCTTGTTACGTCAGTGACACACACCTGTGTGACCTCAGTTCCTGTGGTCAGGTCTTCCATAGAACACAGTGTCAGGAGCACTCCTATTTAGAGGAAAACACGCAGTAAAGCAGTGGGACATGATGGACAGACGAGGAGAGGAGTCAGTCAGACACAGGTCATGTGACTGATGTGTCTGTGGTTCAACCAGCCTGGTGTTTGTTTACACTCGAACCACTAGTCACTAGTCACTGGTTAGTAGTTAAATCACAGTCTGTTTATATAATAAACAAATATATTTTGGTTTCAGCTTCAGACACTCGTGGTTTGGTTCAGTAATGAGATTTCATTTCCTGATACCGTATCAATATCCTCCATCAGTGATTGATTTTTATCACGGCAATGTATCACAATTTATTGCAATATATCGTATCGTGACACGTATGGAGCAATGTATCACAATTTATCGCAATATATCGTATCGTGACACGTATGGTATCGTCCGATTCCGTTATGTCAACGTTGAAACCTCAGAAGTTCATACTTTATTTAACAACAGTTTGCACCAAACGTCAACAGGAAGTTCACTGAGCATCATGGGACGTCACATGATGTCAGGGTGGAAGTTTGGTTTCGTAATAACAAGTGATGACATCATGGAACAGACCATGAGATGTATGTTGTAACAGCAGGTGGCGCTGGTGGTTGAAGTGATCAGTGACGATCACGATGGTGAAACAGAGACCAGTAACATGTTTTATTTTCACCTGGTGGTATTTGATTCTGCAGAGACCTGTTTGAATCAAGACGATCCCCTGCAGGCCTGAAGTGTTGCTACACGTAGACGGAGATTTTCAACAGCGTCACGGACGTGAAGTAACAGCTGTGTTTTCACAATCACAGAGTTAGAAAGAGAGGAGCCAACGCTGACTAGTCCTCACTGGACCAGGTGAAGTGGGTTGGATACCAGGAAAGGTCTGAGACACTGTGGACCGGTTATAGAACCATGACCTTTCACCAGGTCAGGAAGGACCATGTGTCTGAGTCCGACACCAGGTGTCACCATCACGGCTGTAACCGATGGTCCACCAGGGTCAACCTTGATTTTACGACCGTGCTGAGGTTTTTCCTCTGCCGCTCCGTGGCCTGTCTCTGCTTGTCCGGGGTTCAGTTTCCCAGGTTTCAGTGGAACTATGAGAGTCCAGTCCCGACTCGCTCCAGTCCCGACTCGCTCCAGTCCAGACTCGCTCCAGATCTGATCCAGATGAAAGTCTAGATCTGCTCTGTGGGCAGATTTGAACCTCTGAAAGGAAATGTGTTGTTTATACAGAGGAGGAAGTCACGGATGTTTACACTGAGGTCTCAGCTACCCCTGGTGGACAGGTGTGTGTAGCCCACCCCTCCCCCTGCCCCCGTCACTGGTTTAAAGTGTACAATGACCAAAAAGTTTGATTGAAAACCTCTGGATTCTTCCATTGAAATGATGTTGTTGAGTCTGTGGTTTACTTCAGGGTTAATTCCTGCGTACTGTATTTTTTCGAGGACCCTCGGTTTGGTTTCACTCCTTCCTCTTGTTGCTGCTTCTGTTTCCTCTGATAACTGAACTCATTTGCATCTGCAGGCGTTCGGAGTTGCGGAGGCGGAGCTGGGAATTCCCGCTCTGCTGGACGCCGAAGACATGGTCGCCATGAAGGTTCCCGACCGCCTGAGTATCCTGACCTACGTCTCGCAGTACTACAACTACTTCCACGGACGAAACCCGAGTGAGTGCCTCGTGTCTGACGGCGTCTCTCCTGGTTTGACTTCATTCTGACCTTATGACCTTTACGTCTGCACACAGTCGGTGGTATGGGGGGCATAAAGCGTCCTGCAGAGGCCGCCACTGACGAACCATCTGGGAAGAAGAACCAGGCGGTGACCGCCAAGGTGTTCCCCCCGACTAAACCTGCCCGAGAGAACAGCCCCCCCCGGGCCGCCAACGTCACACGCCCCTCATCTTCTCCAAAACAAGTTAGAAGTTTCCCCAAGGTGCTGTGTCCTTCACACACTAGAATAATGACAAAAAGTCATTAAGTCATTATTATTATTATTATTATTAATGATTAGAAATATTGAACTCGGTTCATATTTTTTTTTTAAATAATTTTTTTTTGTTGTTGCTCTTTTTAGGATCCTGCCCCCCCTGACAGACAACATCAGACGGGCACACTGAGTAACAAATGTGTTTCCTGTGACAAGCACGTTCACCTAGTGCAGCGACATCTTGTGGACGGAAAGCTGTATCACAGGAACTGTGCAAAGTAAGATTCTTTCCTGAACTCCGTTGTTTACAATTTGTTGTTAGAAATTTTTGTATCATTTATAAAATATAGTCAAAAAAAATTTTTTTTTTTGTTACATTTTTGTCTGCCTGGTAGAATTCAGTTTCTCCCAGATTTCATCCAGAATGTTCTGAGCTCCAGTTCCCTCAGCCTCCTGATGACAACCAGAAGTTGTTTTTTTTTCCCTCAGGTCTCTGTCACCTCCAGCCTCCAGTACAGCCTTCAGGAATTTACCCACAAACACTCATTTTCCCAAACCCACCCCTCCACCAGACTCTACCAAAACCACCACCACCTCCACCTTCACCTCCACCTCCACCTCCGTCCAGGCTCCACCCAGACTGGGACCAACATGGAGGAAGGAGAACCCCAGCGCTCCGTCATCGTGGTCCAACACAGCTTCCTCTTCGTCTTCTCCTCCACTTCCTGCTTCAGGTCCATCGTTCCCTGGTAAAGAGAGTCGGACGCCACCCGTCTCCAAACCCCCACCCTCAAGAACCACGTGTGAAACCACCTCCACCACCATCAACAGCAGGCCAACCCCGACCCCCCGTGTCTCCACCCCGGCCTCCAACATCTCCACCCCGGCCAACCGTGTCTCTCCGGCCCCCCACATGTCCACCCCGGCCCCCCGTGTCTCCACCCCGGCCTCCAACATCTCCACCCCGGCCAACCGTGTCTCTCCGGCCCCCCACATGTCCACCCCGGCCCCCCGTGTCTCTCCGGCCCCCAACATGTCCACCCCGGCCCCCCGTGTCTCTCCGGCCCCCAACATGTCCACCCCGGCCCCCCGTGTCTCCACTCCGGCCTCCAACATCTCCACCCCGGCCAACCGTGTCTCTCCGGCCCCCCACATGTCCACCCCGGCCCCCCGTGTCTCCACCCCGGCCTCCAACATCTCCACCCCGGCCAACCGTGTCTCTCCGGCCCCCCACATGTCCACCCCGGCCCCCCGTGTCTCTCCGGCCCCCCACATGTCCACCCCGGCCCCCCGTGTCTCTCCGGCCCCCCACATGTCCACCCCGGCCCCCCGTGTCTCCACCCCGGCCTCCAACATCTCCACCCCGGCCCCCCGTGTCTCCACCCCGGCCTCCAACATCTCCACCCCGGCCCCCCGTGTCTCTCCGGCCCCCAACATGTCCACCCCGGCCCCCCGTGTCTCCCCCCCGTCCCCCCCCCTCTCCACCGCAGCAGCCAAGACGGTGCAGTCCAAGATGAAGTTCTTTGATTTGGACAACAGCTCAGAAACAGAGACGAAGACGACGACGTCGGCTGTTAACGTGGACATGAAGACGGGGAGACAGACGAGGGGCGGGGTCCAGGAGGTGGCAGCAGGACAGACCGTGTCTGTGGTTGTAAATGTCGGTGGTGCGGGAAAAAGGGACTTAAGTCCGAAACCGTTCAAAGGTGCAGACGGAGCCAGGGCAGCGGGGGCAGCTGAGAAGGGTGTGGGTTTGAAACCGGGAGACGCTGAGACCAAAGCAGCTGCAGCCGCGTTCATCTCCAAGAAGCTGTTTGAGGAGAAGAGCGAAGAGAAGAACAACAACAAGCCGTCCTGGACGACTGTAGCTCTGAAGAAAGTTGACAAGTGAGTCATCGCTTTCACTGACCTCTGCTGGTAAGTGTTTGAACTGACGACAGTAACGATTCTTCTCCACTGTTCCTCAGGCCGCCTCAGGTGGAGACTCCCAAGAACGAGGCAGCTGCGGTCAGAGGGGGAGGGGGAGGAGGAGGAGGAGGGAGGGGGAGGGGGAAGCTGAGGGCTGACCCTTCACTCCTGGCTGATCTGAAGTCACTGGACACCAAGACGCCCGACTCTGCCTCGGCTCCCGCCTCTTCTCCATCGCCTGCTACAACCTCAGCTGCTAGAAAGAGTCCAGCACCGAGTCCTGTTCCGAGTCCAGCAAGTCGAAGCAAATTGAGAGCCAGGACTCCAGAGAGAGGAAGTCCAAATCCTGGCCGAGCGTCACCCAACGCCTCAGGTCGAACTCATGTTCACGACTTCATGTACCTGTTGAACCTGGTCCAAACTTAGACCGTGCTCCTACGTGGCTGTGAAATCAAATCAAAGAAATCGGTTTCAGAGTGGACCGTGATTCCAGGTTTTCTTTTCTCTTCTTTTCTAAACTCTTTTCAGGGAATAAAACACTTCATTTTTTCTGTTTCTCTTCAGCCTCAGAGAACGAGTCTCCTGCAGACTGGAGGTCCAGGCTCAAACCGGTCGCCAAAGATACAAAGTGAGTTCTTCCTCATCATTTTACGGCTGAGAATCGAAGCGGTCGCAGCAGTCTGCGGTCGAGGGCGGGGTCCGACCTGGACGGTGTAGACCAGGGCCGTCAAACTCATTTCCGTTTGGGGGATGATTCTGTAGAAATTTAGTGAAATATATTTTGACAAAACATCACCAACATGAAGTGTTTGAACTTTTTTTTTTCATTTTCAAAATTCATCAACTGGGCCAGATTGAACCCCCGCAGCGGGCCGGTCTTGGCCCACAGGCCATATGTTTGACAGCCCTGGTTCAGACAGTCGGTGTGATGTCAGGAAGGCTTGAAGCCAACCATCATGCACTGCAGCTTTGACTGTGCGAGGACTTCTTGTCCCCTGATGTTCTGTCACCGTCCATCCGTCCTCTGATCCGTGTCTCCAACCACTCCCCCTACTGGACGCCTGGACCTGCTGCTCGTCCACATGTCTCCTCACATGTATTTCTGTTGTGACTGTGTTCAGTTGTCTGTGGAGCAGCATATGTTCAACCCCTGCCCCCCCGCCCCCCCATGACCCGTCCTCTCGCTCACGTGACTCCCGTGGACACGGGGCGTCGTACTAACAACCTGCCCGCTGCAGACGCTGACTCTCATTGGCTGCTGTCTCTTCTGTCCACAGACCACAGACCAACAAGTCCACAGAGACCCCAGTCGGGCCCCCGCCCCCCAGGGTTTCTACACCCATCATTTCTGTCACTCCACCTTCACAGAAAGGTAAAAACATTTCAGTTTGTCGTTCATTTTTCCAAACATAGTCACGTTGGTGTCGTTCTCTCGCTCTGATTGGTGGATTTTTTTTTTCCTTCTTCTTCTTCTTCAGGATTACAGAACGGTGCAGGAGCTCAGACCACGGGAACCAAGACCGGGTCCAAGACTGTGAAGGTACCAAACCTGCACCAACACATTTGACTGAATATGGTGTAAATATATTTGTCACAGTTTAACCGGGGAGTTCCCCCAGCAGTCTAGGCCTAGAGCAGCGACTAAAGAATAGCTCAGATCAACACAGTACCCTGGTGGGGGGCAGAGAGGGGGGGGTCACTCTGGACCACCACTGCCTCCAGTAAAGTGTTTGTCCGGCGTCCGCAGGTGAAGCCCGACCACATCCCCACGGAGGAAATCCTCCAAGAACTTCAGGACATCGAAGATCGTTTGAACGATCTGGAGAAGACGGGAGTGGAGCTGGAGATGAAGCTGCGTCAGAGTGAGGAAGGTGAGAGAACACACACACACACACACACACACACACACACTGGGACCAACACACACTCACTCCACTGTCTGCTGTGTGTGTGTGTCAGAGGGTGAAGACGAGGCGGTCATGGACGAGCTCATGGTCGACTGGTTCAACTTGATCAGGAACAAGCAGGTGGCCATTCGCCGGGAGTCCGAACTGGTTTACATGTGAGGTCACACACACACACACACACACACATACAGAGTGCAGGGTGGACTGACACAGCGGTCAGTGGGACAGACTTGTAGCCAGAAGGTTGACAGTTTGAATTCCCAGTGTCCCCCCTCCTCCTGCCCCCAGCAGGACGTCCTGGAACAGGAGAGTACACAGCTCAGAGTACACAGCTCAGAGTACACAGCTCAGAGTACACAGCTCAGAGTACACAGCTCAGAGTACACAGCTCAGCAGAGTACACAGCTCAGAGTACACAGCTCAGAGTACACAGCTCAGAGTACACAGCTCAGAGTACAGAGTACTGCATCAGAGACAGGTAGAAGCCGTTACTGTTGTACGTTGAAATACTTTTCCTCTAAACGGGATCTGAGTCGACAGAAAGTAAATGAAATAAAGTCTCAACATTTTGATGATTTTTTTTTTTTTAAACTGAGTTTAAATGTTGACAAATTCATGTCGTTCAGACTAATTCCAGGTGTAGGGTTTTAAACAGAAATTAAAAAAAATATTTCCTGTAAATACTCAGAGTAAATATGACGTTTTTACTGTCGTTGTTGTTGTCATTGTTGTTGATGTTGTTGTTGTTGTTGTTGTTTTTGATGTTGTTGTTGTTGTTGATGTCGTTGTTGTTGATGTTGATGTTGTTGTTGTTGTTGATGTTGTTGTTGTTGTTGTCGTCGTTGTTGTCGTCGTTGTTGATGTTTTTTTGTTTTTTTTTGTCCAGAGGGAAAACTCAGGAACTGGAGGAGCAGCAGCCGAGTGTGGAGCAGGAGATCAGGAGACTGATGGAGAAACCAGGTGAAGATCCACACAAACAGAACACATCGCTGGTCCAGAGTGTGTGAATAATGACCTGCTTTTGTTGTTGATGTTGTTGTCGTCGATGTTGTCGTTGTCGTTGTCGTTGTTGTTGTTGTTTTTGTTGTTGTCGTTGTTGTCGTCGTTGTTGATGTTGTTGTTGATGGTTTTTTTTTTTTTTGTCCAGAGGGAAAACTCAGGAACTGGAGGGGCAGCAGCCGGGGGGGGAAACACTGTGGGACAGAGAACGGGAGCAGCAGCTGATGGAAAAACTGGTGGGAATCGTCAACGACAGAAACGCCATCGTGGAGGGTCTGGACGAGGACAGAATCAGGTGGGGGACACGGGTCACGGGTCACGGGTCACGGGTCACGGGTCACGGGTCACAGGTCACGGGTCACGGCACGGGTTCATATATATTTGCTGAATTCAACTGGTGTAAAGGATTTTGGTTTTTCTTATGGGAGTTCCCCCCAGCAGTCTAGGCCTGGAGTAGTGAGCACTGAGAAGAACTCAGGTTTAACGTGTGGAATATTTTATGATTTTTTATTTTTTATGAGAGGATATAGTATTATCAAACGCAGTAAAATATCAAACACACACTTTTAAATTTTTTTTTTTTAAACCCGTCTGTGTTAAAAGTTACATCAAATAAAACTGGTGTTGAATTAAAATCCGTGAAAAATGAACAAGAATTGTTTTATTTCTGTGTCACGTCCAGGGAGGAAGAGGAGGACGAGGAGTTCAACAAGATGATGATGACGACGTTCAGTGAGTGTCTCCGCTCTGATCATGTGACCTCCGCTCTGATCATGTGACCTCCGCTCTGATCATGTGACCTCCTCTGTGTAAACAACCAGAGCAGGACGTCCATCACTGCTGCTAATTAAAGCAGACACCATTAGCATCGTGGTTCATGGAAGTTGGTGTGTGTGAGGGTGTGTTCGTAAATCTGCACTGCATTTTTTTCCCTGAAGGTGCCGCTGGGTAATGTTTTGGTCTCATTTGATCTAATGACTGCTAATGGAAAAAAACACCAAACCAAATGCTGCCTTCCTCCTCCTCTTCTTTTTTTTTTTTTTTTTTTTTCCCTTCGATTAGACAAATGGATGGTGTTAGCTGCTTAATTCGACCTTCTAACAGCCGCCGGTTTAAACCGCCTTCATTTGCAATTCATGAACGTGAGAGAACGCCTGAAATCCTGGAGATTTATGGAACGCAGGCGTGAGGTTGTTGTGTCACCGCGAGTGAAAGTTTGAACCTTTTTAGTCTCTGTTCATCATCAAGTCACTGATTGGTCGTTACCATCCATCCATCCATCCATCCATCCATCCATCCATCCATCCATCCATCGTGAATGTAATTCTCTCCTTGTTGTTTTCTTGTGTTTGTTTAGATGTAAAGAAGGACAAACCAAAGAAAAAGTCTCTGTTTCCCTGGAGAAACAAGAAAGAAGGATGACGACGATGACGACGACGATGACGACGATGACGACGATGACGACGACGACGTCGCTGCTGCTGGAAACGCCTCAGAAAGGTTCTGTTTTTAACCTTCTCTGGTTCTGTTGGAGTTTCAGCCCAGAGTTCTGTCAGTCACAGATCAAAGATAAACATTTAGTCTTACTTTGTTTTAACGGGGATTTTAGAAACTGTTACTATAGAAACCAAACATACAGCTTTATTTTTTTTTAAGTTATCAAAACTATGACTTTTACATATTCATTAATTTTTAACCTTCATCATGCAGTGACAGGAACTAAAGACGCCACTTGTTTCAGTGTTTAACGCAGTGGTCAACAGTTTCTAAAGATCAAATCTCATTCATCACACTGAACCACATCAGACGTGTGTTTACTACTATATTAAGATATTTTTAAAAAAAAGTTTTTAAACGTGTTCAAATCATCTGCAGTCGTTGTTGACATCAACCTTTATTTTTTTAACAATCACTTTTTATGGGCATTTTATAATGATCGCTGCCTCGTCATGTGTGTGTGTGTGTGTGAGAACTGGTCCATATTGGACTTTTATAAAATTCATATTTCATCAGGGTTTGTATTTTTCACCTGTCTGCGTCTGTTAAAAAGCACTAATGTGATTTGTTTTTCTTTATAATCTTAGTTTTATTGGTCAGATGTCAACGTTGTTTAAAGTTAATTCTCACTAAAGTCTTATTTTAAAAATGTGGTATTAATCTTTGCGCTACAATAAATTTGACAGTATTCTATAAAAACACAGCATTAGTTTCTTTATTCTTAATTTTTTTATATTTTAACAATTGATTTTCTAAGCTCTTATTAAGTGATTAAACCAAAGTTTTTTGGGTGAGAAATGATCAAATATTTTATATTATATAAAACAATAAATTTATATTTGTAGCATACAATTAAAATGCATTTTATAATTTCTAAAAACGACATTGATGAAAAAGTATCTAGAAAAGATGTCGTTTCTGTACCACCAGATGGCAGCATTTGCTGTGTTTTGTCACTGACAGCTTTAGCTCCGTAGTCATTCACGGAGGGAAGAACCGCGGCCTGTGACGGACTCCGGGTTAATGAGACACGCGGTTAAATGTAACGTTAGTCTTTTAGTAAAAAAAATAAAAACTCAGATGGTTTTAGCCGTGAATTAACATTGATTTGTTTGCGCGTGACCTGATTAGCATAATTAAGTCTAATTGTTTTTACAGGTCACAAAAGATTCACGTTAATGACGCTTATAACGCTGTTATATTTGAAACTTAAAAAGCAAATAAACGTTTTTATCTCCAGTGAAAAACAATATCACACAAACACGTCATGAACCAAATCGGTATTTTGTGACAAAATTGATTAATAACAGTTAATAAAGTGTCATATCCTCAATATATGATTCCAAATTTCACAGCGACCTCTACAAAGATTTTCAACTTTTCTCAGTCTTGTCCACTGAAAACACAGTGTCGTCGTCTTCATCATCATCATCATCTTCATCATCATCATCATCTTCATCATCATCATCATCACCATCATCACCATCATCATCATCATCCTCATTCTCATCCTGAGTAAAACTGATCCAGGTGTTGATCCAGGTGTTTGACACAAACAGCTGTTTATCTGCAGCAACAACAACAACAACAACAACATCAACAACAACAACACCGATAAACACCGCAGCCGTGTCGCCTCAAACATCCAGTTAAACTTCAGGAAGAAGGAGAAGCGAGGAATGACAAAAGAAGAAAAGAGTCGGGAAATTGACTTTCTGCTTCTGGTTGTTTATTTTCTTAAGTGTGAAAATACAAACGTGCGTCGTCTCCTCAGCTCTGAAGGAAACATCTGTTCCTGTTGTTGTGCGTGAAAGCCTTTATTTCTTTCTCTCCTTTTCGTTCCGTGTCGCCACTAAACTCTGGGAACAGGTTTATCTCTGAGGTGGAAATGTGCCTTTAAGTCGACGACGAGGGTTGAAGTTTGAAGCTGACTGTAGATACAGGCGTCGACTGTCACACACCTTAGAAACTGTTGGACAGAATGTGATTCAAGTCACGGCGAAAATGTGTTAAACACACACACACGGACACACACACACACACGGGCGTGTTTTTCTTCATTCTCTTTTTTGTGATTTAAACAGGATTTAAATAGAAACTGCTTTTTGTACTTTTTGTACTTTTTGTACTTTTTGTACTTTTTCTTTCAGTTCCGGCGCAGTTTTACTCCAGCAGGTGCTACAGAGTTGATGAAAGTATTTGAAGGGTGAGTACTTTCACACTTCAACTTCAGTGGAAATATAAAATCCAAACTTCATTTTATTTTTTTATTTTTTTTTTACCACCTACATTTAATGGTCGCAGCTTTAATTAGACTCATTTAAATAAAGAACACAGAACTGTCAACATGAACAGGTGAAACAGGTGAAACCACGTCGCCGTTGGATGTAATTATTCAGATCAAACTCGTTGTTAATCCAATTCTTCTGTTATTGATTCTATGACAAGTTTCCGTTGGAGGAGTTTTAGTTCCAGTGAAGATCCTCGAGGTTAAACACCAGCTCCTCACCCGGCAGGAACTCGTCTTCTTCGTCTTCTTCTTCTTCAGTCTTTTTAACGCTCCCTACTGTTGACCACCAAGTCATCGTCAACATCCTGACCAACGACTAATGACTCACATTTTTTTCCCGTTTAACTTCAAACTCCTGGAGGATTTTATTTTATTTTATTTTATTTTTTAACCACAGTTTGAGCTCGGTGAAAAACACGTTCCCCAGTTTCATTTTGTGACCTGCGCTCGACCCCCGACGTCTGAACCAACAGGACGTTTGTCTGATTATGTTCCAGTTGGACTCTCTCTCTCTCCTCCGAGTTGTTACTGATCAATTAAAGGTCATAAACCAGAGTTTAGAAACAGAAACATCTTATTTTCCTTTATTAAACAAATCCATCTGGACCCTCTTAGGGACCGTCACTATAGTTACACACAGCAGCGTTCGCTCGTCACAAACACTGACGTATTATGATAATAAAAGGAGAAATATTGTCCCTGCCGCGCCGCCACATTTTAAAGGATTATTCCACGTGTTCTGAACACGAGCAGCTGAAGTGGTTCTGACGTCACCTCAGTATCTAGTCTACAACCAGCTCACTAGGTGTCGCTAATGTTGCGAATTAGCTCCATTTTTTTTTATAAAACGTGATTCTAATTTTCAGGTTAACGTCTTAGACGAAGGCCCGCGGTCCGTGTTAGGACCAGACCAGGGTTTAGAGTCCAACCACTCTTGGCTTACTAATTGGTCTAAATCAGTGGTACTCAAATGGTGGTCCGTGGTCCGTTAGCTGAACAGGCGGAAGGAGCTGTTTCCCTTTATCCCTGATTTTTTCTCTCTGGGATTTGATTGAGTCTGACTGTCTTCTGACTGTCTCCTGACTGTCTTCTGATTGTCTTCTGACTGTCTTCTGACTGTCTTCTGGCTGTCTTCTGACTGTCTGATGATTGTCTTCTGACTGTCTTCTGGTTGTCTTCTGACTGTCTTCTGACTGTCTTCTGGCTGTCTTCTGGCTGTCTTCTGGTTGTCTTCTGACTGTCTTCTGACTGTCTTCTGGTTGTCTTCTGACTGTCTTCTGACTCACTTCTGACTGTCTTCTGACTGTCTGATGATTGTCTTCTGACTGTCTTCTGGTTGTCTTCTGGCTGTCTTCTGACTGTCTTCTGACGATGCTCGTCCTGACGTGTGTTGACAGTGAGACGGTTGTTATTGATGTTAGTTTGACAAACGAACACAACAGTCTGGAGCCGTGTGTTCTGACCTGTTTCTGCCCCCCCCCTGCTCTCCTCCCCCCTTTCTTCCCCCCCTGCCCCCCTTCCCCCCCCCCCCATCAGTGTGTTTTGATAACGAGTTCTGTCGGAGAATAAACGCGTCTTTGTGACGGCAGAACTGGAAAAGACATCACAGACAAACGCTCTCAGCAACCTCTGGATGTCGCCCGTGGAAACCTGTGTATGTGGTCTCTGCGCACACACACACACACACACACACACACACACACACACACACGCTCCGTGGCTGTGGTGACAGGAGGGAAAGTCATTTGAGGGTTGGTGGACGTGAACGTCTCCATCTTTGTGTTTCTCTAAGTATCTGTGACAGAGCAGGAGGTCATGACCTGTGTGTGTGTGTGTGTGTGTGTGTGTGTGTGGTGGAGGCCTGTGGTGTTGCTTCAGCACAGAGGTGTAAATGTGTGCGGGGGGGCGACAGCAGAAACTCAGGCCCCCTGTGAGGGCAACAACAGCACTAACACATTAAATATCCATGCCCCCTGCTGGCTGGAGCTGCAGGCTGCCCTGAATCATTCAGGACCGCTCTCTCTCCCTGATGACACTCACAGAATATACAGCTGCAGGAATGTGCTGGAATCTCAATCTGCCATGTCAGCAACTTTGAAAAAAGAAAAAAAAAGAAAAAAGTCAGAGGACAGAGAAAAGGAAAAAGTAGCAGCGATTTTTTTTTTTTTTGGCACCTTGTTTGTCAGAGCAAAAGTTTTGTGCAGAAATGTAGACAACTTTCTTACAGGCAGATAAAAAGACAACTGGGCAACAGAGCCATCTAGCGTCAGGCGTCAGTATTACACGACGTTGCCTATAAAAATCGGTTTCACTAAATGTAAAACATTATAATCGACTCAACGATTTCTTGTTGCCTTCTCTGAGTTTGATAGAAAAAGACACAACACAAACCTGGAAATCCCTTCCGTTCAAAAACTCAGACGCGGGCCACGGCTTTGGTCTAAATTCGCACTTTATTTCCTAACACTTACAGGTTTGTTTTGTCCCCGTTTTCCCCTGGCCCCCAAAACAACAGGCACACAGATAGCGATGAGTTAAGGGACAGTCGAGAACAGTTTCAAACCCAAAACAGTTTCCAACAAAATCAACTCAGACAGAGAGAGACAGGGTATTTATGAAAGAGAGAGAGAGAGAGAGTCTCTCTCTCTCTCTCTCATTCCTTCTCTTTTCTTTAATAGTGTAAATTAGCATATAAATGAGAGGTAACACGTGACAACATCCACTCTGCTCCGTATCTGTCCACGGGGACCAGTGATTGTCTCTTTCACCTCCTTTCTTCTTCTCATCATTCCTTATTACTCTGTCTCTCTCTCCCTCTCTCTCTCTCTCTCTCTCTCTCTCTCTCTCTCCCTCCCTCTCCTCCCCCCCT
>NC_024315.1:1313213-1313792 GCF_000523025.1 Cynoglossus semilaevis | reverse complement strand
TCTCTCCCTCTCTCTCCCTCTCTCTCTCTCTCTCTCTCTCTCTCTCTCTCTCTCTCTCTCTCTCTCTCTCTCTCTCTCTCTCTCTCTCTCCACTCCAGATTTTCCCTCTTTTCTCTGCTTTCTTCAGCGGTGGAGGCTGAAGTGGAGTCGGTGTTTGTTTACCTGCCTCTCTGTGAGGTTAGTTTAAGTGAACTTAATTGCTCCTGACTAATTAGCAGATGAGTGGAGTCATAAGGGACACACACACACACACACACACACACACACATCTAGAACACCTCTTCTTCTGTGTCCTAAGTGTTCGTCCCCTGTTCCTGTGAGTCTCCAGACAGTCGAGCCTCAGCAGCAGCAGCAGCAGCAGCAGCAGCAGCAGCAGCAGCAGGAGGTGTTAATGACGTTAGGGTGTGTGTGTGTGTGTGTGTGTGTGTGTGTTCTCTGCTGGGACAGATCTGTGGTGTGTGTGTTGTCTGTCATCACACCAGTGGAAAAACATCTTCATACTTCACGTGTGTGTGTGTGTGTGTGTGTGTGTGTGTGTTTCCAGGTCTTCAGTCGCTCTACATATTAAAAGTCATAACT
>NC_024315.1:1311439-1312892 GCF_000523025.1 Cynoglossus semilaevis | reverse complement strand
TGTGTGTGTTTCTGTGTGTACTCCACTGTTGAAGTCTCAGGTTGGACCCATTTACAGGTATGTGTGTGTGTGTGTGTGTGTGTTGAGGTCAAAGGTCAACCCAGGAGGCTACAGGTTCACGGCTCGAGGTTTAATCATTGTCCGTTGTATTTACAGTGAACAGCTGTGTTTGAGACTCGAGTAAATACTTCACACAACATGGTAATAAGTATGTTTGGTGATAAAACCATATATATTTCTGTATATATATATAGACATATATATATAAATACATATACATACATATGATAATTACAGAAATATATTCATGTATTTATATATATATAAATATATTTTTCACCATATATACATCTATATATGGTGATAAAACCATATATATTTCTGTATATATGTATAGAAATATATATATAAATATCTGAAATATATATATACATATACATACAATTACAGAAATATATTCATATATTTATATATATATATTTTTTTCACCCCTATATATATATATATATATATATATACAGTATATATGTTTGTTTGTGTTTGTCATCAGTTTGTTGTTGGTCGTTGGCTCTGTCCTGTGGATTTCCCTTGTTAAAAAAACTCTAAAAAAATAAAAATAAAAATGAGAAGACGCTCAGAGAAGGTAGAAGATGGAGAGTTCTATTTCCCTTTATATATATTTATACATGTGTGTATATATGTGTGTATATATGCTGGACGTGTCCATCATCTGGACGGTCGGTGTCTCCAGCGTCCACTCTGCGGTGCCACAGTTTTGCTGACTGGACTCAGGACACACACACACACACACACACACACAGAGTCTGTGTTTGACTTAATCACTGGCTGGTGAAGACATTTTTCCAGAGTGGAGGACGGAGTCGGTCCAAACCAAACACAACCAAACAACTGTCTGTGGCATCGGAGCAGGAAGAGGACGGAGCCAGGAGGAAGATTTATCATTCACAGAACAGAACAGCCTCCTCCTCCTCCTCCTCCTCCTCCCATTCACATGAAGCTCTGACTTCCATCTTTTTATATCCATGGGTTTGTTTTTTTTTTGTTTTTTTTATGTTCCCAGTCCTGGGTTTTTGGGTTTTTGATTTATTATTATTTTATTTCATTTTATTTTTGAACGCTTTTGTTCCTGACGACTGACGTCTGAGTCTGAAACAACACCAGCACACAAGACGACGATGATGGACTGGAAGAACCAAATTGAATCACAGCATGTCAGGCTACACACACACACACACACACACACACACACACGCACACACACACACACACCACTCTCCCTAATCTAATCCCTGACTATCATCATCTCACAGATCTGACGGTGACACCACTCATATTCAATATCTCCAAACCTCCAGCCTTTTAGTTTGGCCTCTCAAACCACCGTGTAAAAGCTTCATCTTGGGCCATGATGATGAAATTACCCTCGATTACC
>NC_024315.1:1305333-1310036 GCF_000523025.1 Cynoglossus semilaevis | reverse complement strand
GACTCCCAAACACACAAACAGACACAGTCGGAGCGGCAGCTTCGCTCTAATGACGTCCTCTGAGTGTAATTAGTCTGGCCAATTAACAGCAGTAACGACGCTGGCATTCATTATGTCAAATTACAGTGAGCTGACGAAGTGTCGACTCAGCTCTGCTCACCTGCTGAGTCTCTGTGTGTCTGTGTGTCTGTGTGTGTGTTTATTAAACCAACACACATTTTTCCAGAAATGAATTTACACACATTTAGTTTTTCAGACCAACACACACACACACACACTCATGCATTCAATTAGCAGCCGTGCAGCAGGTCTGTTGTTGTCGTGGCCCGTTGTCGTGGCGATGCCTCTGTGGCCGACAGTAACGCCTGTGTGAAACCAGTTGGATCAGAACATTCCATTATTAAATCATGGAGATGGATTTCCTTTCCCAGCGTGTGTGTGTGTGTGTGTGTGTGTGTTATTAAACTCTGAGTCAGGTGGGACGCCGGTCGCTGTGACCTCCGTGGCCTCGGACGTGAGTTCACCATCAGACGTTTGCATGACGTTGATGGAAGCAAGGAACTGCTGATTGGCTAAGATTTGAATGTACTACCAGAGTACTACATTTATACTGCAGTAGAGTCCAGAGTAACTTCATGTCCACGAAGGTCCAGATCCTGAACCTCTGACCTGCTCTGGGTGTAAATATATATTTTTTTTAATTTAGCCTCGGCCTCTGCACGTCCTGAGGCATCAGATATACCAGGAGTTAGCGCTAGAGTTAGCTCTAGAGTTAGTGCTAGAGTTAGCTCTAGAGTTAGCGCTAGAGTTAGCGCTAGAGTTAGCTCTAGAGTTAGTGCTAGAGTTAGCTCTAGAGTTAGCGCTAGAGTTAGCGCTAGAGTTAGCTCTAGAGTTAGTGCTAGAGTTAGCTCTAGAGTTAGCGCTAGAGTTAGCGCTAGAGTTAGCTCTAGAGTTAGTGCTAGAGTTAGCTCTAGAGTTAGCGCTAGAGTTAGCGCTAGAGTTAGCTCTAGAGTTAGCGCTAGAGTTAGCTTTAGGATGTGATGTTAAAATCGTTAAAATCATTAACAGTTTTGTTTTTTTCATGCTGTTTTTGTTGACAGTGTTTGGACCTAAATGGAAAATAAAACTTTTGATTTTATTTTAGTTTTTATTTCAGTTTTCTGACCGACTGAACTTTTTAACCTGCTAATCCGATCGTATCTTTACCCTCAACACTCTTTACGCTCGCTCCTCGGTCGACGTTTGACCAAATGGACTTCATCACTTTCCATTGTTTATATTTATGCAAATGTACATGTGTGTAAATATATATGTGTGTGTGTGTGTGTGTGTGTGCGCACAAACAAAACTCAGAGACCACACAGTTCCTGTGATGGGCAATTAGCTCACGAGGCGACGCAGATGAACAGTCAGAGGCCACGGGAAACACACACACACACACACACACACACACTCACACACACACATAAACTCAGTCATGACGTCGCGCTGCTTGCTCTCTTGATAGGCAATTAACTTATTTCAGACACCTCATCAACGAGTGCAGAGAAATCCTTTAATCGGACGTGAGCACACACTCCTGCACACACACACACTCACACTCACACTCACACACACACCTCGCAGCTTTGCATATGCAGCGTGCATTACGGCGTTGATATGCAGCACGAAGGGAAGAGAATCTGTTCTGTTCGCTAGCGCCTCAGTATGGCTACATTTCAACTGCACGCGCAGAAACACATTTTCTACGCACGCACACACCGGTGCGCACGCACACACACACACACGTTGGTGAGGATTTGTCAGGAGTCCTGCTGAGTTAAGTAATCACACTCGGGTGTTTAATCACTAACGAGAACCTGATGATGCTCTTTAATTAACACTGCACTAATTGAAGCGGGCTGGCGAATCACAGCTCTCCATCCTGTCTGTTAACTGGCTAATTAGAGAGCGAAGGATTGTGGGTGAGAAAGCACCATCTGCAGGGGTGTCTGCGGCAGTTTGTGAAACCTGGAAATTAATTGGTTAAAGGATTATTTTCATCCTTAAAATTCTTAAAATTCTTTTTTTTTATAAACGTCTGTAAAAACCTCAACATTTGATCCATTTCTTTCTGGGATAAAAGACAAAGACAAGAAAAGGTTTTCAAAGTCCGAGGTTGTTGATGTCGTAAACATCAGTCCATCAGTCGACGCCATTTTATAAATGTGACGAATTTTTTTTTTACCACAAATGGATATTGGAACAATTGATCACATTTAGAAGATGCACCTCATGTTGACAACACCGCTAAGATGCTAACTGGCTAGCATGGTTAAGTTAGCGCACCTTAAAAGATTCGACTTTTTAATAATCCTAAAATTACGTATTTAGAGATGAAACTATTTTTTCAGATCATCTTGCTGACCTTTGACCTTCGCAGTAACCCCCCCCCACAGCCCTCCGTTCACTGTACGTTGGTTTTTCCTCTGCCATAAATCCGACAACAGCGACAACAGTGTGAATCCTCCGATCAACACAGATCTTCATGTTTGACACAAACATCGGAACGTAAGAACTGTAATCATCGCTCGTGTCGCGGGTTGATAGGATTGTGGCGTCACCGACGAATCAGAGCCGAGGGCGGAGGAAACCACTTGATGGGATTTTGACAACAAAGTGGGACAAGAAGTTTTGGCAAAGTTTTATACGAGGGGAAGAGGGAGCGGGGGGGGGGTCAGGGGGGGGGGTTCAGAGCTACACGGAGGAGAGATTAGTGTTTTGTTAATGAGGATTACTGTACAAACCCATGAAAGACGGCGTAGCTAAGTGCCTCCGTCATCAGAACGATTTAGTTCCTGGCTCCAGTTTGAAAGGATTTTCCAAACAATGAAATGTAATTATGATTGTTCTGGAAATGAGACCGACGCAGCTAAAAATACAGTACACGGCCGCGCTAACGCGGCGTAACGTCGGCGTGTTTGTTCTGACGGCCTTTGTCTGCAGGAGTGGACGCGGCTTCGCCGTCGTTCATTTACATGTCACAGGTAGAAGGCGGAGTCGGAGACAACTTCCTCCTTTGTTTCCACAGTAATGTCTTTGTCTTTATTTCTCCTCCTCTGATTCCCTGCAGGGGGCGGCGGCGGCCGTCGTCTGTTTATAGTTTCCACCTGGGAGCGGGACAAAGGTTTCAGAGATAATTACCAGGAAACAAACAGAGAAACTACTGGAAAACGATGGGATTGAGAGCAGAGAGAGGAGAGAGAGGAGAGAGAGGAGAGAGACGACCTCAGAACAAGTGGATTAACACTGCTGCGGCTGCTGCTGCTAACACTCCTGCTGCTAACACTGCTGCTGCTGCTGCTGCTGCCAACACTGCTGCTGCTGCTGCTGCTGCTGCTGCTGTTACTGCTGCTGCTGCTGCTGCTAACACTGCTGCTGCTAACACTGCTGCTGCTGCTGCTAACACTGCTGCTGCTAACACTGCTGCTGCTGCTGCTGCCGCTGCTGGTGCTGCTCAGACATTCTGAATCTGAATAATACCAGTTCGATTCTTCTGCTTCAAATTATGTCCCAGTGAAGAAGGACAAAAGAAAACTGGTCCAAAACAAACAAAAACATAAAAATAAAAAAAGAGAAACTGACAACGGAGCGCTTCGTCGTTGGCAGTTGTGGAGATGTTTGGATCTTCTCCACCTGAACGTTCTTCTCTTATGAAGAGAAAGCTTTAATTAACATTTATTTGAATAATCTGATTATTCTCCAGCCCAGAGCGGAGGATGGAAACATGGAGTCAGTGGAACACCTGAAGGAGACCAGAGAAAATACTCTGAGTATCCACGTACTCCACGTACTCCACACGTAGGCTTCCTACTTCAGCCGCCTCTGATTTATTTATTTATTTATTGATCACTAATCCCTAATCTGGATTGAGAGTTCTGAGTTCTGAGAGAGTTCTCTTTTTTTCTTTGGTTTCTGCTGCTTCGTGTTCAATACTTCAAAAGTACTTTAGTACTGCTCCCCCGCTCCAACCTGACCTCCACAGACTGGGACACAGTGAGTAACAACTGACCACGACACGAACACTGAGATCAGAACATGCAGCCCACAGATGCCTGGCCATGTGGGCTACATGCTACATGCTACATGCTACATGCTACATGCTACATGCAATATGCTACATGCTACATGCTCTTTCCTCCGTAGCCAGTGTAGCTTTCCAACCATTAGGAGTTGGGACAAAGATGACGAGGAGCGTCACGTTCAACACAGCTAACGCGTTAGCCTGGTAAAGTTACCGCACTTTAAAAGATAAACGTTTTTTAATAATTCTAAAATGCCATAATTATTTTTTTTGTTAATAATAATTAATTATTATTTCATAATTTTTTCAGATCAGCTTGCTGACCTTTGACCTTTGTAGTAATTAAAGTACAACAACGCTACGACGAGGCTAACACGGAAAGAACAGCGTGTTTGTTTACAGTGAAGGTTAATGACACACACACGGTGTGTGTTTGTGGTGTAAACACCGACGTGAACACTGGTGGCGCTCACTCACCACGGATGATTGACAGATCCGTGTGTCTCGACACGCACACACACGGCAGTACAGGTAGAACCGATGTGAAGGAACCGGGGGAACAAAGGGCTAATTAGTGATGATGAGAAGTTAATTTAGTCAGACACCTCAGGTAATAGTCTCTGCCTCCCTCCTCCTCACC
>NC_024315.1:1303359-1305200 GCF_000523025.1 Cynoglossus semilaevis | reverse complement strand
ACAAACACAAACACAAACACAAACACAAACACAAACACAAACACAAACACAAACACAGACACAGACACAGACACAGACACGTTGACACAGACGCTGCAGCGAGCGGCGAGGCTGTGAAACAGGTGAGCGTCGAGTTGACTCTGTGGGAAATTACATTATCTTCTGTTTTGACATCGCTGAACTGCAGTACGCTGTGTGTGTGTGTGTGTGTGCGCAGTAGGGAGAGGGAGAGAGCAGTTGCAGTTGAGATGGTTTCTGAGCTAAATGTTTGCTAGCAGGTGAGCCTGTTGTTGACAGATGGTGTTTGCGAGAGAAGCTCACTCCCTGCTGAGCCTCACCCCAGGAAAACGCTGTGTGTTTGAACGCAGGACGGGCCAGTGTACACACACACACACACACACTCACACACACTGTTTTCGAACCTGTTCACTTGGTCTTATTCACAGCACAGAGTCGACAGAGAAGAAGAGAAAGTGTTAACGTTTGAAGGTTCAGTTGTTCTGTTTTTATAAAGTCATCAGTGACAGACATTAGACGCTGGACACAGAATATTCTGACATTCATTTATATTGAATTTATATGTTAAGAGTGTCAGCAGGAGGAGCATTAGCTGCTTTTTCTCCCCTGCAGGTGGTGCTACAGTTGAGTGTTGTGTTGTTGAATTCTAATCTTCTAACTTGATGAAAA
The DNA here is from genome assembly GCF_000523025.1 of Cynoglossus semilaevis. NCBI lineage: Eukaryota > Metazoa > Chordata > Actinopteri > Pleuronectiformes > Cynoglossidae > Cynoglossus > Cynoglossus semilaevis. The sequence continues at coordinate 1,304,513 of NC_024315.1, read as the reverse complement.
CGTCAGACTGAAAATGACAAAATGGCCGTAAACACAAATATATATATATATATATATACACACATATATACAGTGTATATTTGTATATATGTCTATATATATACATATATATATGTGTATATATATATACATATATATACAGCGTATATATATATATACTGTATATATGTATATATATATACAAACATGTATATACATATATACACTGTATATTTGTATATATATACACATATATACAAATATACACTCTATATATGTGTATATATACACACACATATATACACTGTATATATGTATATATGTATATATATATATGTACACTGTATATATGTGTATATATATATATATACACTGTATATATATATGTATTTATGTATATGTATATATAAGTGGTAGATAATGCATGCATGGATTTCACTTGAACCTCAGAGCGGCAGTGACGGGGTTCTGAGTGACCTTTGCCCTTTGACCCGGTTGTCCCAGTCTCTGTGCTGCTGCTGGTCCTGACCAGTAATGACCGTGTCATTTTCTTCTCTGCGGTCAAACCAGCAACGACAGGAAGTCGTCGTGGACCTACCCTGTAATCGACGGTTGACTGACAGGTGACTGTGCTGCCAGCGTTTGAAGCGGGTGTGTCTCTTGGACAGCGTCTCCCGTGATTGGCTCTCTAAGCTGCATTTAGTGCACGGATGTCCTGACGTAGTGTCCACAAATGTCCACTCTGGAAAACTTTGGTAAACGGCAGCCGACGTCTGAGACCTGTGGCGTGAACACGTCTGAGCGACTCTGGAACTCTGGACACGTCCATGATCCAAAACTGGAAAACTGGAACTTTCCAGAATAATTCTGAACATAAAAGCAGAAACCGGTTTCAGCACCTCTGCTCTGGACAGCGACCAGACTCCGGAGGAAAAACCGTTTTTTTTAGTCTTCTCTCAGAGGTGGTAAAGTCACAGGTGACGGACTACGGACCACATCTGGACTGAGAGCCACGGGTTGCCAACCTCTGGCCTAAATCAGTTTGTTTCCTGCTTGACTTTCTCTTGGCTAACAGTGTAACAACCTACGGACAAGAGATACAGTATCACCACCTAGTGTTGAGGAGTGGTATTAATCTACTGTTATACAGTGCTTGACCTCTGTGACCTTAAGAA
>NC_024315.1:1303041-1303347 GCF_000523025.1 Cynoglossus semilaevis | reverse complement strand
AGCGGGTCATCGTTTCTCTCTCACACACACACACACACACACACCGAGGTCCAGAGACGTCTTAATGGACCCGACTCGTCAGCGACCTTTTTTCTTGACCCCGGCCGACCGCAAATGGAGAGGAGCCATTTTGTGCCTCTGAGATGAGGTTAGTAGTCTGGTGGTGGCGCCGTCTCCCATCAGCAGGTCTGATGGAGCGTGGCATCTGTGGAGGAGTCACTATTAGAGCTAATGGCAGAATAAACAGCCTTTAAATCAGGCCTGTTGTGTGTAATGAGACTTAAAGTGTGATGACAAGAGGAGCGA
>NC_024315.1:1300480-1303007 GCF_000523025.1 Cynoglossus semilaevis | reverse complement strand
CGCCGCTCTGCTGACGACCAGACATTAAACAACCGCTTTAGTCGCTTTTTTTTTTTTTAGAAACTACGCGATTGTGATTGACGCTAAAACCGATAGAAACACAAGAGGAAGACGCTCCAGATGTTTGAACGACCGAGAGAGAGAGAGAGAGAGAGAGAGAGAGAGAGAGAGAGAGAGCTCCTGTAATTAGTCAGTTAATTACATCTGGATGGTGATCTGCTCAGGGGGACGGATGTTGTTTGAGCTGCGTGTGTGTGTGTGTGTGTGTGTGTGTGTGTGTGTGTGTCCTGGTTGGCTGTGTACACTCCAGAAAGCGTTTACTGAAATGGGAGCTAATTCTCAGTGTCTGAGGCCATTACAGTATTAATTTAATTTGGTTTAGCTGTCGCTAGCTCATTAACACGTCTAATTAATTCATTGACATCAGAATTAAGTTGTCTCACTGAAACTGACACCCCTCTCAGACGGGGGAGAGTGGGAGGAGAGGGAGCAACAGATTGAATGAGAAACGTCGGAGGGAGAGAGAAACGATCGGAATCTGGCTGTAGCTACAGTCGGAGAGCTGAGCAGAGTCAGTCGTCAGTGGAGGAGAAACAGAGACGGACCAGGAAATAAAAAAACAGGAAATAAAAAACCACAACATATAAAACCACGACATAAAAAACCACGGCATAAAAAACCACGAAATAAAAAACCACGACATAAAAAACCACAAAATCGAGGAATTCTGCACGTCTGAAGAAATAGTTTTCGTCTTCATGGCCAACATCACATGACAGTGATGGATGGATGAACCGTCAATATCAGATTATATCAGATTATATCAGATTATATCAGATTATATCAGATTATATCAGATTATATCTTTATGGAAACCACAACTCTGAAATACTGATTTTTTTTATCAAAACAACTTTTTGACGTTGTTGCCTGAACTTCCTGTCTGTCTTTCTGCCCGTCCCACGCCCCCAACGTTTGACACCCTGACGGTGTGCACTGCTGGTTGGGCGGGGCCACCGGTCCCTGTCTCCTCCCACCAATCTGCCGCCACACCTGCTGCCACTCAGACAGTCGCTGAGGTTTGTCCAATCAGACGGCCTCGTCACCTGTTTGACAGTTTGTCCAAATTAACCCCCCCCCAAATAAACCCTGGATTCTGGGGCTGAATCTCACCCACGCCCTCTTCTGTTCTCACTCTAAATTTTTCCCATATTTTCTTCCTTCCATTGATTTTCTTGCCAGACGTGAGTCGCCGCCGAGCCGCTCCGACCATCTGCTCCCAGGTTTCTTGGAGTTAAAACAAATGTGAAGGAGACAAACGTGTCCATGTTGACTTACCTGGGCGCCAGTTAATTAGAGTTCTGAGACAGGATTACGTCGGCTCCAACCTGGCGGGGGCGCCAAGTTAGAGGTGGGACACCTTTGGAAGTGGCACGGGGTGTGAGCCCGGCTGGAGGAAGGGATTATTTGGATGTAACACGCAGTGGGTTTCTTGTTAGAGGGGGGGCGTCTTCACAGTCTGTCTCTGTGGTAAATTTGATTAAGGCTGGCAGGAAGAGGGGGTCCAGCCGTGAACAGGTGCCCCTCACAGCTGAGTCGGGTTCAGCCCCTGGTCTCCTGCTCCTTCCTGCTCTTTGTCTCCACAGAAAACCAACACCACCGACGTCCTGGATGGTTTTTTTTTCCCCGTCATAGTTTCACGTCCAGCAACGGAACTTTTTTAAACTCTTCTCCCTGCTAAACCTCTACTGACGCCCCCTAGAGGTTTGTCAAAACGTTTCACGTCTGCAAATCCAAAAAGTATCCAATCAAATACAGATACCAGTACATCCCTAATTATTACTGTATTTATCAGCCAAACACTGTAGTAGTAGTAGTAGTAGTATTAGTAGTAGTAATAGTAGTAGTATTAGTACTAAAACGCGGCCCAACAACCACCATCGGTTTGTGAACCACAGCTTGAGAACAACAGCCAGAGAGTTAGTGGTGGTGAACAGTGTTAGCTCAGAGAACGATTAGCGCTCAGGTGATATGAACTGTAATGATGGACCACGCAGACCACTGACCACGCGGCCCACTGACCACGTGGACCACTGACCACGCGGTCCACGTGTCACGTATTTGATACAATGTGACAAAAAAAACATCAGAATAGAACGATGAAGTGGAACCTTCCAGAGTCGGTCTCTTCTCCACTTCTTGGACAGTTCTGTTCCTTTGGAGGGGGGGGACAGGGGGGGGGGGGGCGGGCAGAGAGACGTGGTGTGCAGAGAGACGTGGTCTGTGACAGACAGGCACAGACACACCTCACCTCCTCGGAGCAGAGGAGCTACACCACCAGCTGCATCAATTAACCCCTGGTTCCTGCGGGAACTGTTAGCAGCCAGAACAGCCTTTCAAACTGCATATGGCTGCAATTAGAGCCGCCAACGTCAGCCAATCACGTGGCCCCGATATTCCAGTATAGATTTTCATCAAATGGCCCTTTTTTTATGGCACTATAAACCGGAATTAAAGGAGTAAAAAG
>NC_024315.1:1294742-1296809 GCF_000523025.1 Cynoglossus semilaevis | reverse complement strand
CGGCCCCGGCCCCCCCTCCCTCTACCAGACATTTTCCCAGTCCTCAGTCCAGTCCCGGCTGCAGGGACATGACTCTGACTCCACTGTCATAAAGACGTTACTGTCGTCAGCGTAGACTGTGATCACGCACACGACGGCGGAAAGAAATCGGCTGAAAATGTAAATATGGTGTTTGACGACTTTGGTGGATTTGACAGAAACTTTTGTTTCAGCAGCATTCATGGGAGTTAGTGAAAACAGATCAACAGTCAGTTTGATTAATTATCTTTGTTGTCAATCAGTTAAAAAAAAAACATCGGCCTCAAAACGACAGAAAATATTTACAAGAATCTAAAAAAGTCTAAATATAAACACGAAAGAAAATCTCCGACACAAACATGAATGATAGGTTTTTAATTTATTTATGTATGTGAGCAACTTTAATCGTCTTCTCAGCGTTAGCGCATGCTACTTCTATTAGCCATTAGCCACATTAGCCATAGCTGTTTCCTGGGAAAAATTCAATACATTTTTTTTTAATTTTATCACTGATTTATTTGAGTTATACATAACTTTATCTCTGCAATGTCATCTATTTCCGTGGCTACCTGTTAGCGGTGTTAGCTAACGTGCCCTTAGTTACGTCTGTCGCGATTCCTGTATATTTTCTAAAAGCTTCGTCAACGTGTTTGTGAAGAACATCGTGAAAGAAAGAACGTTTTTGGTGCTGATTTTTTTGTGTGTGTCTGTACTGGTGTTTGTGTGGTTGTGTGTGAATATGTGTGTGTGAATGTGTGTGCGTGCTTAGCGTGTGTTAGCCGTCATGCTGAACATGCCCCGGGGCCGTCGTTTCACCTCTCGCTCCGGGTGTGTGAACAATATATTCATTTATTCTGTCTCTCCAGCGCCTCTCTCTGTGTGTGTGTGTGTGTGTGTGTGTGTTTGTTCTTTAAGCTCTCAATAATAAGGTCGGCCATGGTGCATCACAGATAAGGCATTAGGCTGTTGACCTCTGACCTCAACGTTTGTTTAATACACAGACCCTTTGACTAAGACCCGGGAGAAGCCATGTTTAAGAAGCGCAAACTGCTTAATGAAATCTGGGAGTGTGTGTGTGGGCGCACACACACACTCACACACACACACTCACACACACACTCACACACACACGCTCACACACCAGTCCAATAAAACAGCTGTATTTAAAGCGAAGTCCTGATGACGTTGAAGATCCTGGAGATTTGGTCTGATCGACGTAGCCGTTAGCCGTTAGCTCGTCATCACGTAAAGACAAACAGACACTTTTTTTTGTGGTGTTTTTTTTTCCTATAAATATGAATTAAGTTCAACACTTCACTATAAAATAATAATGTAGTAATTTAGTAATTTTGACTGTTATTTAGTGACTACGTCTTTAAACTGTGAAGGCGTCCGTCACGCTAGCTAGCTTCAGGCGCTACAGCGCTGAGCGCCTCCTGATCCTGATTCTAAGTCACTCATTAAGTGACACGTGTTACAAAATAATAAATATATATTTTAATAATAATAATATATTTTCCATTTATTTTCCAATTTCCATGAAGGTTTTTTTTAGATTTTATTTTATTACAGATTTAAGACTTTCTGTTTCATGGCTTCAACTCCAGTCCTGCATCACTTTGCTTCCACTACTGCCCCCTAGCGTTTATATATATATATATTTATAAAATATTTTTGACCAGAAAGGGTCTCTAAAATTTGTACAAAAAATAAAACTGAAGAATACAAGTAGGGGGCAGCATTTCTTCCTTTACTTCTTTTGTGAATTATTCACTGTGTAACGTGTTTTAAATCTGTTGTTTAAAGTTGACTCAGAACAGATGTGGAAATATTGGAATTTGTCTTCATTTAGTCAACGCTCTTCTTCTTCTTCTTCTTCTTCTTCTTCTTCTTCAGTCTGAACGGCCAGGCTGGACTCACAGGTCAAAGGTCACAGTCACAGATCAGTGGAGACTGGATAATAAATGAACGGAGTCTGTAGTTGGATGAAAAAAAAAGGAACTGTTCTCAGTTGTCTCCTCTGCTTTTCATCCACATCACTGAAGCCTC
>NC_024315.1:1288588-1293588 GCF_000523025.1 Cynoglossus semilaevis | reverse complement strand
CAGTTCATTTAGTGGTCCTGTGTGTGTGTGTGTGTGTGTGTGTGTGTGTGTGTGTGGGCCTGAGGCCTCTTCATCTCATCAGCAGAAATCTATTCTGCTCAGACTCCTCCAATAAGGTTGGTAATGACGCTCCACTCTAATATTGGGACTGTCCAAATTGAACACATTTAAACTTTAATGCAAGTCAAGTCCTGGGGAGAAGCTAATCTCTGTGTGTGTGTGTGTGTGTGTGTGTGTGTGTGTGTGTGTGTACTGTAAAGCACATTAAGTTGTCGCTCCTCTCTGACCAAACTAATGAATTTAGGGGAGAACAGTTCCAGGAGGAGGTGAGAGTTGGGCTGAGACACATGTTGTTGATGGAGCCACAGTGTCAGTGCAGCTCCTCAACGACTAAAACACATTTAAACCCCCCCTCCTCTGCCCCCCCTCCTCCTCTGCCCCCCCCCACCATGAACACAGGGAGAGTTCACGCTCTCCGTCTAATGTTGTTATAAAAGAGTTCAAATCAGGAACTTTATTTTTTTTAATGATCTCAGCTCAGCAGCAGTTATTACAATCAATACAAACAAAATAATACATTTTACTGCTACGCTAACGTCCGGTTAGCTCCTCCAAGCTAATAGCACAACAAGGTATTATTTAAAAGAAAATGTTTTTCATTAACCGAAACAAAAGGTTGAATTTAGAGAGAGTAGAAAGTCGACATCAAAATGTAAACACAGAACACAGAACCATCTGGATGTCGCAAGTTTAGTCACGTAAACGTGGCTAAACTGAGAGCGGATACAGTCGATTACACCGAGAGTTAGAACGAGTTAAAAAAAACCCCCAACAACCTGTCAATCATTATTTTATTACATGAATATTCTCATATAACTGCAGGGGGCAGCGATGGGCTGTAAATGGTTGTTTTTATATTTATACTTAAGTTTCAAAATAAGGATTCGTTCAAAGTTTGTGATCTAGCGCTTAGCATAGCTAGCCAACGTAGCCTGTCAGTTAGCCTGACACTTACTGACGTCTGTCTGTACAAAGAACAATCATGATTTACAAATAATTACATGACGTCTGTCTGTACAAACAACAATCATGATTTACAAATAATTACATTTAAGGTCGTTTTAAAAATTACTCACAAATGTTAGTTTTTTTTTACATGTAAATTTGTCAATAATAACGTTTCATGTCCGTCCACTGTGTGTGTGTGTGTGTGTGTGTGCAGAGTTTTAGCAGTAATCCATGAAGAACGGTCTTCCTCCTCCGTTTCCTCTTCCTCCCAGGATGTCAGGGTCACATCAAAGAAGAAGCGGTGACCTTTGACCCGGCGACCCCGGTTTAGCAGCTTTCTGAACGAGCAGGGTGAGAATCCATTAGCTACAGTGGAACCAGCGACCCGACACTAACACAACAGACTTTAAATCAGCGCCGGAGAAAAAAAAAAAAAAAAAAAAAACAGCAGGGAGAAATCAGAGGGAAAATAATTAAAGGTGGAAATCTAAGAGTTCTATTTTAGCGACGATGTTAATTATGCGTCTTTATTACCTTGATCATCTTTTTCTGACGTTAATATTTCAACGACACGTTTGTTTATACTGAAACACCTGATGAGCGTCGACTCAGAAAAAACCAGAGTTCTGGTTTTAGAACTAATGAAAAGTGACAGAGTCTGGAGTAAACTCTCTGAAAGCATGATTTATTTTATTATTTTTAAATTTTATTTTTTTTGTGCGTGTGTGTGTGTGTGTGTGTGCGTTGTGTGTGGGCTCTCACCTCCATTTAAATCAGCCCCGGCTGCTGCTCCCTGTTTTTGTCCCCTTCACAATGAGTAACTTATCTAAACCATTTGCTGCTCAACGCTCAACTTCACCCGCCTGTTTATCCATTTTGGGCGTGTGCGCGGCCCCGTGGTTAGTATTCCGGCGCACACCTCCACACGGCCATTATCATAAAAAGACACATTCACATGCAGATGGATGGCTCTTAGCCTCTTAGCTCTGCAGCTAATGGCGCTGGCCACTTAATTAAGGTCACTTATGGACAAACTCTGTTAGCGCGGACGCTAATAAGTGCTGGCCAGACAATGGGAGTGAGCGCGCGTGTGTCTGAGGGTGTGTATGGTAATGATATTGCTGTGAAGCCTGACCTGCAGCCTCCATTATCAGCAGCTTATTGAGTGGTTTGTTTTGCAGAGTGGCTCTCAGAGGTGGGTATCACTGGAGCTGCACCAGACCAACAACTGGACACTTTAGGACACGCATCACAATACGTTTTAGGCTGAAGAGTGTGTGTGTGTGTGTGTGTGTGTGGGCTGGTTTAGGGCCACCAGGAGACCAGAGCCTCTGCAGTTTTCTCACCAGAACCATGTGGAAACTGAATATCCGGCACTCTGTTAATTTACGGCGCTCTGCTTCCCTCCTCTTCTCCTTCTTCTCCTTCTTCCGGAGCCTCTCCTCAGGTTGCCTCATCTAAAAACAATTAGTTCCCCCGAAGCAGACTGACCGACCGGTCGGGCTGGAGTCAACACACTGGTTATGTGTGTGTGTGTGTGTGTGTGTGGAGCGTAACGGCGCCCCCTCCAACATCACCACACAGGTCGCTTCCGTAGCCCGGGTGACCCTTCACCTCCAGCGGTGAGGAGGAGGGTGAGGAGGGTGAGGAGGGTGAGGGGGGTGAGGAGGGTGAGGAGGGTGAGGAGGGTGAGGAGGGTGAGGAGGGCGAGGAGGGCGAGAGGAAGACACTGATGCCCCGACACGCTGGGTTACCGCGCGACATGACAGATCACTTCTGGGCTCAGTTAATACAATAAGTGTTTGATTCTCAGGGTGGAGGAAGCGGCGGGCCATGTGGTCAGTAGGGGGCGTACATCTCAGCCACGTGTACTCACAGCCCACAGTATTTAATAATGAAGATTTAACTCACGTCACAATCATTTCTAAAAATGATTTTTTTTTTTTCTTCCGACGACAGAAGATGAAATTAAATCTATTGAATTTCTTTTGACCCTGTCAGGTGTCATCTGGTGACCCCAGCTGGGGTCATGACCCCCGAGTCATGAATGACCGCAATAAATCAAACCATGTATTAGGTCCAAATAGATCAACTCACTGAAGCCAAACAATATGTTTGTCAACATGATGTTTATATATATATTTAAATATATAAACATTTAGATGAATTTACTGAGATAAATGTGTCCTTTGATGTGGTGTTAACCAATAAGAACGTTTAAAATAAAACATCACCCCGTCTTATCACTGACACTGAGAAAACTTCAGGCACTGAGCCTTTAATCACCTGTTAATCCGTCACATTCTGTCTCATTAATCCAAACATGTGCAGAAACTTTCATCCACGTTTACCAACATAAAAAAACCCGCTCCGTTGCTATGGTAACTGAGCAACGACAACAGAAGGACAGATTTGTTTCTCCTTCGTTATTTTCTCTCTTTCTGACCGATTTTAAAAAAAAAATCATCACTGTTTTTTTTTTCAGTAATTATTTAGTCATTTCACGTGACCCCACCTGAATCCCCGGCGACCCCATGTGGGCCCCCGACCCCAAGGTTGATAAACAGTGATCACAACAGCAAAAGAGCACGAAGCTGAAAATAATGGAAATGTTTTAGAGTTTTTAATGAAACACTGCAGTAAACAAAAAAGTGAGTTTTTAATGAAACACTGCAGTAAACGAAAAAGTGATGGAAATGTTTTAATGAAACACTGCAGTAAACTGTAAAAACTGCAGTACTGCAGTACTACTGCAGTAGTTACTGCAGTACTTTTGGCTCCAACTCCATCAGCTCTAATTTAGCGCTGAAGTTAATTACAGATGATTAAACGTATTTATTCTTGGACAGCGACGAGGTTCTAGTCACATCTGTAACTAATGAAGACGGACACTGAATTATTTCTCTCCACACGGTTTAAAAACATCGTCCGACGGAGAGAATACGCTCATATTTCAATTCAGCATGAGATAAATTGACCCACGTGATGGTCTGCGGCCCGGGGGTTGGGAACCACTGGTGTAAATGGATGTTATTATTATTATTATTATTAAAACAATGAACGTGACCATGAAAATAACTATTAATGGGACAATAAAAATGACTACATAAGACTAAATAAACAAGACAAAGATATAACAAAAATCCCAGACTACCACAGGCAGTAAGCAAAAAAAGGTGCAGGCAAGGTAAAATGGAGGGAAATGAGTGTCAGGGATGATTTGTGACAGAAGAATATTAGGAAAGTTCTCAGCAGTCTCTATGTTATTGCTCTGAATGTTCACTGGTGTATGGTGGGAGATTCTCCTACAGAAATCAATCACCATCTCCTTGGTTTTGGTGGTGTTAATGTGAAGTCACTTCACTTCACACCACTTAACAAACTCAATGATCACTAGTGATGTGTCGTTCGTAAGTGATTTGTTCAATATGAACGAATCTTACACATGACTCGTGACTCCCGAGTCATATGAAAGATTCGTGACTTGTGACTCCCGAATCATATGAAAGATTTGTTCATATTGAACTTGTGAATCACTCACGAATCACTCTATATGAACTAATCAATGTCTGCGAACAAATTACTCTCTGCCAACTAATCTTTCACTGCCAACTAATCTTTCACTGTGAACCAGAGGTGTGGACTCGAGTCTCATGAAATGTACTGTGGAACAAATACCTGGGAGTAAAATACTGTAGTATTATATATTATATATAACTCAAAGGTCAAAGGTCAGCAGAGGGGTCGCTCTTCACCCTCGTCCAGATCTGATAAAAACAAAGTGAAAGATATATATGTGTGTGTGTGTGTGTGTGTGTGTGTGTGTGTGTGTGTGTGTGATGAATGGTGTGTGACAGGTGGAGAGGATGAAAACTCCAATTATCACCCACTGATACCTGTTCCTTTCTGCACATCAGCAAACACACACCTCAGAGTGGAGAAGGGGGGGGGGGGGGGGGAGGGGGGGGAGCAAACACGCGGGGGGGCGGAAC
>NC_024315.1:1286333-1287843 GCF_000523025.1 Cynoglossus semilaevis | reverse complement strand
TGTACTGTTGTACTGTTGTACTGTTGTACTGTTGTACTGTTGTACTGTTGTACTGTTGTACTGTTGTACTGTTGTACTGTTGTACTGTTGTACTGTTGTACTGTTGTACTGTTGTACTGTTGTACTGTTGTACTGTTGTACTGTTGTACTGTTGTACTGTTGTACTGTTGTACTGTTGTACTGTTGTACTGTTGTACTGTTGTACTGTTGTACTGTTGTACTGGTATTTTTACTAACCTGACTCCCAACCTGCAGGTGGAGCCAAAAAATAGTCATATTTTATTTATTTTTTTTGCTAAAGTCAAACCTTTAATTTGGTTGTTTTTTTCACTTTAATAAGTATTATATTTCAGTTCAGATGACTGTCAGCTCTAATGTCTGGTGGTGCTGTCCACCTCCAAAATATATTATGTTTAAAAAAAGTTAAATGTTTAAAAAAATAAATAAATCAGTCACCAGTTCTAAAGGACTGAACCAACAGTTCTAACCTGGAACTTTACAAACGCTATTTTTATTTAAGGACTTTTTTTCTTACCACCGTCGTCTCAGAGGCTAAGCTAGGCTAACCCTGCTAACACCACCTTCCTCCTCCTCCTCCTCCTCCCCCGTTTTTAAAAGCCAGCTTTCAGTCGGACACTGCTGCGTCTGATTCACAGGTAAATAAACGTCTGAGGCTCCAGAACCAGTCTGGGTTTTGGTTGAACTCTTCAGTTTCCAGTTTGTTCTGTTTTTTCAACATTTATCAGGTTCAAATGTTTTGGTTAAAAAAAAACAAAAACCGTCGCGGCTTCAGTTGAAAACGACTGAATGGAACTGTTGAAAACCGTGAGGTGGAATGTTCTCGCGTGTGTTCGTTCCCGCTCATGTGTTTGCAGTGTTTGTACAGTGAGAGTGTGTGTGTGTGTGTGTGTGTGTGTGTGTTATAGTTGGGTGGCGGTCACTGGATCGTGACCTGGCTCTGGTCCATGCTGCTGTGAACACTGGTGTAAATGTGTCTGCACGTTCACCGTGACCTGCGCTGTTTTCTTTATCCATCCGCTACAGCACGTGTCCAAGTCAAGGCCCGCGGGCCAAATGTGGCCCACCGAGTCATCGTGTGTGGCCTTAAAAAAGTGTTTAATTGCCTGAAAATATAATCCAGGCTGCTGAGATTTCTAAGCCAAAGACGTTCAAGGCCCTGAGGTGACGGTGGGTTCGAGGCCCAGTGAGCATCTTCAAAGGTGGTCACATGACCCAGCGAGGCGTCGTAAAAGACTCGTCTCCGCCGCCCGTGTTTCCGTCTTCACATCCGTCTCTGACTGGATGCTACCTCTCATTGTTCCACCACAGGCAGGCGCCGTAATCCACCGTTCCTCCGTGTTTGTCCGTCCACGCGGCCTCGTATCAGTGGCTACACGTGTTTTGTCTTCGTATGTGCGGCGTGTTATTGGTGCGCGGTCCCTCGCCGGCTGCTCCCCACCCCCCCCCGGAGGCGCCTGTTCTGGGGACAGCATTTGTCGGGTGTCCCAAT
>NC_024315.1:1285130-1286298 GCF_000523025.1 Cynoglossus semilaevis | reverse complement strand
ACGATAGCTCCGTCAAAGAGAGGGGAGGAATAATCTCCCCCCTCCTCCCCCCTGTCCCCTCACCCTCTTATCTGCCGCCGTACTCCTTTGATAATCCCTCTGAACATTGTCTTCATAATTACACACAACAATGATTCCTGTTCCTGCAAGAGAGAAAAAAGTGCCGGAGTTCAGAGAATATTCCAGAGATGAAGAGCAGAGTGTGAATTAATAACACACACACACACACCCTCTGTGTGTGTGTGTGTGTTGTTTTAACACTGCTCTTACATTATGCATGCTGACAGCCCCCCCCCCTCCATTAAAGGCCCATCTTGTTTCCCCATTAGATCTGCGTTCTCTTTGTCCGCAGCCTCTCTTTACGGCAGGGATGTTACTACACAAAGGTCAGCGGCGCTACGACCTGCCACACGTCTGTGGAGTCGCACAGGACCCTGAGTGACGACAGCTGCACAGTCTCCTCATTATGGACCCCCCCCCCCCCCCCCACCCCCCCCCCCCCCCCTCCCGGCGGTGGGTGCTGTGGAGGTGTGTTGCACTTTGTTCAGACAAACACCGTGGTGTGTTTTCTTCCACAGTTGTAGAGACGCAAACATGCAGTACACATACAGTACACATACAGTACACATACAGTACACGTCCAGTACACGTCCAGTACTGTGTATGTGCCGATACCTCATTTAAATACTGCTACTTCAGTAAGTCAATAATTTGAGGCGAGTGGACGAGGACTGGACTGAGACCAACAGGTCAGACTGGTGTCTCAGAGGTACTGCATCTCTGTACTGTAGTATTTGATACTGTATGACCGGCAGTACTGCAGTATCCATTCATACTTCTATAATCAAAGGGTTAACAAACTGACGATGATGATGATGTCATAAAACCACCCAGGTCAGGACGGAGCCGTAGGTTTGACACCGTCCGTCTTCACCGCGCACGTGCATTTACTGACATTTTCTTTTTTATCCATTAATTTAAAAGTTTGTCGTCGTCAACTTTATTACAGGTTGATGAAAAATCAAAGCTGCACGAACGGAGTCGTGATGTAAAACTCTGACACGTGTTTGGACACATTTCCATCCAGCTGCTGTCACCACCACCAGGTGTGAGGTTCAAACCCAGCAGCAGCAGCAGCAGCAGCAGCAGCAGCAGCAACAGCAGCAGC
>NC_024315.1:1284257-1284726 GCF_000523025.1 Cynoglossus semilaevis | reverse complement strand
AAAAAACAGACGCAGCGCAGCCGGCAGCAGCAGCAGCAGCAGCAGCAGTAACTTTGTTTTAATTACAGCATGAAGTAAAGAAACCATTTTTTCCAGGCTCTTCTTCTATTTTCGTCTCTTCTTCTCTACATTTTTAACCACATCCTGCTCCTCGTTTTCCTTCCCTCCCCCTTCCTGCTGCTCCCTGCGACACAGACCATTACAGTCAGGAACACCCAGACGACAGGAACCATTTATGAAGAAAAACACACCAAGCCATGGACTGATCTGACCCTACAGGCCAGGCTGTGTACTGCACAAAGCTGTTCAGTGTTGACGGACTTCACCGATTAGCTGCTAATTATATTAGCACAAACTTTAGCAAATTAGCATCAAATCCAGCGACTTTTCCCGTCAGACTTTGGAGACTTTGACGAGATCGTAAGACGAGATCGTAAAGTCTTCAAACTGGACTGCCCCCCCTCTCCCC
>NC_024315.1:1279589-1284230 GCF_000523025.1 Cynoglossus semilaevis | reverse complement strand
TCCACATAGAAATATTAGACACGCTTCTCTCAATGCTACATTTTATTTACGTAGTGCCCCCTATTGTGTTGTGAAGGTATAACACACATGACCACGAGTGTTCGACCAGGTCCATATTTACAGTCAGAACCTTGGTCTGTGGCCCCGGTCCGTGGTCCTGGTCTGTGGTTCTGGTCTGTGGTCCTGGTCCGTGGTTCTGGTCCATGTCATGGTCTGTGGTTCTGGTCTGTGGTCCTGGTCCGTGGTTCTGGTCCATGTCATGGTCTGTGGTTCTGGTCTGTGGTCCTGGTCCGTGGTTCTGGTCTGGATTCCAGAGGCTCAGAGGTAGAAGATCTTGTTTCCTGTGACCTTCTGGCTGCAGGGTTTCCCACAGTCGTCACCTCGACCTATCACGTCCCCCTCACCGAGATATAAAACATATCACCATTGTTCACCGCGACACCCAAAACACACACACTCACACACACACACACACACACCCACACACTCACACACACTCTGAGCTGTAAATCCAAATATCCAAATTATCTGCGAAGACCTTCTTCATTCTCTCTGTGTGTGTGTGTGTGTGTGAGGCTATATCCCTGTCACGGCGCAGACCTGGGAGATGTGTGTGTGTGTGTGTGTGTGTGTGTGTGTGTGTGTTTCCTGTAACTCACTGTGGGTTATGATAACAACCGTTTCTCCTGTCAACAGCCCATAATGTCAGATTTACAGGGTTGCCCCCGGTAACCAGCTGCGCTGGTGAGGCTGAGTGATTCTACAGCATCTGTCAGAGCTGGACACACACACACACACACACACACACACACACACACCTATACTCTCTCTCTGTGTGTGTGTTTCCTCTTCAGAACAGCTGATCCTGAGACGGTAGAAGAAAAGTCTGGTTCCCGGTCCACTGGAGGTCCGCTGAAGAGAGGGTCGGTGGTCTGATCCTGAAGTCTGACCCCTGACCCCTGACCTCCTGACCCCTGACCTTCTGACCCCTCAGACATTAATGATTTTGTCCTGACCTGTGTCCTGTTGAAACTAGTGGTCGTGACTGGGACCACTGTACCAGCGTTACTGGTACCAGTACTGGTACTGGTACTGGGACTGGTACTGGGACTGGTACTGGGACTGGTACTGGTACTGGTACTGGTACTGGTACTGGTACTGGGACTGGTACTGGGACTGGTACTGGGACTGGTACTGGTACTGGTACTGTACCAGCAGCAAAATATGACGGTCTACAGGAAAAAAAAGATTTAATATATATATTGAATATATATAAATATATATATATATAAACACAACATAAATATAACGTATGCTACGACAAAGAATATTTAAAGTTTTTTTTTTTTTTACCAGCTGAACTAATCTGTCCCACAGTGTCGGACGTCACTGGACGACACTTATTGTACGACAACTTTTCACCAAACGTCATCGTAAAAATGTCAAAGAAGAACAAAAAAAAAAAAAGTCCAATATTGAACAAAAAGATAAGGAGAAGAGATTAAAGAACATAGAACGCTCCGTCTTTGACTTCCATTCATCATCTCCACGTCCCCTCGGTCTCATCTGACGACACGTCAGCTGAGATGACCCTCAGGTTGAGAAACACTGCACTCCACTGAGATAAGACGGGTGAAATCCTCCGCTATCGGCCTCGCAGATCTGACGCAGGACGTGACCAGAGAAATCAGTGACAGGAGCCGTTTGTCATCGTAATGAGTCAGAGCTGACAGAGGGGGCGCCAAAAATTACCCGCCTCCCCCGCACCCCCATCAGTTAGCGCTGATGATTTAGTGAGAAGTGCTAAAATGCTAACACCCGCTTCCAGAACTTGTTCTTCTTTGTGGTAAAACAGTAGCAGCAGCTGAGTTGCATTACTGCCACCTGTTGGCTGGAATGAAAAAAATACTTTTTTTTATTATTTTTTAATTTTTTAATTTAAATTATTTTTTATTATCAAAGGTCAAATGTATTTTTTATGTTTTAGCCACTGTAGCGAGAAGACCAATATTTTAACTGATTTTTTTAAACATTATATTTTCATCTCAGCTGTAAATTGGTGGAATCTGAAGGTTTTTTTTTTTTTATTTCTTTTTTTTAAAAACAACTTACTTTGGTTTTTACTGCGACAACTTTTCTCCGTCTGTCGAGGCAACACACTGAGCTGGGAACGTAATGCCTTTCTTCTCAGCTAATGTGATCAAAGCAGCGTTTTAACACTTTAACGTAGAACTCACTGGAAGGTTTTCACACCGATGTCAAACCTGGGGGCGTGCGTCAGAAGCTGCCGCCGTTCTCCACGTTCACACGCTGCATGTTCAGTTCTTATCACAGCAAACTTCCCCATATCTGATGTTGATGGACTATTTTAATTCTTATCATAATTGACTATTTCATGCACCGATGCGTCACCGCGGCCGCACCGCTGTGATGAGGGATAATTGGTTTTCTATGCACTTCTCCACAGACTGTGGCGCTGTGCAGCGGGAACTAATGTATTGTGTCGTCTCTTGTTGCTCTTTCTTTTCTTTGTACTTTGGTTTTTGTTGAACCTGCAGCACCGAGCTGCCTGGCTCATTTCCAGCTAAACATTCACGTAAATACATTCATACAAACGGAGAGACACGTGAGTACGTAGAGGTCAGGAGACGTCCACTGAGGCACAGCGTCAACACAATAAGACTTCAAAATAAATACTTCAACTTCCACTCCTTCTCAATCTTTCTCTTTCTCTTCTGGATCCGTTTATGTCCCAGTGTTTTTCTGAGGAAGAAGTCATTTTTAACAGGGCTAATTTAGGGAAAGGGAAACGTTATCCTCGTAAATCCAACATGAGCCTTCAAACAGGGCTATTTTAGGGATAGAGAAACGTTATCCTCGTAAATCCAACATGTTTCGTGTCTTTTATGTTGGCAGTTACAGAACAAATGTTTTTAGCATTGAACTGGTCAAAGACAAAGACAAACAAGGAAGAAAGTTCGTCCTGAACGTAAATCAAATGAAAACATCCGCCATCTTGTGACTGTAGTTGTTAATTAGGAAATTATAAAATCATGTTGTTTTTATTGACAGATATTTAAATTATTTTTTGTCAATTTTTGTCAAATAAATACATTTGATTTAGATTCAGATTTCTTTGACCACTACAATAACAAACCAAATGTGTCAGTCACCACCAAATTCATTAAAGCCAGGCACAAGCCCCGCCCCCTTCTCCTCACACAGGCTGCAACCAGGAAGTCCTCCATGTTCTCCTACCAACCAAACCTGGAACTGAGGTAAGGTCCAAACCCACACAACTGGTTCTCTTCTGTCTTCTGTCTTCTGTCTTCTGTCTTCTGTCTTCTGTCTTCTGTCTTCTACGCCTTCTTTTCTCTTTGGTTTTTCAGTGTTGGCTGCCGGGCCACAGACTGTCACAGACACTGGCTTAGCTTAGCCTCGCCTAGCCTAGCCTAGCTTGCCTTAGCTTCTCTGTCACTGTAGGACTTCTGTCAAATCCTTCCATCTAGTACAGGCTGTAGTATTTATATCTCTGTGTACTGAACCCAACAGACTGTAGTATTACTCACAGGATATTTTTTTCTTTCTTCTGTGAGTATTCACAAAAACAATGTTGAGTGTAGCCATTTGGAACAAGTACTACTACTACTATGATATACTACTACTACAATATACTAGTACATGACTTTACATCAGGGGCCTTGAACGTTAGCTGTTGTGTTTTATAGTAAACGTGGTGGAATGTCATGTACACATAAACCTCTGTGTTTTATATTTCATTTAAAGCGATTGAAACAGTCTTTTATTTTGAAGGTTCAGTCAGCAGGATGGTCAAACTTCCTGTTTGTGAAACTTCCTGTTGGTGTGAAAATGATTGACAGCTGATTGTGACCTGTTGTGTTTGATCAAATACTGAGAGAGTGATTGACAGGTGGATCGTCCAATAGGAGCTTTGTTTACAGTTTGACCCTGCAGTGTTAAAGCAGGAGTTTTGACTGAAGTGAGAGTAGTTGACGTAGATGATGTTTGACCTTTGACTCCCCCCGCCGGGCTGCCGTAGTTTTAATTTTCTAAATGTTGTTTCAGAGTTGGATTCAAATAAGTGACTTCACACAAGCAGAACAATCACAACCTGAAACAATCTATGTGTGTGTGTGTGTGGGGGGGTGTGGACGGGGGGGGGACATGTCATAAAATGTTATGTTAGTCACTGCCCCTGTGACAGCTCATGTCAATAGGTGGGTGATACAGCTGTCATCAGACTGTGGTGTGAATGAGCTTGGCTCAACTGTGTCTGTGGATCTGTCTGTGTGTGTGTGTGTGTGAGTGAGTGTGTGTGTGTGTGTGTGTGTGTGTGTGTGCACGTCTGCAGTCCCAGACGGAAGCCCAGAGGACAGATGGTGGGTTCAGACGCAGACTTGACACACCGTAACCAAGCGATTACACACCCAATGACTCCCAGAGAAGAGAGGGGGAGAGAGAGGGAGGGAGAGAGAGGGAGAGAGAGGGGGGAGAGAGAGGGAGAGAGGGGAGAGAGAAAAATAAGTGAAATGGACAAGAACAGGGTGAGGGAAAAGTACAGAGAGAGTTGATGATGAATAATATGGGGGTCTGAGGGTGAGGGGGTGTTGGGGGGTGTAG
>NC_024315.1:1278479-1279164 GCF_000523025.1 Cynoglossus semilaevis | reverse complement strand
CGGCTGTGATTTTGAGGGAACGAGGGAGCAGGCGATGAATAAGAAAAACAAAGTTCCTCGGGGACGACGGATTACATGATAGCCAATTAGAGCAGAGGATGCTGGGAACTCCCCTGATGAAATTGATACCTGATTGGTTCAGAGTTGATGCTGCCCCTGGTGGTGTCTTTGCCTCGTTACCACGGTGGCAGTCCCTCAGCAGAGGTGACATTTACACCAGTGATTTATTTTTAGTTTTTGTAGAAAAATCCTTCTCTGATCTGAGGTCAGATTATTTGATCGGTTCTGTCCAGGTTTTAACATCTGAGAATCCTGAGAACGTAACGGTGTCACAAACCTGTTGATGCAGCTCCATCACTGTAGAGGGCGCTGCTTTACCAACCAGCACAGGGTCAGAGAACTGTTGGGGAAAATGACTCATTTATATGAACATGAATGGAACGAGAAGCAGTTTTTAATTTAGACGGGTTCTCACCTTTCCTTACACACACACACACACACACACACACACACACACACACACCAACTGAGCCTGGTCCGACCCAGGTCAGGTCAAGTGGGATCATGGGAAACAGTTCCCGTGGACCTTCTCACCTTTTTCATCTGGAAGCGTCTCAAAAACATCCCAGACACCGTGTTGTCTCCCCCCTCCCTCCCTCCCTCACCCTCACCCCCCCCCCCTCCC
>NC_024315.1:1276803-1278039 GCF_000523025.1 Cynoglossus semilaevis | reverse complement strand
GTGGCCGCCCCCCCCCCTCCCCCCCTCCCCCTCCCCCCCCCCCTCTCTCTCTCTCTCGTTCTAATGCCCGTTCTTCCTGAATCCTGGCGTTTTTACCAGCGACTCCTGGAGAAACGTCCTGGTTTTTCTTCTGGTCTGTGATGATGTTTGTCAGGACAGAAATCAACTTCAGTTTGGAGTTTGTTTTTAACTGCTGTGGAGAAGTTCTCCCTGTGTGTGTGTGGGGGGGGGCACTGGGGGGGGGGGGTGATGTTGTCGGGGCAGATGTTTCCAGACTGAGGATGAAGCTCAGATGAAACTGAGTCCTGATCATGTGACTGTCGTTCTCTCTAATCAGCTCTAAATGGACTCATTAAAACTGCAATCTAACCTCTCCCTCGCCCGTCCTCTCACTTCCTCTCTCTCACCCCCCCTCCCCCACACACAGGAAAAATATATAAGCTCATCAAAGAGACTTCTATTAGATGTAATTTATGCAGTTTTCTAATGTGACCAGGACGTGAGACGAAGAAACTCTGTGGATCTGAACTAAAGTTTGATTTTTGGTGACATCATCAAATGAACACAGACCCAGGGACACACTGGCATGTAGTTCATCTGACCGTGTGTTAGTGACTTATTCAGAGAGTCTGATCTCCTCCTCACCCCCCCATCATCCCCCCCCGTCAATGGCTAATAGATTTAGCTGCTACTCTGGAGGAGAGACAATGAGGGAAGCGTCCGTTTCTCCAGCGTTAAACGTCCAACCGTCCAACCTCAGCAGGTGAAACTCATTTCTGTGTTTCCTCACCAATCTGAAAAGCTATCATCTCACTAATCTGGAGCTTTTCAATCCTCCAGGGGGACACGGCCAGTCAGACCAATCCCAGATCTGGGAGATGATCTGTTAGCCTGGCGTAAATGTTTATAACACGGGCCAATCTCTGGGGCTTTATACGTTGATGCACAAGTGCACGTCTGACCACACACACACACACACACACAGGTCGACATGCTTTCTGCTTTTCTTTTCTTTTGGTCCCTCCCCTGTCTTGCGTCGTTCCCGTGCTCTCTGCGGGGCTTTTACAGGGCTGTGAAGGCTGTTATTGGGCAGGTCAGTGAAGTGGAACTGTCAGATAATGGACCAGTTACCGCTTCAGCACATGAATGAGGAAGGAGACGCTCAACTCACTCCTTAATCAGAAGGTAAACTGGAAATCTGGACAGTTTAGACTCCCTGCCGAAACAGATCGAGCG
>NC_024315.1:1275375-1276252 GCF_000523025.1 Cynoglossus semilaevis | reverse complement strand
TCTCCTCCTCCCCCTCTCTCCCTGCATCGCTCCCTCACCCCGAGGCCCAGAGGGAGAACTCTCCCCCGGTCCCTGTGATGGAGACCGACAAAGTCCGACCGTAGGATTCCACTCGTCTGTTCACACATTTATCCTTAATTTGTCTCTTCTCTACGCGTTGGTCTGAGCCGCGATGAAGAAGTTTCTTCAGTTAAATCTGTTTTTTTATTTGTTGAGGATGACTGACACTTAAAGGATGTAGTTGACACTATGCTGCCTGCAGGTGGTGCTGTAACGGCAATGAATCTATGACCTTCACCTCAGGATGGTGATCTTAACGCCACGACGTGTGTTTGAGTATAATGAGCCATGAGCGCCCGTTAATTAGTGTGCCGTACACCTCTGTCTGTGTCTCCAAACAATTCAAATTCTGTCCTATTTTGATGCTTCTTTGTATCTTCTCCATTGCGCTAACTCTATTAGCTAACTCTATATGCTAAGCTAACTCTATTAGCTAAGACGGTGAACATTTACCAGGTTCTTTCCTTGGCCAAGACTCTGTTTCCCACAATGCACCTGTCAGTGATGTCGTGGGTCAGAGGGACGTGTGAACCTCACCGCTTCAAAAAGACCATGTGACTCAGAGCTTCAAAGATTCACCAGCGGCTGACGTTACGTCACAGTTTTCCATCTGGAACGTTGTACGAGGCCGGAGTTCATTCTGGAGAATAATTTGACAGAACCACAGGCTGTGGGTGTTTTTCTGACCCGTGGGTTCAGTCGGTGTCGACGCTCGAAACAGAACAAAACAAACAGGGAAACTCCACAGCGCCCCCTGCCCCCCCCCACCCCCGCTGCAGCCTCACCCCGAGGTGTGAATTATGTTTTGATATGTGAA
>NC_024315.1:1272295-1274684 GCF_000523025.1 Cynoglossus semilaevis | reverse complement strand
GTGCAGTAGTGTGGATTAAAATAATTAAACGGGCTCTGTTTTAATTAAGACAATAAAGCCGCGAGTCTCGAGGTAAGACCTGCGAGAGATCGAGAGTGAAGGCGGCGAGCGAGGGAGGCAGGGCGATGATAAAGAAGTCTGAGGAGAGAGAGAGAGAGAGGGGGGGGGAGAGAGAGGGGGTGATGGGAGCTGCTGGGGGAGAGGCATTATCTCCATTACTGAGTTATCGCTCCGACTTTCAGGTGTGAGATTGTCTTATCGTCTGCATACGCGTGTTGGCGCCGCTCCCTACATGTACGGCAACACGGCGGCGGGAAGTCCTGACGTGACGACGGAGGCCCGTGTGTGTGTGTGTGTGTGTGTGTAAACGCCTCTTCCTGAGACGTACAAACGCACGTGCTCGTGTGCGGTGTCGTCGCTGTCGTTCTCTCTCTTAGTCGGCTAATGAAATATTTATTTATTTATTTCCCCGAGCGAGGGAGAGGAACCGGAATGAAATGTCATATCTCATTGTGTCTCCTCGTGAGGAGGCGCGGGAGAGAAGGAACGGCGGCGCAGAGCAGCCACGGAATTTTATTTAGAGGATTCAGCCGGGAGTGATTACAGGAGGAAGAGGGGGGAGGAAGAGGGAGGAAGAGGGAGGAGGAAGAGGGAGGAAGAGGGGGGAGGAAAGAGTCCTTCATATCACGTCACTTTGTTGTTTCGTCTGTCATGTCCACAGACGGAACCGGACGGAACCGTCTGTGCTGTCGGATGGGTTGTCTTGACGTTGTTGTCCCAACGTTGTTGTCCCGACATTGTTGTCTTGACGTTGTTGTCTTGACGTTGTTGTCTTGACGTTGTTGTCCCGACGTTGTTGTCTTGACGTTGTTGTCCCGAACGTTGTTGTCCCGAACGTTGTTGTCCCGACGTTGTTGTCTTGATGTTGTTGTCCCGACGTTGTTGTCTTGACGTTGTTGTCTTGACCTTGGCCTAACTACAGGTTCCAGGTCGTCTTCTATAGAAAACAATCTAGTACAAATATTGACATTAGCAAAGAAATTGCGAGACCTGGACCTGGACCCGTCTAATCCAAACCCGGTCACGTGACGTCAACACAGACACAGTCTGTTCAGGTTGTTGTCTGTGGCTGTGACATCTTTATTGTCAGCCACAGACGGAGTTGCCCCCCCCCATGACTACCCCCGTCATGTGACCCCTGACTTGCAGGTATAAGTGGTCACTCCAGAGGCCCTAAACTCTCCTGAGAGTTCGGGGATGAGCGTTATCCTCGGCCGCAGCCTTTCTCACGCCCCCGCCTGTCGACCACAGGTGCAAAAACACACCAATAAACAAACAACGTGTGAAAACAAACGCCGGCTAATGACGGGACAGCTGCTCTCCGCTCACCGGGGTTCTGTCCATTACACCTTAAATGCCTCTTTATGACTTTCCCTTAAGGACTCTCTAAGTGTCGCGGCGCGAGGGCGGAGGCGTGTCTGCGACGCCGCGTCTGTTTCCATGGATTAACACGTGAAAACATTCACGAGGTTCGTAAAGAAAAGTGCACGGTCGTCAATAAAGTCGTTCACATCTTAAAACCGATGACGTTTTTTCAAAGACGGATGAACCGCTGGCGTCTTTTATTCCCGTTAGGAATTCTCTGTGTTCAAATCAAACCTGGAGAACGTTCCAGAACCGACGACACTCGGAAAACTTCCAGGGCAAAAACTTCAAACTGAAATGAGTTTTATTGGGGTAGAATATTGCTCCTCTCCACTCAGGCCTGGGGCAGGAAACTGCACTGTGACACGTACGATATTCAATAATAAAATCCCATCATCCTTTGCTGCAGGCCAGCCTGTAAACTACAGCACGGCCGCTGACGCTTCGCTGAAGTTGGAGGAACTGGAACTGGTTCTGGTTCTACTGGGAGGTTTTTGGTTGATTTGTTAACAAACGTTCACTCTGTCACTGAGGAAGAGAGATGATCCAATCAGATCAAGTCTTTGATTCTGTCAGCGACACTTCAAGTTCAGTTTGACTCCAAATTAAAAATGTTTGTAATTGTTACAAAAGTCGAAGAATTACTAAAAAATGAAATGGTTTCAAAAAATGTCTGATGGAAAAACAAAGATTTAAAAAAAAAAAACTAAAATTATTTTAATAATAATTTAATAATATTTCCGTCGTCAACTTCATGTGGAGTAAAAACAATAATTTGTCTCTGATTTTTTTCTTCATTCGATCAGAAAAAAAACCAAGAGAATTTTCACACCATAATTCCAGTGTCCAGTCGTCAGTCACAGTCAGAAGTGTCAGTGTTGTATCACTGACACTGGACCTGTGGTTAGACTCCACCCACCACAGACTGGGGGGTTACAACCCCTGGGGCGGGGCCAGAGGAGGG
>NC_024315.1:1268202-1272131 GCF_000523025.1 Cynoglossus semilaevis | reverse complement strand
GGAGGCGGGGGGGGGATGTTATGTACCCTTGACTCTTCTTAACACACACACACATCTACACACACACACACCTTGAGTTTCCAGTTGTTAAACCAACTGCAGCTCAGATCAGAGAAACTAATGAATCTGGACTCAATTTTACGCCCAGCTGCTCCTCCGACCCCCCCCCCCCCCCCCCTGACACAGTTATAATTATATTATTTTGGTAAATTAGGACTAAGTTTATTTTTTTATTTTGAACCTTTAAATTTGAACCAAACTTGAATAGAAACCTTTGAAAACAAGTTTCTACTTTGAATAAATCATCATTTTTTGCTCGCTGTGGTTTTTTTTTCTTTCCCAAAACTAAAAGACAATTTGCAGAGGACGTGTTTTTGTAATTTGTCTGAGAACTTTTTGACTTCCCACAGTTTTTTTTTTTGTAACGGTTCCTAACAGTGGGGGCAGTAGAGATCAGAGAACCTGGAGTGAAAAGCTCTTCAGAACAGTCAGAACTCCTGACATTTACTGGAGAAATCTCTCCAACCGTTCCATCGTCGACAACTTCAGCAGAGAGCGACCGCTGAAATCACGCTGCGTTCAGGTCACGCCCACACACACACACACACACACACACACACAGGGTGTAATTGTGGGAGGGGCTGTCGTTGTTAACCAGCGTTTCTCCATCGTCATATTCTCTCTGAGGTCACTTCCTGTCCGTTCTTCCTTCTCCTTCTTGCGTCGTGTGTGTTGTGACGGTGTGTGTCCTCCTGCTCCTCGCTGCCCCCACAGTCTCCAAACAGTAAATGCCAATAAAGGATCTGGTCTCCTCCCCGAAGGCCGATCGTCAGGCGTGATTACCGTGGGAGAATTATCGGATCAGATCAGAGTCTGAGTTCATCTTCTCTTCTACTGGTCTCTCATCACGTTTCCTCATTAGGTTGAAATTGGAAAAGAAATAAAAAAGGACTCAAAGAGAGAAGAGAGGAAAAAGAAAGTGAAGCAGAGATGAAACTAGAAGGTTCTTTTTTTTCCGTTCACCTAATGAGGTTTGGTCCTAAAAATTCCTCATCGTTTTTTATGGAATTCAGCCTCGAACTCAGTCTTCAATATTTGAATGGTTTGTGTTTTTGACATCAGAGTTCGTGTTATTAAGGGTTAACACACCTGTTGTTAACACACCTGTTGTTAACACACCTGTTGTTAGCTGTTAGCAAGACTACTTTTCATATCATAGAAAAGAATCCAGTTTTAAAGGTGCAATCCCAGATTGTGGAGACAGTGATTCACACACCGACGTCACCACTGACCTCCTGTGGGAGGTCCAGCTGTCGGTTACGTGTGGCGTCGACTCATCCCAACGATCCTGGACCAGGACCAGAACCAGGTCTAGGTCCAGGTCCAGGTTCTGGTCCAGGTCCAGGTTCTGCTGAAGGTCCTCACCGTCCGACTGTGGCTTCACTGGTCCACTGATGTCCTAAAAACATGAACGTATGTGTTCCTCTGGTCCACTGCTGCGTATGCCAAGTGTGACACACACACACACACACACACACACACACACACGGAGCGTGCCAACTGTTACAGTCTCTGAGCCAGAGTGACCATGTGTCGTTGTTACGTCTCCATCAGGAGTAACACACACACACACACACACACACACACACACACACACACAGGCAGGTCCTAGAATCAACACAATAATTGAAATCTTCTCAGCCTGATTAGGTCTGGCCCGTGGGCTGGGTCGGGTTGCTAGGGCTGTGTCCCCGTTGCTAGGGGGAGTAAATCATCCGGCATTATTTGATTTCTGTTCCAGATATGAAACCGTTACCGTGGCGATTAAATGTCTCACAGCTTAGACACCTAGAGGGGGAAAAGACTGAGGAAGAGAAAACAGTGGCGTCGCTCACATTGCTCTCTACGCTGATCAGGGCCCATTCTGTCGGAGCAGACACTTTCTGTGTGCAGTCTGGGATTGGAGGAGCAGCGGAGGGGGTGGTGCCGCCGGTCAGTGATGGCGTCTGTGCTTTATTAAAGGCCATGTTGGCCAGGTCTGCCTCTGAGGGAGTGGTGGGAGGCGTCTGGAAAAAATCTAGAGGAGAACCTGAGAGAGAGAGAGGGAGAGAGAGAGAGAGAGAGAAATAGAGAGGAGGGAGGGAGGGAGAGAGGAGGGAGGGAGAGAGAGGGAGGGGAGAGAGAGGGAGGGAGGGAGAGATATGAGGTTGAGGAGGGAGGGGGAGGGAGAGGGGGAGTAGCCCCCTGTGAGAAAGAAATATGAGAAAAGGTGAGAAAGATAATGCCTAAAATGGTGTGAGTCTGAGTGTGTGTGTGTGTGTGTGTGTGTGTGTGTGTGTGTGTGTGTGAGGGAGACAGAATAACAGGCTAATAAGGATGAAATGTTTTCCTGCACTTCTGTCTCCGATGACTTTTCTTTCCTCTTGACGACTCACAGGTTGGTGTGTGTGTGTGGTTGTGTGCGTGTGTGTGTGTGTGTGTGTGTGTGTGCACAGTGTTGATATAGTGATGTCTGCGGAGTCGCACTGAGGGCGCGGGGCCCCGCCCACCGTCAGCAGCCGCGTGCGTCCTAAAATGTTTATAAAACTCCCAGTATTCCCTGATGTTGGACCGGCCTCGACGCCACACGGACGATGGACGCAAATCAGGGACGAGATTCATCGCGATCGACGCCTGAACGTTCAATTACGATTCGTAAATGTTCGAAAACGATAATTTTTTTTAACCTAATGACAGGAACACAATCGCAGATGGAGGTGGAAAAATAAAAGTCACAAATATTTCTGTTTATTAGGACTGATACTAAACTAGGCAGAGTTTATACATACAAATATATACACAACATATATACCTGTATATATTTATATATATTTATATATGTGTATTCTGGTCTGAGGATGATTCTGGATCAGGACAGGAATGAACCATACTCTAGACCATGTGTGTCAAACTCAGGCCTGGGGGCCAAATCTGGCCCGCTGTGTAATTATATTTGGCCCACAAGTTCATATCAAATGTGTACCAGAGGTGGCGCTCCAGTACACAGCCCCTGTATACCGTCAGGATTTGCAGTATTAGCGTTGACTCGACTGCTGCAAAACTTCCCTCGCTCTCCGAGCTCGTTGACCCGCTGACCTTCACGCATCACTCGTCCGCCAGATTGGAAATTAATGGACTTGTAGCGGTGTAGCGCTGCTGTTGTTCTCGGTTGTAGCGCAATGTTAGGGAGTCAGTCGGAGGAAGGCGACGGTTGTTGATTTGACACTGATACCATGTGATTATGTTGGAGGCAGGAGAGGAGAACGCCGCGGGGTTGGAGCTAATTACCACAAAAATAAACTGCAACAAAACTACGCAACAAAATATGGATCAGGAAAAAAAAAAAAAAAAAAAGCTGTGAGTCACTTCTGGCCCGTGGGCCACATGTGGTACTCGGACTGGTCCAATGTGGGCCACAACTGTCAGATTTATTGTTTATGTTTAGCATTAGCATCCCTCGTGGAGCTAAAGGCTTTAGCATTCCTGTGGAAGTCGAAGGGAGAAGGTGCTAGAAGTTTTAGGTTTGATGTCATTAAACGTCGTCTTTTACTGAATTAGTTTACTTAATTATTTCACTGACCAATCACCAGTGACCAGTTAAGACTACTAGTTATAGTGAGGGGTCGAACAAGTGCTCCTTTTTGCTGGAGGGCAAGAGCTCTAACCGCTTCACCACTGTGTTGTCCTGAATCATGTGTCAGAATCACCAGTCTTCAAAAAGTCTGCGTTTATTTACAGTTCCAGTCCCTGGTTCCAGTCCCTGGTTCCAGTCCCGGTTCCAGTCCCTGGTTCCAGTCCCTGGTTCCAGTCCTGGTTCCAGTCCTGGTTCCAGTCCCTGGTTCCAGTCCCTGGTTCCAGTCCTGGTTCCAGTCCTGGTTCCAGTCCCTGGT
>NC_024315.1:1266421-1267679 GCF_000523025.1 Cynoglossus semilaevis | reverse complement strand
GTGTTCCAGTCCTGGTTCCAGTATCGGCTGCTGTGTTGAACACAGTGTTTGTTTGCGTTCGTCCCATCGACTTTAGAGCTGATTGGCTGCTGCAGCCAAACGGAGCAGAGTTCACACCGAGCTCTGATTGTCTTAAACAGGTTTCTCCCTCAACCAGTCAATAGGCCCGCAGCCCTGTGTGTGTGTGGGTGGGTGTGTGGGTGGGTGTGTGTGTTCG
Organism: Cynoglossus semilaevis; assembly: GCF_000523025.1. Taxonomy (NCBI): domain Eukaryota; kingdom Metazoa; phylum Chordata; class Actinopteri; order Pleuronectiformes; family Cynoglossidae; genus Cynoglossus; species Cynoglossus semilaevis. Next base: position 1,267,462 of record NC_024315.1, on the reverse strand, counting down.
TTCTACTGGTCAATAAAGTGTGTGCTCAAAGGCAATTAGATGTTTTTCCTCAACTTGACACGTTAAATGCAGTCACACTTCACACACACACACACACACACACCCTGCGAGGCTATTGGCTAACTGGTATTGATCCCGTCCTGTTTTCAGCTTATTTTCTCCGACACACACTCACACCACAGTGTGGAGAGACACTTAAATCACCGCAGCGTTCGAACTCCGACACCTTTATTCACGCGTGCGGTCGACGGCGAACACGACGACCGTCGCGTTGGTTCACCGACCGGAGACGAATGACCGCGAGTTTGAATCCCAGACCTGGTTCTTCTGCTGGGCGTCGATGGCGTCGGTCTGAAGCTGGATTCACACCCACTCTGTACAGAAGGTGGCGCACTTGAGCGCTTGTTAACATTTGTGTCCGACTCTGTCGTGTTGTTTGATTCCACTTAACATTTACGGTTGAACAGTTCTGCTGCGGTGGTGCAGTGGAGTTCTGGAGGGGTCCACGGTCGAGGAGTAGAACACAGACTATAAAGGTGAAAAAAAAAACAACTTCAAATCCTAAAAATACAGACTTTTGAAGGTGGAGAAAAAAACACGGAAACCAGGTTTACATTTAAAAACTTTGAAGAGAATTTTTGTGTCGTGGACTGAAAAAAATGAAACAAAGAGTGAATTTAGAAATTATTGTTGGTGGTGTACCTGGTCCTGACCCAGTCTAGAACCAGAACCGGTCCAGAACCAGTCCTGACCCAGACCTGGTTCTGACCCAGATCCGGTTCTGACCCAGACCCGGTTCTGACGTGTCAGTTGTTCCGTGACAGTGTGAAGTTGTTGGTAAACTGGTCTTTTTGTCCATTTCCACATTTTTTTCTTCAAAACTAAAATTCTACCCTCACACTTCACACCATCCTCCCTCTCTGTCTCTCTTTCCTCTCCTTCTTTCAGCCCTGCCCTCCTCCCTCCTCCCCCCCCCCCCCCCCCCCCCCCCCCCCCCCCCCCCCCCCCCCCCCCCCCCCCCCCCCCCCCCTCCCCCCCCTC
>NC_024315.1:1264863-1266161 GCF_000523025.1 Cynoglossus semilaevis | reverse complement strand
TGTGTGGCGGCAGGGAGTCCGTGGCCCCGGGGGGTGGGGGAGGGGGGGGTGGAGGAGGGAGAGGAGGGGGTGAAAACTTTCTCCCAGTGTTTTCTGGTTCCTGATGATGTCATCACCAGCGTGTCCTTCAAAGACGTCTGAATTTTTACTGATACTTCTGTTATGAATGAAAAACAACGTTCACCTCCATGTGGCTCCCAGACTGTGGAGGGTCAGGGTCATGAGGTCATGAGGTCATCCAGGAGGTCAGGGTTTGGTTAACGTGGACCTGGACCTGAGCAGCTCCATAAAACCACAGAGCTCTGACCTATGTTTAGCCTCCTTTATCCTGACGGTGACTTCCTGTCCACGGTGACTTCCTGTTCACGGTGACTTCCTGTTCACGGTGACTTCCTGTCCATGGTGACTTCCTGTCTTTTCAGTCTCAGGGAAACATCAAAGTTTCTTTTTTCAGATCTGAAAAGTTGTTTTCTATAAAGTAGAAACCCGGTCGATGCTAATCCCTTGGATTTTTTTTGCGTAGTTTTTGCACGAGAATCCGACGCCACCCACGGGCGCGGTCTCCAGATGCTACTGTCTGTGAATCTGCCAATTGGAAAACATTATGGAAGTCGACGGGAATTACACACGACTCAAAATCTCATCAAGAAAAAGAGCGGGACAAGCAGAGCGCTGTGCTAACACCGTGTTCGGGGGGGCGGACGGGGGGGGAGCGGCTGCACATGCTAACGGAGCGGGAATATTTCCATATTTCCCAAAAAGGCGGAAAAATCTATTAAAGCAAAGAATTAAATCCTTCATCTGCCAGATCCCAGCGCTGCACATGCCAGGAGTTTGTATTATCAACGCACCAGTGGCTGAAACTTTTGTCTTAGTCGTCTGCACTAATCTCCGCTCTCTCCTCGCGCTAACATCCGTCTCTAGGACTCTTTCATATTTATTTAATAAACACCGGGAATGGAAACGGTAACTTTGTGTGGCGAGACTTAATGGGAAAAAGCCCCGACTGTTAAGTCGTAAAATTTGAATTAGAAAGTTCTCATGTAATGCATAGCAAACATTTATTAAAGCCACGCAGAATAATTGAATTGTTCTGCCGCTCTGATTTGCTGAACCAAATTCCTCGGCTGTCGAGACTGAGAGACAGGATTCGCTGCAAATTCCATTAAAGACACTGGAATGTTGGTACGTTCCAGTCTGAGCCGCGGCTCCAACGCTGCAGATCCACAGATCTACACCACTTATCTACATGGAGCAGCAGAAGCAGCAGCAGCTGCAGCCAGCACAGTCGCAGCGTC
>NC_024315.1:1264464-1264694 GCF_000523025.1 Cynoglossus semilaevis | reverse complement strand
AGCGGAAAGAGCAGCAGCAACAGCAGCAGCAGTAACAGCAGTAACAGCAGCATCTGTCACTCAGCGTCGACAAAGAGATGAAATCAGGAGAAAATCTGTGTGAAGTACAATATTCTTATGAAAAGTGAAAACATCAAATTTAGCGTCTTAGGCTGGTGTATAAATGTCAGGGTGTGTGTGTGTGTGTGTGTGTGTGTGTGTGTGTGTGTGTGTGTGTGTGTGTGTGTGGG
>NC_024315.1:1260499-1262251 GCF_000523025.1 Cynoglossus semilaevis | reverse complement strand
GGAGGAGTGGTATAACTAACCTTTACTAACTTTAACCTAATGAATCAGATCTCAGCCACGGTCAGGAAACACACAAAAAAAATTGCACTAATATTTTCTGTCAAACATAAGGCCCGCGGGCCAGAACCGGTCCGCTTGGGGGTTCGATCCGGCCCGCTTTGATGATGAATTTTTAAAGTAAATAAATGAACAAACACTTCATGGTCATGATGTTTTTGTAAAATTATATTTAATTAAAGATGAATATTTTACTCCAACAAGAGAAAGAATTATTGGTACAGAATACTTCATTTCCGTGTACTCTAGTCATTTAAAGATAATCCTACAATATTTCACAATAATACACTTTTCGTACTCACACATACAATAGTCAAACAGATGTTTTATTTTGAAAGTTTGATTGGAGTTCACTGAAATGTCTTGTGTTTTGTTGTTTAGTTCATACTCCATGTGGAGAGGTCAGAGGTCAGAGGTCAGAGGATATAGGTCAGGAATAAAACAACCTCTGATCAGTGTATTCAGTCACTGGTTTCAGACTAATGAGTCTAATTTGTCTAATACGGAGAATTAAATTCCCTTTTAATTAGTAAGAAAGATAATTGATAGTTGAGGTCAACGGTTGACCTCTGACCTCTTACTGTCACTGGACCACGGTCAACTCTCAGAAGAAGCTCCAGTTGACCTTAATAGATGTACAAATGTGTAGAGGTGGAGGTGGGGGGTGAAGGGGGCGGGGCATAGGAAATGACATCAATAGTTAATTGTGTGAATTTGTTTCTATTAAATAAAAATAACTGGTCTTCAGGAAGTCAATTAGCATTAATTAATCCTGACTCTTAATTACGTCACTGGAGGACACGTCCCCCCCTCTTGTCCTCGGGGCTCCGTTTCTTCATTCTTGAAGGATATTGGCTGAGCCTCCTCTCCTTTACTTCTCCTTGTCTCCTCGCTCCTTCTCTCCTCCAGACTTCTCCTCTGGAGAATATAAAACGGTGATGGGGGGGGGGCACTGTTGGTTGGAGCAGACAGGGGACGGTGGAGGTGTTAAATTAGCCGGCTGATCCGCACCCTCAGCCGCATACACATCCCCCCATTACTGCGCCCCGGCGCTGCTTAATATTCGGGGCATGGCGGCGGCGTCCAGATAGCAGATTTATCAAATGGGAAAATGAATGTATGATGATCAGTTAAATTGAAAATCAGCGCCCCGGTGACAGGCCGCGCTGACACCTTGGTAATTAGAAAGAAAAATGATGGCGTCCGAATGCATAATAGAGCAAAAACAATTTACGCTGTCCCCCCACGCCGTAATGATCGTGCGTTCAAATTGAAAATTTCTCCCCGGTTGAAATTGAATTCATAAAGTGTGATGCATGAGCGGCGAGGACGCGGCAGGGAGGCCCCAGCACCGGGGCCGGGCTGCGGTTGATCGATTGGTCGTTTGGGCTGGTGCCAACAAAGTTGTTGTGTTTTTGCTTATAAAGCAACACAAATGTACAGAACAGCACCCCCCACAGGGGCCACGTGGAAAGTGAACGCTCTGTTGTTTTTTTTATTGTTATTTTTTTTTCAAACCCTTAAATAAACATCGAGTTGAACCGTAAATACATTAAAAACTATTGTTTAAAAATATCATCGTAAAACTTAAAGGTACACGGTGTATGATAGAGCAACATCTAGTGGTCGCTCGTCACACCATCACAGCTACACTATGTCTTTAAAACATACAGAAACCATTCGTTCTGACCCAAA
>NC_024315.1:1252036-1260270 GCF_000523025.1 Cynoglossus semilaevis | reverse complement strand
TTCTGCTGGAGGTAAAAGTCTCGGCCTCTACTGTCTGACCTACGGTTGTGTTGGTTTGACCTTTGGCCTCTGTAAATCTGAAGACTTCTCCTGAGGGTAGAAGGATTTGTTGTGTTCTCTGGATATTTCTGATTTTAAAGGAAGTCATAACACTGAGATAATAATCATCATTCCATTTCAAAATGAATAAAAACCAATAAATGAGTTCCAGCCCCCCAGAAATAAACTAATAATTAATTCAATTAACCCCTCGTCTAAACATCAAAACAGATATAAACAAATATATTGATAATTTAAAATAATAATAATTAAGAAAACATTTTATATTATTGTTATAAAAATGGGTTAAAATAACCCGCAGAGGGTTAATCCACTGGTAACTAGTTGCAGACTGGTAACTAGTTGCAGACGGGTAACTAGTTGCAGACTGGTAACTAGTTGCAGACTGGTAACTGGTAACTGGTAACATCTTGAAGCCAGACTGTACTTTAATGGACCACGCTGAGCGCTGGGCTGGCCCAAAAGTTGGCCCACGAGCTCTATTTTGATCCACCCCTGTAATATTAAAATGTTTTGATTCAGCTTCTTAAAAAAAAACTACTGATTGACACGTTCACTAATTTATTTTTCTTATTGTGACACGAAGGAAGGCAGAACGGTGACATTTGTTTTTATTAATATTCTAAAAAAAAAAAAGAAAAAAAAAAAAAGAAAAGAAACAATAACCCAGACTAAAATAGTCAGATTTGTGTGGGAATCGAACTCCCTCTCCTGTACTGGAACTCCTCTCTGCGGGTGATGATTTCATTATTTCCAAATTAATTAATTAGAGACAGAGCTGCGGGAACTGATTAACTCCGTCTTAGTTTTAATAAAATGTCAGGTTCAGATAAACAGAGTGGATAAAGTGTGTGTGTGTGTGTGTGTGTGGACTGTGGTCACTGACCGGAAGTGTTTATGTTCCACTGCAGACACACGTTTGTTTTTGCTGCTGCTGCTGCGGCACAAGATCAAAACCCAATATTTTCTAATTAATCGCACTTTTCGCAGAGAAATTGATTACAATGGGAGCCCCCCCACACACACACACACCCCACCCCCCCACCCCCGCCCATAAAAGAGAGAAAAAAGAAGTAGAAATTTCACAGAGCGCACACGAAATGAGCGATTTAATGTGATTGTTTCGGTCGAAGGGGACGTTTCCCGGGGCCTTATGGGAAAATAATGTCCTTATGAATTAAATAATAGGGTTATTACTTTCATTGATTTTAGCTGTCTGGGAATTTAGCGCTGAGCTGCCGTTTAAAGCCAACCTCTCTCTCCCTCCCTCGCTCTCTCTCTCCAGTCCTCAGTCTAATTATTTTCCTATAAGCCCTCCTGCTTCCTACAGCGCAAATAGCAGAGTCACTGAGCGAAAATTATGTAAATATTATTAAAGGGACTCAGGCAGGGAAATTCATTTTAGGTCCACGCAGCAGCAGCAGCAGCAGCAGCAACAACAGCAGCAGCAGCAGAGTAAAGCTCGGTCCCTCGGATCCGCCTCAATTTATTTGCAAATAAAGGCGCGGTGACCGGGAGGGATCAGGGATATTTAGCCGGGCTGTCAACACGGGGGCTCCCGAGCACCGGCTCCACAGAATTAATGGTTTTAATAATTGGGATTTCACTTTCCAGGGAATCGGTGGCGTTTACACTTCAAAAACACGCGCTCTTTTTACTGCCGTGGACCTGAAAAGTGAACATAAACACACCTGTTTAGGAAACCGGGGCTCGGGCTCCGCTGAGCAGTCCTTATATGGGCTGAATACGGAGGCCGGAAGTTGTCAAAAAAAGGTCAAAGGCCGTTCTAGGGAAACGATGGTTTGAATACAGGGGCGGCTCTAACTATTTCAGTTCCCCAGACTGAGAGTTGGTGCCATCTTTAATTAAATGACACGAAAACTGACGACATAATTAAATAGTTATTAATTAACAACTAATCCAACAACTACAAAATTAAATTGGTTTTTACCAAAACGTGTTATTTGTGCTTCATGTATTTATTTATATTTGATTTTCTTTTGTTTATTGTTCGTAAATTAAACAAAGATGTGCAGTGACCAGCAGGCCCAAAAAAATTGCCCTACCAAATGGTGGCGCTGTGGCCCTGGACCTTAACTCTGCTCAATGAAACATTCCTGTGAGTGTGATATCAACATATACTTTTTTATTTTACATTAGTATAAAATCAGCTCTAATCTAAATCTGAAAAATGTTATATATGAAGTATTGACGTAAATCAATTAAATCAACAACAAACTGTTAATAATTCGACAAAGTTCATCAACTTTAACATCACTGTAACTTTGTGCTGTTGTTTTCTTTTCTCTCTGATGGTGTGAATTACAGAAAAGTCGTCAGATTGACTTTTTTTCATTTTTCTAAACCCAGAAGTTTCTAAAGCCGTGGTGTGAGATGAAGAAACGGAGGTTAATTAGATCTCGTTACTGTGTTTGGTTACTGACGAGCAACAGAAAGTATTTTAATAAATCTGGTCAATTTTTAGATTTAATAACCAAATAATATGATGATGCTGAAGCTGGAAAAATGAAGGAGCGTCGTCTCAAACGTGGTTCTTTTTTAATCATTTAAATTGAAATATATATGTCTGTGTGTGTGTGTGTGTGTGTGAACCACTGTTCAGTCTTCAATTTCTTCTACTTTTTTTTTTATCTCAAAGATAAAAAAAAATAATAATATTGCTCCAACCCTTGCACATCCCTCACCTCCTCCTCTCCCCCCTCTTTTGTGTCTTTATCTATCTCCCATCTCCACCCCAGGGGGAGACCAGGCTCCTATTAGAACAAATGACAAGGGGGGGGCCGGGTGCCTTTGTAAAAAAAAAAAGGCGCAGGCAGGCGGGCAGACGGGCGCGCGCCTGTCCTATTATGTGCGACACATGATCAATAGGGCGATAACGCAGCAACATCAATATAAGCGACAGAACAATGAGGGATATCATCGAACATCTATCTTAATATAGCCGACTACAAGGGCCGTCTGACAACACAGGCAGCTCATGAAAATTCCGCCCCACGAATCTCCTGCCACCATCTCCTCCTCCTCCTGCACCTCCTCCTCCTCCTCTTCCCCAATAGTCTATGCGCACTCACGCGCACAGCGGCCCGCAGCGCGCACACACACACACACACGCACGGTGCAGCTGGCGCGGGCTATTATTTTCCCATTTCAATTTGACACCCCTGCCTTTCATGCTAATTCTATTATTGTAGGAAGTTTATGTGATTCCATATCACTAGAAATCGGTAATGTCTAATAACCCTTTGGGCTGGAAGGGAGGGAGGTGGGGGAGGGGGGGGGGGGGGGGAGCAGCGCCTGGAGGAGCCGTGCTGCAGCCAGTGGGAAAATAATTACTTTCATATCAAAACTCAGCAGGAGGCGGCGGGGTCCTACAGCCCCGCGGCCACTAACCTCATTCCAGCTCGGCCTTTCAAATGAATAAATTTGTTAAAGCAATAAATACAAACAGCCAGACGGACTTGAGCTGCAGCCCCGGCTCGCCACGCAGAGGAAGGAGAGGGATTTATATTTGCTGTAACACCACCAAACTCCAGCAACACCAGCCTCCTCCTGCTGGGTATTTATTGTTTTTCCCTCTAAACACCCCCCCCCCCTCCATCCCCCCAACAATCTGGAGGGGGACCCCGTAAAAACAGTGTTTCAATTTAAACAATAACTTTATTTATCAAAATGTTTACATATAAATATCATTTTCTGGCTTTGACAATATCTGAGGATTTTTGTTGTGTGAGACGTTTGTCTTAACCCAGTTTCTTCTGTTTGTTTGATACAAGTTGGTCACTGAGGATAGAAAACAGGAAAAGAAAAAAGAAATCAAATCAAATCAAAGGAGCTGCTTCTACAGAGGTGGTCGGGACTAAAGCCTGAAGGTGGAGGCGGCCAAGGCCTCGGCACGCCTCCGGGGATTGATCACACGTTCTGATTAAAAAATAGACCAGAGTTACGTCTCCTGATTCCTGATATGTTTTCTTGGAGTGTCTGGGCACAGCTTTGGGAATGTTTGACTTGTGTGAGCAGCGTTCCTGCTCCTTTGTTTATGTTTGCTCCTCCTAAGTGTTAGTCCATGTCGACATCTTCTCCATCTGTTGCGGGTGTTTCTTGACAGTCTGTGTTTGCCTCGAGACGCTCACTGAGGTCTGGAGACGCCCTCTCCTCCTTTGCGCGCGGCTCAGCGGCGGCTTGGCACTCGCCGATCGCCGTCTCCGTTTGAACTTTGGGAGTCCTCTCCACGCCGTCGCCGTGGCCGTGGCTGGACTGGGCCGGGCTCAGTCTGGCCAGGGCCGGCTGGGCCGGCGTGCTGCTTGTTGAAAGAGGAGGAGGAGGAGGAGGAGATGAAGCAGGGAGTCTCCTGCAGTCGTCGCCACACTCCTCTGTGTCCGTTCCATCTCCTCTATTGCTAATGTGATTGTGGTGATGCACGTTACGCTCCACATGATCTGAGTCTAGAGGCTTAGTAGCAAAGCCGGCGAGGTCAGAGGGAGCAGGGCTGCCCTCGCCGGGCCCACACCGAGGTCCCGGGCCAAGCCTGCTGATGTTGTCCTGACACGGCGTGGCCTTCAGGGCCGTCTGAGGCACCAGGAAGCCCAAAGGCTGATGTGTGATGGGGTAAAGGAGGAAGTGACCTTTACCCACCAGTGTCCTCTGACTGGGCAGCGGGGGAAAGTCCAGCTGAGTTTTCCGTCGAGGCGTCGTGTCAGAGAGGAGGCTCTCCACGCTGAAAGGGTTTCTTTTCTGCAGGGCGGAGGAGCGCGGCCCCCCAGGGCTGGAGCTGTGTGTGCTGCCCGGAGAGACCTGCTCCTGTTCTGCCGTGGTTCTTTGGTTTTGGTGATTTTGCAGTTGGCTGAAGTCGTGTCTTGTTTGGTCACAGCTGGATTCCGTGCGGTGCCCTCCCGCACCCTTGGCCGCGGGAAGGTCGATGTGAATATTCCCGTTAATGTTGGTGGACTGCTGCTCGCTGTCGGTGAACTGGGAGACCCCGCTGTCGCTCTCTGAACCGCCGGGCGTGTGGAAGCTCTCGCCGGGCAGAAGTTTGTTCTGGGACTTCAGCAACTTTCTCTCCTGTTTGCGTTTCTTCTTCTCCGCCCGCTCCTGCTCCCTGCGAGCGATCTCCTCCGGGTCCATGGGTTCGCCGCTGCAGGTGGTGGGGTGGGAGTTGTGCGCGGGCCGACCCGGGCCTTTCTTTGTGTTCTCCTTCTTTCTCCATTTTGCTCGTCGGTTCTGGAACCACACCTGTTCACAAACACACACAGAAGAACAAACATGACACAGATGATCAGCTGATGATCTGTGAAGAGGAGGAATCATTCAGCCGTTAGTGGATTTTCCTGCTCAGATTTCTAGTCCTTGAATGCAACATGCACTACTGGACTGTTGGCTGATGTTAAACAGGAAATAATTTACTAACATTATACTTCAAATACACAACGTATCTGGGCTTTTTTTTCTTACTGCAAATACTTTTGAACATACATCAGTGTTGTTGGTATTTTACTGAACACTTGTTCCCAGGTCTGTTTCTCACTTTACTGTTTAGACACAGTAACGTTCATCTCCTCTGTGGCAGGAAAGTCTTGAGTTGTTTTGATTTAGTTTAGTTGAACTGAACGTGTAGTAAATATAAATAAAAAAGAATGGCCCACACCGAGGTCCCGGGCCAAGCCTGCTGATGTTGTCCTGACACGGCGTGGCCTTCAGGGCCGTCTGAGGCACCAGGAAGCCCAAAGGCTGATGTGTGATGGGGTAAAGGAGGAAGTGACCTTTACCCACCAGTGTCCTCTGACTGGGCAGCGGGGGAAAGTCCAGCTGAGTTTTCCGTCGAGGCGTCGTGTCAGAGAGGAGGCTCTCCACGCTGAAAGGGTTTCTTTTCTGCAGGGCGGAGGAGCGCGGCCCCCCAGGGCTGGAGCTGTGTGTGCTGCCCGGAGAGACCTGCTCCTGTTCTGCCGTGGTTCTTTGGTTTTGGTGATTTTGCAGTTGGCTGAAGTCGTGTCTTGTTTGGTCACAGCTGGATTCCGTGCGGTGCCCTCCCGCGCCCTTGGCCGCGGGAAGGTCGATGTGAATATTCCCGTTAATGTTGGTGGACTGCTGCTCGCTGTCGGTGAACTGGGAGACCCCGCTGTCGCTCTCTGAACCGCCGGGCGTGTGGAAGCTCTCGCCGGGCAGAAGTTTGTTCTGGGACTTCAGCAACTTTCTCTCCTGTTTGCGTTTCTTCTTCTCCGCCCGCTCCTGCTCCCTGCGAGCGATCTCCTCCGGGTCCATGGGTTCGCCGCTGCAGGTGGTGGGGTGGGAGTTGTGCGCGGGCCGACCCGGGCCTTTCTTTGTGTTCTCCTTCTTTCTCCATTTTGCTCGTCGGTTCTGGAACCACACCTGTTCACAAACACACACAGAAGAACAAACATGACACAGATGATCAGCTGATGATCTGTGAAGAGGAGGAATCATTCAGCCGTTAGTGGATTTTCCTGCTCAGATTTCTAGTCCTTGAATGCAACATGCACTACTGGACTGTTGGCTGATGTTAAACAGGAAATAATTTACTAACATTATACTTCAAATACACAACGTATCTGGGCTTTTTTTTCTTACTGCAAATACTTTTGAACATACATCAGTGTTGTTGGTATTTTACTGAACACTTGTTGTTTAGACACAGTAACGTTCATCTCCTCTGTGGCAGGAAAGTCTTGAGTTGTTTTGATTTAGTTTAGTTGAACTGAACGTGTAGTAAATATAAATAAAAAAGAATCATCAGTGTTGTTGGTATTTTACTGAACACTTGTTCCCAGGTCTGTTTCTCACTTTACTGTTTAGACACAGTAACGTTCATCTCCTCTGTGGCAGGAAAGTCTTGAGTTGTTTTGATTTAGTTTAGTTGAACTGAACGTGTAGTAAATATAAATAAAAAAAAATTATGTGGGTTTTTTTAAAAACAATATTATATGATGTTTTTATTTCATAAGGTTTTAGAAAGAAAAAAGTAACAATCCAACATAGTAGTCAAATAATCAAACAACAATAATCCTCTAATTTTGGTCGTATTTGTAGGTTAAATATTATTCATGATAGACAAAGGTGCAAATATTAAATAATTATAAAATGACTGGAAAATGTGTTTAGAGATTTTCAGTCACTTTTGATAGAATAAATAATTTAATAATAAAAATAATTGATCAGTGAAACAATGCATTGATTGGCTGTCAATTTCTACATTATAATTCCTGAAGAAAAAAAAACTGAAAAAAAACCTTTTGTTCTGTGATAAAGTACTGCACATACTAAGAACAGTAGTACTTTTTTATGGACTGCAAAAGTTTGAATTTCATTTTCTAAACATCAATTCTTTCATTCACTGTGTTCTCACGGTATTTTCTTTCTATTTTTATTCATTCTAAAATATATAGTGTAAAAATAATAAAAGATAATAAACGTCTGACTTTTGAGAAACCTCACGCAGTAATTTTATAAACACTTATAACTTATAGCATTGTTATATTAAATAATTTTATACTAAATATTATTATTTTAACAGATACAGCACAAACGTGAATGTGGACGGATTTGTTTAGGTTCTAGTTCCCTAATATCTAGACTCCATCACTAGTCTAATGTCATCAATAGAGCAGCAGCAGCAGCAGCAGCAGCAGCAGCAGCAGCAGCAGCAGCAGCAGCAGGCCTCACACCTGCCAGGACCAGACTGATAAATCAGTGTCAGTTTTTATCAGTTAAGAAAAAACAAACCCAAACCGAGAGAGAGAGAACCCCCCCAGACGACCCCCCCTCAGCCCCCCCCAGGACAGACGAGTCCTCTGCTGTTGGACACAGACACAGGAGGACACATGTGGACCAGCAGATGCTCAGACGCGCGGCTCTTAATTACCAGTGACTCCAGTAAACAGCTCCACCGGTTTAATCGCGGCGCAGCTCAGCTCAGCCGGGCCGCGGCTTTTGTGTGTGTGTCGGTTTGACTCCCAGGACAGAGAACCGCCCCCTGCACACCCCAAACACCTCTGGAGCTTCCTCCGCCTCAGACCTGTCCCTGCCCCGGCCCGCGGCTGCGCTCAGGGCCGCATGTTCTGCGCTGATAACGCGCCGCGCTCTGCCTACAGAGCGCACGCGGCGAGACCCGCAAATGCATGCGTAAAATTCTTCTTCTTCTT
>NC_024315.1:1214845-1250098 GCF_000523025.1 Cynoglossus semilaevis | reverse complement strand
GACCCGCAAATGCATGCGTAAAATTCTTCTTCTTCTTTTTTTTTTTTTTTTTTAAAAAGGAGAAAGCCTAGATAAAAACATGCAGCGCGACAATGGCGCATCTTATGAATAGTAAATGTTGGTTCTATCTATCCCGAGCAAACCTGCCGCCGAGATAAAGGAGCGTTAAGCGGCTTGAGGGAACAATAATCGGAGGTTTAGGAGGAAAAAAAAAAATCCCCCCCAAAAAACACTGACTACATCAGTGGAGAGACGGGAGTCACAGCCCCGAGTCCCTGCTACAACAGACGGGAGGAAAAACACCGTCAACGACGCACAGGCTGCGTACGAACAACAGGGAGCGTTCACGCGGTATTATCGTGGCGGTGCGATAATGTTTGATCAATATTCAATTTGAACCGTGGGATTTAAATATCACCAAATCAACACTTTATTAGAACAATAGGAAATACAGCAGGTGTGGGTTTGTTTTTACCAAATTTATCAGAAGGTTTTTGTTTTTAATTATGTAATTATTAAATAAAATATTTTTGCGCAATTATGATTTTTATTTTCATTATTATCGTTATTTATTTATCTAATCTCTCATGTTATACCTGAGTTATTATCAATATAATTTTTTTCTTAAAACAACATCAAACAAACAACAATATCTAAAATATTGCAGCTTTGTATCTTTTTAACCAATATATAACCAAAGTTAATTATTAAACACTGTTCAAACCTAGACGTTGTTTTGATACATTTATAAATTAATATTTTTGAATTGAAAATGGAAATTAAAAATATATCCTTAGTCTCCGTGACTTTTTAATTTATTTTTTATTAAGCCATAAATCAATAGGTTTCCTCCATGCATAATTCAGAACAGCGGCCTTATTGATGCTCTGATCATTGACAAACAGCCTCTGACTCTGAGGGTCAGCCATTAAACAACAGGAGCCTCGTTTTCATTATAGTCGGTGAGGATCTGGTGACTATATATGTCACACACACACACATATATACATATATATATGTATTTAATTAAAGGTCTGGCGACTGGTCTTCCTTACCTGGACCCTGGACTCCACCAGGTCCAGCCTGAGGGCCAGCGCCTCCCGCATGAACACGTCAGGATAGTGGCTCTCGTTGAAGGCTTTCTCCAGCTCCTCCAGCTGCCACCCGGTGAAGTTGGTCCTGGTCCGTCTGCGTTTACAGCCGGGACTGTCCTTATCCGGGTCTCCAGAATCTGATGAGTTGTTTGTGTGTGTTTGTGTGTGTGTGTGTGTGAGGATAAAACAAATTAACAGCGGTTCATTTACTACAATATATACTAATATTGTTAACAAATAACCGTGACACACACACACACACATATATATATAAATACATTTAAATTTATTACTGTATTACAAAATCTCAAAATTATTCTCCATAATTTATTAAAAAAAAATCAAACCCATTAATATTTTAAATACATTTTTTAAACCCGGATGGCAGCCAATAAATTACAGTCTGAGACTTTTAATTTTAGCATTTATCATTTTAATACTGGTCTGTTGGTTAGTATAATATTAGTTAGTGTAATATCATGTTGTTTTTTTTAAACTAAAAAGGTAAACAGAAATAATTTCTCTTAATCACGATTTTAGTCTCTTTTGTTGTTGTTGTTGTTGTTGTTGTTGTTAAATATATGTGATGTTTCCACGGAGCCTCAGCACATTTCCCTCTTTCACTGCGTGATTGTTTACTTTAAAAAAAGAGAATTTAAAAGCCTACCTGAGAGTTTGAAGTGCGGGCTGTCAGCGGACAGCAGCGGGTTACTGGAGCCGACCACCGAGGCCGAGCAGGAGCCGTTCAGTAATCCGTCTATAGAGAAGGGCACGGCGGCGGCGGCGGCGGCGGCAGCGGCGGCGGCGGACTGCAGCTGGTGCCCGCCAGCCAGCTCGTAAGAGTGGTGCCTGTGCTGGTGTGGAGAGTGGTGGTGGTGGTGGTGGTGATGATGGGGGCCGAGCGGATAGGGGAAGCCCACCAGCCCGCCCAAGGAGCCTCCGAACTGGGCGTGAGGATGCTCGAGGACCCGGCTGTCCATGGTCGCCCGGGCTGCGGCTGCGGCGGGGCTGAAGTGACGCTGCAGACGGAAGCGGTGTGGCTGAACATGCAGTCCGTCACAGAGGAGTCAGGACGAGCAGGAACAGGAGGGAGGAGGAGGAGGAGGTGGAGGAGGAGGAGGAGGAGGTGAAGGAGGAGGCGGAGAGGAGAAAAACCGCCAGCACAGATTCTAAACACAGCGGAGAGCGGAGCTGTGTTCACGGAGCGGCCGAGACGTCAACCCTGCTCCTTCTTTTCGTGAACCTCCTCATTAGGACTCCTCCATCTGCTCCCGGGACCAATAAGGAGCGTTAATCGCCATGTGACGTCAGAGGCGCGGTTAATGGGGTAGGAAGGCTGAGGGAGAGAGAGAAGGAGAGAGAGGGAGAGAGTTTTCTTTCTGTCCAGATCGATCGTTAATTAAACCTGACTGATCCTTTAATATGACTCTGTCAAAACATTGGAGTTGAGGAAATATAATCGATCAAGTGAGAACATATGAAGAACACGAACATTTCCTGTTACACTCTTAACTAATGTTGGTTAAAGAAGAAGAAAAAGAAAAAGAACGCGACATGGGGGGGTCGGGGGGGGGGGGGGGGGACACTGATGCACTCCATATTTTCCCCTGTCGGTGGGGAACGTAGTTGCAACGTCGTGGTTCAAAGGTCGAATGGTCTGGTGGAGTGTTACTACCTGGAGCTCTGTTATTGTGTGGTGCTGTACACCTCTGCCAGAAAATGCAACACCACATTTAAAAAATAATAATAAAGAAAATGATAAAAAAAAACTTAAATAATAATTTAAAAAAGAGTAAGTGTAGATTATAATCTCTGAAAAATAATCTCCTTCCTGTGCAGCAGAACGCAGTTAAAGACGGACTAAAATGTCCATTTAAACTTGTGGTTTATAAATAAAAATAAGACACAACACAAGCAACACCAATAACCTCTCTCTCTCTCTCTCTCTCTCTCTGTGTGTGTGTGTGTGTGTGTGTGTGTGTTTCAGGACTAAACTGATCCAATAACAGTGCTTTTATCATTCCCTCTTTTCCTGAGCTGTCACATTGTGTTTTAAAGTACAAGCCTCTCTCCATCTCCCAGAGACCCCTACACAAGCACACACACACTCACACACACACCCTCTCACACACTCACACACACACCCTCACACACACACTCCAGTTGTTACGCACACTGCCTCAGTCAAATACTGCAACATTATTTCCATTTCTCACCTGAACAGCTTACACCGATGTTTACTTGTAGTGTGCGGTTGTCGTCTGCATGATTCACTACACACACACACACACACACGCACACACACACACACTGAGTCACTTTTCGGTGCACGTGCAGTTCCACTCCAGCCTGGAGTCTGTTTTTCCAGTTATTTCTACAGAAACATTTTCAAATTTCATTTTGTTTTTCACATCTTGAGTTCTAACATCACTGACAATCAGCTGCACCAGGTTCAAGGTTCAAGGTTCAAGGTTCAAGGTTCAAGGCAGAACAATAAGAGTTTAAAGTTCCTAAAACAGTGACCAGTTCTGGTTATTTGTTTTCCTTTTTCTTCTAAGAGTGTATCTTTGCAGGATCAACACGTTAGTGAACAGAGAAATCCAAAAATAGTGATGGAAAAAAATAAACTGCTGTTTTTATTTATTTATTTCAGTTATTTTCTTGCAGCAGAAACTTTTATTCACTTAAGTTAGTCGTCAACTCTTTTAGCCATTTTAAACTCAATTAAATGGAAAATTAAATTTCCAAAACTATAAAGTAAAGTACGAATGAAAAACAGTGGAATAATTGTTAGAAAGTTTGTGTTTAAAATTAGAGGAAAAAGTACAATATATATATATATATATATATATAAATTCACTTGTGTTTTAGTTTGTTCCTTTTACAGTGAGCTCTGGGCCTTGGGGAAAATAATTACCAGTAGTAAATCGGACCTGTAGGTGGCAGTAGTTCAAATCAAAGGATGCAGAACTTCCTTCAAAACCATATTTGAAAGAAGCCGTGGATGGGGATCAGATGTGAACAGTTTTAAATCATGGTTTAGGTTTTTTTGACATTCTGTCGTTGGAGCAAACTGAAAGGTTTTTTTGACATTCTGTCGTTGGAGTGAACGGTTGTCAGCGTGATTCACTACACGTCGTTACTTTTGAACTCCTCCGTAAGTCAACATGTTAATCCTGCAAAAATACTTTCTTTTTCAGAGGAAAAGGAAAAGAAACTAATTTAATAGGTGAGCGCAACACCCAGGACTGAGAACGAGACCGGTCGCTAAGAACTCTGGGAATGAAAAAGGCAGCGGTCAAATCTAATATCCTGAAATACTGCGAGTGCAGGGTTTAAATGTACTGCAGTAACTGGAGTAGGTTTTTATAAATGTTCTATGTAGAGATGTTTTCATATTTTTGAGTTTAACTCTGTACGATCTTGGCTGGAGTTCGAACCAAACCTGGACCGTCTGTGAGGACAGTCCGTGTACGAGACCAAAGCAGACGTATATTACTGCTGGTCCGTTCAGTGACAGGTTTTTTACCGTGGCCTCACGTCATCCTGTTCACATCGTTTCTCCTGCTGGGAGGTGCTGCTCAGGATGAAGTGTGTATTAGTAAATGAAGGCGTCATGGCAGAGGCCGGGAGTGACCGCAGGTCCAGGTGGACACCTACGGAGACGCTGTGAAGGGAGAGAGAAACAGAGAGAGAGAGAGGGAGATTATAAATTGTAAATGGTGTTGCAGGGGCCAGATCTTGCCTGAGGCGGTGACTGCTTCATTTTGTGTTAAATTTCTTGACAGAAAGCCACCCGCGTGCTGGTGAATACTGAATGGTAATCAGAGCTGCTTGAATAAGTGCCCCCACCCCCCCTCGTGAATTAATTCGACTTTATTTATCCAATTTCTGGAGCTGACAGAATGTTAATTTGAGTTGAGATTTCTCTCTGCTGTTCTGCCTGTGACCCGCAGCCCCGGGATTGGCGTGTTGTAATAACCTGAATCTTTCACCAGAAGCTCTGATAATTGTTACCTTATTAGCATGTAAATTGTTTAATTAATATTATTATGAAGAACCATATAATCCCTCCGTTACTTGACCCCGAGTCGACACGCGAGCGGGCTTTTCTGCATTTCAATGTCTACTTTTTAAATGGACTCTTTAATGTGGGCCGGTCTTCAGGCTCTCACAGCGACTCTGAACATTTGGAGAGCAGCGTTTGATGAGCTATCTGTCTCCATCTCTTACTTTTATTTCCTGTTTCATTTCTTTTTCTTCTTTTTTTCCTGATGTGTATTTATTTCCTCAGAACTCTTTAGGAAACTTCCACATCTATCGCCTTCACGTCAGTTCCTCACACATGTAAAAGCCCCCTTCTCTTTCTGAGCCTCACTCTCTTTATTTTCCCAGTGGCTGTTCAAGCCAAACACATGCAGTGCTCAAAGAAAAGCAGCCCTTGACATGAGGTCCTGAGAGACCGCAGCATTTAAATTCGTTTCTTTCTCCCCCACTTCCTCCTCCTTTTTTCACCCGGCACGAGTGACATTGTCAGATGCTAGCTTTAATTAACTTGATAATAAGATGGGCGACACACATACAGGCCGGGGGTTTCGCCTCCCCTCCTGCCTCCTCTCCCTCATCTGTCTCTGTGCAACATGACCAAAGCTGTACTTGGAGGAGAAACACAACAACATTGGTCTCTGCTGAACTGACGGCTTCTCAGCTCTCCTCAAAGATCTGAGGGAGGACCGACCAGGATTACAGCCGAGTTTTCTGAACGGTAAATTGGTTGTAAAGCTGTAAAGTTAGGGGAAAACCTACACAAAAAGGATCAGAAAGCTATTTTGTCACATGACATCATTTTGTACGAGCACGAGGCTAATAATTAAGATGTCGGGTTTTTTGACATTAACAATCCAACAACTGAACTGTTAACCTTTTATTTCTGCCATTTGCCATGCAGTGAAGAAGCACTAATACAGGAACAACAGAAGAAATCTCTCACCTCTCCTGCAGGGGGTGCTATGAACAGATATGCACCGGTCACTGCTTTGTTTTTGGTAATGCAACATTATTCTTAAAAAAAAGTGTTTCTCTAAAAACAAGTCACGAGGCTAAGTGTCAACAGGAGCCAGTCAGGGTGCGGCAGACGGGCTTAATATAATACAGAGCTCTGTTGTTCTGTGAAGCTGTACACTTCAAATATGTTTTTTAAAAACACATACAACTTCAGTTAGCATGATGTTAAAACTGCTCTAACCCAATCCCCATCCTCCGTTTCTTTCAATTATGGTTTTAAAGAAAATTCTGGATCCTTTGATTTGAATTAGTGCCACCTACAGGCCCCTATTTTCTACTAGTAACTATTTCCTCCAAGTCCCAGTACTCACCATAAAAGGAAAAAAATGAAATTTACACAAATTATTATTTTCCTGTGTGACAAACTTTCACCTCTGATTTTTAACACAACCTTTCCATGAACTAATCCACTAATTTCTTTATTCATACATTATACTTTTGGAAATGTAAATTTAATTTACCACCGTGGAGACAAAAATGAAAATGTTACTTGGTTTAAACCATCATAAAACATTTCACTGAGGAGTTAATGATCTCTACCTCGAGCTCTTCTTTAAAACATCATGTTGTCATTTTGTGAAATACAGTCCTATTTAGAGTAAAATGGATGATAAAGCACGGATAGCAGACTTTATGGTGTGTCCGAAAGTCAATGTCACATTGTTGACCTGCGGCTCAACCCACACCCCCTACAATCCAACATGGCCTCTTTAAATGTCAAAACACTGAGACGACCTTGGTTTTCCAGACCAGTCACGAAGCAATGGTTTATACATCAAAGCTGATTGGAATTTACTGATCTGAACTCATATTCTATAAATGAAGACCTGGAACTAACAACCGACAACCGAAGGTCATCACAAAAATCATTACCTAAATATTAAATCAAGAGCTTCATCTTAATTTACCGTATTTTCTGGAAAAAGGTCATCACAAAAATAACCATTACTAAATAATAAATCAAAAGGTTCATCTTAATTTACCGTATTTTCTGGAATACAGGTTGCACTTTTTTTATCAATTGTCTAGGTTTGCAACTTATACTCAGGTGTTACCTACATATTCACAGACACTAGAGGGCACTCTAGTCTTGTGTACCAGTATCTGCTACTCTAAATTTACATGTTACATGTTACTGACAGCCGCTAGATGGCACTGGTGCGTTTGCTAATTTCACACTGACAGCCGCTAGATGGCACTGGTGCGACTTATACTCCAGATCGACTTATATTCCGGAAAATACGGTACATATAAAAAATGTCATGTTATAAAACTGACTTCTTGTGAATCAAATTGACATCAGACCAAATAAGCAGTAAACTGGCAAAAACAAAATCTATATGTCACGTAAAATTCCAGATTAGATGGAAAAAAAACAAAACAATGTCCTCATCAATAAAACATAATGATTTCTTGTCACTGTAGTTAAACATGTATATTACAACATAAACATTCAGACCAAAAAAAACAACAACAAAAAAAACAAACAAAACTTTTTTTTTTTTTTGTTTCTTTACTAAATAAAAGTCTGTAAGTAAGTGAACGAATCAGAAGAATCTGATTTGAGCTCCAGAACTCGTCAACGAGTCTCCTGAGAGCTGGAAATGGAGTCACATTTATTTTTTCATTAGCAAACTAAGGTGAACCATTGGAGAGTTAATTACTCAATTACCGAGCGCAAGTTAATTTTTAAGCATCTGAAATGAAGTCAGTCATTATTTAGTCGTTGGGTTGATAATTAAAAGTCTCATTTAAATTAATTGTTACGAAGCTGGATTTTCATCTAGCACTTCACTAAGTCAGGGAAGTGGATGCAATTCCAATTAAAAGTGAAGGGCTTTAATGTATTGACGGGTTGTTTTTCCTTTTTCTTTTTTTTTTCTTGCCACTGAAGATGTCCTTTCTTCCCTGACACATAATAGAAACATTGATGATTTCAAATAGACATTTTCAAGTGTGGTTTAATTTTTTTTTAATCTCTATTTAAAATAAAAACCTTCACTGCCTTTATCTCATAATGACTGTTGTTATTGAATATATGATTTTTTTTTAAAAAAATCCCCCATTTCATTAAGATAAACTAAAAACTCAAAGTTGTATTTGTTTTTTGAACACAATTACAGGAGCAAAAAAAAACAACAAACTGTATAAACAATGGGTTCAGTTAATCAGTGGAGCTGTGTTCACGTGCACCGCAGCTTCCTCGCAAAAAAATCTGTTTCTCCAAAACGACTGTAATCAGATTCAGACTTCCTCTGGAGCAATAACTCCATTTCAATTAAAACTGACTTATCACCTTTTACTAAAACAAGCTTAATATGTCAGAAAATGTTCAATGCTTGAAAGACTCCAAAATGCCATTTTAATTGTCATCAGTGAGTGGGATCTCCCCCCGCAGCCCTCCCCTCCTCTGCTCCCCCCTCACCCTTCTTCCTGATCACCCTCCTTCTTTTTCTTGGGTTGTCTTGGCACAAGCTGCACGGAAATAGACCTAATTAACCTCCCGAACCCGCGGGGAAATCCGCTATGCAAATTAACTTTTTCAAAATGTAGTAATGATATAATTTGAGAAATGGCGGCGCCAATTTTTTCTTACGCCCGGGCCTCTTGGAAGTGTTTGCATTAACATCTCAGTGGTTCACTCCATCAATACTTTTCTCAAATACTCTTGATCTCCTGGTGAGTGTGTGTGTGTCTGGTGTGTGTGTGTGTGTTGGAACAAATGCCCAGATCTGATGGGCACCATAAAGGAAGAATGGATCGGCCTATTTGGCCACTGGCAGGCTACTGGAGCCCAACAAAACCATCTGCTATAGGAGAGAAAGAGGGTAGGGGAGAAAAAGAGGAGGGGGAGGAGGGGGGAAGTCTCCTCCTCCTCCCTTCCCTCCCTTCTCTCCCTTCTCTCTCCCTCTCACTTTTCTCTCCTTCCCAAAAGAGCTCAGCTTAGAGCCACTCTGTGAACGGGGAAAGATGTTTTAATTAGGCGGCAAGTTCATGAATCTCATTTAAAACCGTTTAATGAATCGCTGCGTACGAAGAGTCAGCGCACGCTGCAGTAAAGGGACGGACGCCGGTTCAAAAATTAAGTACTGTTTTTAGGTTTGTTTGTGTTTCTGTTTTTGTTTTTTTCTCCATTATCCCCGGGTGTCACCGGCTTCATAACTGTTTAAACTGCAGTAAAACGACGACAATCAGTTTATTGATTATTAATGTGAGGCTTTCAGGAGTCTCTGCTGACACTAGTGCACATAATAATATTAATAATAAGGATTAAAATACATTTCATTATTTTGTGATAGATATATGTAAAAGAAATTAAACAAGATATAGGTGACAATTTTGTGAAGGAAGATTTTCCCATATATTTAAATATTTTATTTTTTATTAATATCTTTAAATTCTATATTTGGTTCCTGTAAAAATGTCTGTAAAAATACCACTAACGACTGTGTAAAACCACTCATCTACTGTAGAATGACATTTTCACCTTGTATCAGTAAACATCAGTATGAACAACTAATGAATCACTTCACATCTGCTGGTTTTTCATAAACACACACAGACCCTAAACCCAACCTCTAATTAGGAATAAATAATTACCGGTGCAAGTTTGTTAGTATAAGCTGCAAGATAGTGATTTAAAAGGCGACTGTGTCTGTGTCTGTGTCTGTTGTTGTAGAACGTTATTTCTATCAATTATATTGTGTACATGTTTTAGGACATTTCTGGTTTTGGGACGTAATTTGTTTTGATAACATATTAAATATCTTTATGTGATTTTTTTTGTAACACCCACTGAGTTGAGCTTTGATGAAAACATTTTACAAAAATCTATATAATTTATTAAAACTGCCCCATTCAGTTTTTCCTTTTGTTGATACTGTTGCCATTACGGCCGGTTTAATCTGCTGAATCTGACAGATGTTTGTAAACTTTATTTATATTTTATATGTGACCACACAGCTCAAATATATATAATACATATATATATATATATATATTTTATTTTAACTGTTAACTGACTCATCCACAGCTGACGTCTTTGTACGACATATGAACGAAGCTGAAGTCCACCTGGTGGTGAATCAATGAACACGACGTGATTTTATTACACCTGATCTTGGTGACGTCTCCTAACATCTGCAGGTTTTTACCAGTTTTAGTCACTTTTCCAAATTATTGTCTTGTCGGTAATAAAACAGTTTGAAACCAAATGTAAACAATTATAATCAAATCCAAAATTACACCTTAAATTATTTCCCCAGTTGCACATTTGCTGTGTGTGTTGTAACGGGCTACGCACAATTTAAAACACAAATCTGAAAAAACTAGAAATAAAAAAAACAAACAGTTCATTTCTTACTGATCACAAGATGTTCTGTCAACGTCTTCACTTCTTCACCCGTGAAAACTTCCGTTTGACTTTTCACACACGACTGGGGGAAAAAAAAACATTAAAGAATGTGAAACGTGTTCAGGATTATTTTGCAACTTTCATTTGAATGACCAGCTGTGTTTTCACACTTCAACAACAACAAATAATAATATAAAATATATAAAATAATAAATATGTTTCTTCACAGAATACCTTTTTTCATAAAAACCTATATGTGAATCATAAAAAAACACCTGCCCACACAATCAAGAAGAATCACAACAATATTACAACAAGTAGTAATGTAGTATCAGGAAACCCCGTTTTGAATTAAAGCGTCTTTGACTCGAGTCCCCAAAATTTGATTCAAAAATGCGGTGGCTCTTTTAATAAAAATATATTTTTGCGCTAATGAAGAGAATGTGTGACTGTTTTGGCTCTCAGCCAAAATGACAAGACAGTGAAAAGCTCACAGATATCAGTCAGCAAGAGCAAATAATTTCATATAAACTGCCAGTTCACCAAGCCCAGCTTAATGACACCCTCTGGAATATCCCCCCCAACATATGCCTAATTGTTTACAACTGCTTGTTTACATAAATACAAAATGCTGCAGGGGAGGATGGATGGACATGTGAGGGCTTGAGGGTGAGGGGGGGTTTAGAGTCACTACACTATCAGACAGAGGCGTAGAATTAATAACAATTTGTGGCAGATAATTACTTATCAATTAAAGCTGTTATCCTGGCTAATTAGGCAGCGTTCATTAAATTCAGCCAATTTAAGCCTTAATCAAAGTTAGCAGGGCCTGACAGCATAGGAGGGAGTCGGATGATGCGCGCCCCCCAGCGGAGGAGAGGAGAGCTACAGGAGAGTCTGTGTCAAGAACATTGAAATTGAGCTTCGTCAAAGTGCTTTAAAAAATGAAAGGTAAAGAAAGGCAAATACGGCAAAACACAAAATCGAAAGAGTAGGTTTGTTTGTATACATTTTAATATAATTTTCAGTCAAGTGTTGAAAGCTGGTGTACTTTTTAGTTTGAGAATTAATTTTAGAACTAAAACTGATTGTTACTGAGCATGTTCAATTTTTTTTTCATAACTGACATTTATATTTTTACCATAATCTTACATTTAAATAAAAATAATTGATGGCAAATATCTACATACATTTATTATAACACCAACTGCCAGTAGGTGAAGTACAGCACATGTATAAAATCGCTTCTATTTATCTGTGAATCATTTGATTCTTTTTGAACCAGGATCTATTCTATGAATATTCTGTTCTATGTACTCCATGACTTCATGCATCCTGCTAGAAATCTATTAACCTTAAATGACCACGTCAAACTCTAGCTGTTGATGTTTCTTTCCATGTCACTCTGCTTTATACAAGTAACTCAGTGTAAAGTAATATGAAAAGGATGAGGTTTATCTTCTAGATGTAGCGGCCATGAAACTTTGTGGAAAAATCTAAATCTAAAATAATATAAAGTAAAATCATGTAAATAAAAACATATTTTATATAATGAATAATAACAGTAATAATCAATGTTGAACAGAAATGTGTAGAACACACAAAAGCCAGATTTAACTACACCCCCGTACCCCGTCCCACCCACTCCACCCCAACCCTCTGTCCTGTCACCTCTGATTTTAAAGCCTTCGCTTCCAAAAACTGTTGGAAGTCGCCAATTTGACAACAAAGCACAAGCTTCTTGGGGGCGGCTGGGCACGAGGAACGAGTTAATTAATATTGGCTCCTGTTTGGTCAAGTTAATGAATGAGTGAATTATGCACCTCTGGGACACTGCCTCCCCGATCGCTTTAAATTATCCCCCGCACCCCTCTTTCTCTATTGTCCTCCAATTTCCCCACTCTGATCCTGCACTGATGGGGTCCCTGTCCCTACACACACTGACACACACACACACGGACTCCATCTGTCTGTCTTCATCCTGCTTGTGTGGACTTTAGTTCATTGTCTCCAGCACATGTATTGACACCTTTTTTTTTTTTTTAATTCAACGCTCCTATTCAACCCTGCACTATAAGCTCAGGGTGGCAAATAACTTCCATCCCATTAACTCATTTGAGAGGGGAGGCTACTCAAACAAAGCTGGGCTGAAATCTGATCCTCCTTCATTTTCTCCTTCTCACACACACACACACACACACACACGGACTGTTGATGAAAAGAGGAGTGGTTAAAAGAAGATCCATATTATTTGCATTAAAAGCCTGGCAGCGTGAAATTCATTTATAATTACAAAGCAGGCTGCAGTGAGTGTTATGCAGATCAGGGCGACATGTGTGGACCGAATCATGCTCAGAGTGGTTATTCGGTGATATGCTAACGGGAATGTATGGTGACAGATTGCAATTATCCTGTTATTGTAATTGTCAAAATCAATTCACTGCAGGCCAAGTGCAGACTACATGTAAAAGAGCAGGAGTAACACACGACTGTCTGGATGTGATTGTGGTTGAGACCCTGTTAACTGAGTCTCAAATAACAACAAGATGCTGCTGTCAGGCCTGTCACTTTAAATAACGTGAAGACACCCTGCGTGTTCCATCCAAATGCATTCCAAGTGTTAAAGCTAAGAGTGGACTGGAATATGTTATTATGTTGCACTCTATATGAAGTGTACATACTTATATGTGTACATACATATATATATACATATATATACATACACACACACACACACACACTACAACTTAGTTCATATATGTTAAATGCTCTTAAAACGTATTTAGTGTTTGTCTGTCTCAAAGAATGTTAGGTATACGGTCATCAAAACATCATATAAAACACACACTTACAGTTGATTCTTCTTCACATGGGTGTCCATCGCCCCCTTGTGGTAAAACAAAGCGCATTCCAGGTCTGTGCAATCCACCTCGCTCGCTGCTCGTTTTCCAGCATGTCCCTGAAATTATGGGCAGTTAAAATTTAAATTAATAAGAACCATATGCCTATTTAACAAAAAATAATTCTGTTTTAAAAGAATTGTGAATAAATAATAAATGAATTTAATGGTAACATTTTTGTATCCAAAACAGCTCAGTGATTGTTTTTTTGGGGGAGGCATCAAGGTCAAAGGTTTTCCTGGTGTTGAAGTTTGAGTCAAGTCATGTCATGAATATGGAATGTTTATTCTGTTCCATATATTTTTTATATATTTTCTTCTTTTTATAAAGTCAACATTAAGAAGGCATTAAGAATTCTAAAGCACTTGCTCTGCGTATAATTCTATAAAGACATGGTTAACAAAATCAATAAAACTACAAACAAACAACTTAGTATACTATACAGTTGGGGCCTAACTAACACCTTTGATCTGGTTGATGAATTCTGTTGTGTGCCTGTCAGGTAGTCAGTCCTCGTTGTTTTGACAAAGTTACATTCCATTTTAACTAGATTAGCAACTGGTCACAGAACCAATAGCTTCATATTATTGCATTTTAGCTGCCGATCAGAAATCAAGATGGCGACCTTCAAAACGACCACTTTTGCTGAAGCTCTTCGGAAATACATTTGGTTACAAACCAAGTACAAACTTACTAGGGAACCGCTGGTAAGGTGTTTGGCGTAAAGAATTATGACAAACCGAAAACATAACTTCGGAAAAAATTGTAAAAACACAACTCGTACTGGCAGTTGATACGTTAAGCCGCCATTTTGTTTTTTGTTTTTTCAGAGACCGTGCAACTGTGAACTGATTGGCTGCGCTCAGTGAGAGTATTTGAACGCACCTGTTATTATTATTATTTAAGTAAACTCAACTTCGTTACGTAGTTTAAACCAAACTGTGGAGGAGCTCGGTGGTTTTTAGCTTCTACGATGGCTGAATCCAGGAGAGTTCAGTTCACTACTCTGTCCAGTCTCACACCTTCACCCTCAGACCAGAGTAGCAAGTCTTCGTCACCGGTACGGTCGGTACCGTCAGTACCGTCACCACCGTCCCTTTCAGGTGTCGAGCGAGGCCAGCTAAACGGACCAGACCAGGCCGTTAACACCAACACCGTCCGCCTGCTGCTCACTTTATTCGAGCCCGATGAGCGAAGTTTCCCGGAGTTTAGCTACACTCAGCTCATCGATGGCAAGGTAAGAATTTAAACTGAGAGTGAGATAAGAATATACATTTATTTATTGTCAAAATTCACTTTTTTGACCTCGATCTAAAAATGTAGCAAAATGTAAACGTCTGATTTTGATTGAATGTTATTGGTAACATGGGCGTTTTAACAACCCCTAAGAAAATGGACAAAAAAAAGCCCTCTGTAATGAATTACAACCCATGGAGGTAAAATGGACAAAAAAAGCCCTCTGTAATGAATTACAAGTAAACTGATTAAATAATAAATACACATTTGAAATAAAAACATTATCGTGGCGTTTAATGTAAGGTTATTGGAAGGAGGGTATTTTTAATATTGGTGTTTAGTAATAGAACACAGATACAAAAATCATCATGTTTATGGTTTAATTTGTATCTACTTTTTCTGTGAAATGTTCTCCTTTGTTGCACAATTGAATACAACTACGTTTCTATCCAAGCTGTGATTGGCAAGTTTAAAAAAAATAAAAAGTTTTCTGCCAACAAGCCAAGCAATGTGGTTTCATCTTCCAACACTTTTGACCTAATTTTCCTAATTATTTACATCACGCAATGCATCCTGTGCTCTCTCTATGTTCGTGTGATGAACACCTTTTTATCAGATCAACTGTACAACTAACGGCTCACTAAGTAAGCTGGAGGAAGAAGAAGAAAAGGAGAAAGATGAGGTGGCTGTGATTGCCAGAAAACTGGAAGAAAAATATGTGAGTTGTGTGACAGAACTGTGTTATTTACTTTTATCTGACATGTCCTATAATACTTAAAAATATTTAAAATTAATATGGAAATGAAATGTAATTTTTTTTTTCTTCAAACAAATGAAACAATGTCTTTATCTGCAGGGTTTAAAAGAAAGAAAGAAAAAGAAGGATCGCATTCAGGATCTGATAGATATTGGATATGGATACGATGATGAGGATTCCTTCATCGACAACTCTGAAGCTGCAAGTCCACTCCTCAGACTAGCATTTCAAAATTATTTCTTTAAATTACTTTATTATGTGGATGATTTATTTAATTTTTTTGCTCCCTGCAGTATGATGAATTTGTCCCGGCCGCCATCACTACGAAGTTTGGTGGATTCTACATAAATTCAGGGATGCTACAGTTTCGCCAGGCGTCTGACACAGAGAACGAGGAGGTCACAGCAGGAGAGAACACTCTCAGACTCTCAAAGGTAATTACTGCACAGAAATAAAGAAGAATAAATAATTTTTGCACCAGTGACTGAAATTGTGCAATTGTTTCATGTGTGAGAAACGTAAACACAATCCTGGACTGGAGAAGCCAAAGAAGAAACATTGCAGTTTAAATGAAGAGACGAAAACACACATGGAGTCAAAGAGCAGGTGAAGTTAAAAAAACACTGACTTAGTTTCTGGATTAGAAAAATAAACCATTACTGTTATTAAGGTTTCAAAATGGGCCTTAGTTTTTGTACCTCCAGGACTAGTTAATGAACTCTTCAATATCATATGATTTTTCAAATTGATGTTACAGTGAATCGTATCAATCTGGACTCGTGGAGATAAAGCGAAAGAAGAAAAAAGGTCTTGGCACACTGAGCGTCACCAGTATGCTGAAAAAGTTTCAAAGAGAGAAGCAGAAGGAACAACAGAAAACTGAGAGAGCCAATCAGGTCGTGCCTGGAACTACAGGTGCAGCCACAATCCCTCTGTCCCCAGCAGATGCAGCAGGCGGCGGAGGCTGTGTGATAAACGATCCACTCCTTACTTTGATTGGCTCGACCAATGAGCAGGCTCTTATCCAGGCAGCCAATGCAATGGATCTTGACATTGACCTGGTCTCCTTGTTGGATGCCACTGAAAACATTTTGTCGCCAAAATCACTTCGTCATGCCACCACAGAGACCCAGCTTTTTCAGATGGAAACTGATGATCAGCGTGTTGCCAAAGCTCAGCCTCCGTCCCAAACTCAACCAGACCAGAATCAGCTCCAGCCGGAGTCCAGTTCTTCGTCACCACAGCAGTTTGTGCCTCTGCCGGAAGGACTTACACCAGGATTGGAAGACGCCATCAGAAAACTCCGGGTGGTGAGAGTGAAGTCTCATCTGGTTGAGTTTTGCCTTCATTGGTCAACTGCATTTTTATGCATTTGAGGTCATTTTTTAATTTTCAAGGCTGTCAAGTCTGCAGAGGGCGAATCAAAGCTCAAGTTCTTCACACCACTGATCAACTCTATCCTGCTGGAGTGAGTATTCTAACCACAGAAATTGAACTCTTGTGTTGATGTCTGACATTGTCCTCTCTTCACTGATCTGCTCCAGGATTGAGCTGCAGTGCAGAGAGCACTGCGCTCCACTGCGCTCCAAGTTGTACACACACCTGTCGTCATTCCTGCCGTGCAGCAGAGAAACTCTCCTGAAGCGGGTGAAGAAACTGTTTAACACGCACATGGTGAGGACAGTTGTTTTGAGTTGAAATTTTTACACTGTTATCAAATACACACTTGTTTATTTTTTAACATGTATTTTATCCTTACTTTTCCAGGAGGAGTCCCCTAACGTGGAGGATCCTGTACAGAAACTCAGGGAGGCGATCAGCAAAGCTCTGCCTGAACAGCTGGCTTCCTACCAAGCCAGCTGTGAAGCATTTGAACAAGTTAAGGCTTCAAGGTAAGTCAGACGATCATCTGAGGCTTTAGAAGAATTCCTTCATTTTAAATGTACAGTTGACAAACAGATTTGTGAATGTAAAACGATGCTGAATAAATGATAAATAAAGCAACAAAGTTGAAAAGGTTCGTCTGTCTTCATCAGGGCAAAAGAAGAAGGATATGAGGGGAGAGGGCCAAAGAAGGTGTTCGTGTGGGATGAACAGACCCAGTCAGATATGACTTTACTCTAAATATTTTTGACATGTCAATATTTTGTCAGTAAAAATCCTGTATTTTTTTTTTATTTTATTTTATTTCATTTTTTTTTTTTTTTTGCAGAAAGTGCCTGTGTAACTTGTTAAGGCAAAGAATGGACAAATATGACAAAGAAAAACACGGGAACCAGGAAGTGGAAGACTACCTCAGGACGCTGCTGGAGAGTGAGGTGAAACCTCTCTGGCCAAAAGGCTGGATGCAATCCAGGTACGTCATTTACATGAGTACATTTTTTTTTTTTTTTTTTTTTTTTTTTAATAAAAAAAAAAAAAAATTTTTTTTTTTTTTTAATTAAAAAAAAGAGAAATTTTTTCTTCATGTGTTTGTTCGTCAGAGCCTTGATGCAGGAGTGCAGGAAGTTGTTGGGCTTATTTGCTACACCGTAAGTAAAACCATCTGTGGAGTTGATTATTCTGCAGATGATCATTCTGTTATACTTAGACTGCCCCCTTGTGTGCTCAGTGCGAAGAAGGCCAGGCTAGATAAGAAGCAGTCCTCCATCACTAGTCAATCTGAACGCCAGTCTCTAGAAAGTCGACTCTCCCAAGAACCAAATAAAGTTTCCAATCCTGCCCTGGATGGTGTTGGAAAGGAAGTATGGACTGGTCCTCCTCGAAACATCAGGGATGTTGATAAAGGAGTGATTTTTGTGGACATTGATTCACCGACGCCTGCTGCTCCAAACAAAGGTTTCACACCTGTTCCAGCTCATTCCCTTCTGGATCACCTCGCTGAACAGGCACTGGCTCGAGATCCATCTGTCCTGGTTCCTCAGGAGATCCTCGCAGCAGCCATCGCAAAATACAAATACTCCACTCTGGGCCACCACTGGGGTTTTGGCGTGAACACCAAGAGCCCGCCTCCGCCTCCTCAGTCCAGCCCCGTTGGTTTCCCAGTGAACAGAGTGTGTCACGTTGTTTTGACACAGCCTCTGCAGACCGGACACTACACCAAGACTTTGGACGTTGGACAGTCACAGATCGTTTCTGACGATTCTTGCAGGAGCATTCAGTGACCGTCGCCAGTGTGGGTTCACCGAGGGTAAGTCTGAACTTTATCGCAGCAGTATCAGTTGAAATCGGCCTTAATAATAAAAAATAAAAACCATAAAGGCAAAGTCGTATCTGGCAATACAATGTTACACAATACAGGGCAACGATACGATATATTGGGATACACTTTGTTGCTATTGTCATGGAAAACTGTCAATATAGTAAACATATACTTAACACCAGGTTACTAAAATTGTTAAAAAAATTGATTATAATATTTGACTAAATTGTTCATAAAGAAAATCAATACAGTGCTTTAGAATATTGATACCGTGTCGTGAAACAAAATATCGTAATATTTTATTGTAGTGTTATTTTCTTACACCCCTAGTGGTTGCATAACAAAAGAACAGCTGTTAGACATTTGTGGCAGATTCATGCTTCAACAGAGTCAACAGAATTATGCGTGCGTGTGTGTGTGTGTGTGTGTTCTCTTTCAGATCCACAGAGGAGACCTGGACATGTGACAGGCTCACAGTCAACAGCAGCTGTTTACTGTTACAGTCAGATGAATGAAAGCATCATTTTAATGGCGTTAACACTTGGATTACACTGTAACAAGTTGATCAGTGGGGTGAATTCTTCAGTTCATGTTCATTTCCTCATTTTCATTCCTTTATTCTGACTTGTAGTGAAAGTAATGTGATCTGTGTTAAGTTAATAATAAATAATAAATGGATTATCAAGAACACTGTGTAACCAGCTTGATTAATTATGTAACCAATTACTGAAGAAAACAAACAATATAATTGGAAGCAAATGTGTGATGGGCTGAACCAATACAAGGTGTTTTTTTTTTTTAAGCAACATTTGTAATAACTTGTACATTCAAACTAGAACCACGAGGCTTTGCAGTGTTGTGTGGATAGACATCAGACTGAATCTTTTTTTCTTTTTTTTTTTAAGCTGACAATGCTGTGATTTACAAATACTTCCATGAAATACCCAAAGAAAGTGTACCTATACAGAATCCAAAAATAGTTACATGGAGGGCAACTGGACAACGTAGGTTTTTTGTTTTTTTTTAAGATGTTTCACTGGGAAATTCTGGTATTTAGTCTCAAAGGGGCTAAATTAAATTAAACGTGTAACGAGGGTTGTTGCAGAAAGGCTAAATACCAGAATTTCCCAGTGAAACGTCTTTTTTTTTAAAAAACCTACTTCGTCCAGTTGTAACTATTTTTGGATTGAATGACCTGGATGACTGAGAGCCTACACAGAAGCTCCTGTGCAGAGCAGTTCATTGATCAGTGTTTGAGATCAGAAACGCTGGAATTTTTCTCTGCCGTTTCACAGCCGGTAAATCATCTGGATCAGAACCACGGCTGACAGGATGTATCTGTTACAGCTGTTGGCAGTTCCTAGAGAGAGAGGAAGAGACGAGGTCATTAACACAGACTCGGCTTCACTCTATTGTTTCTACTCTTCCAAAATAAATGTTATTAACAAACAATCCAGGAAGGAAAAGTCTTTCCCTTTTTTTGTTTAATTCAACTCATTTGTCACATTAACAAACCTACCACTGCCAACAAGGACTTCGACTTCAACTGTGAAGTTCTTCTCTCCAAGATGTCCTCTCGTCTGTGCCGTGTATTTCCCAGCATGCTTTCTGCTGGAGTAAGTGGGCAAACCCACTGCCTGTCCGTCTCTGTACCAGGTGACTGAGGGTTGGGGGTTCCCTCCGACGTCACAGACCAGACTCTCCCCTTCTCTCACCTGTAGCTTTTCTGGGCAGTGAAGGTGTGGTCCAACTGTGGAGAGCCATGGTTACCGTCAGAGGAGGGAGAAAAGTCACGACTGCGTTCAGTGGAATCAGTTTGATGTTTGCAGTAACATCGATTTCATCGAAACATTTTTCATTTTTAATGTGATCAAAGACTGTTCCCCAGAAATAACTGAAGAGTTGTCAGCAGTTTCACTCACAGTTCACTGAGGCGTTGAATTTTTGCGAAGTCACCACTGGGGGGTGCTTTGGTCCTTCGGGTCCTAGTTCCAGCTCGGCCTCACACCAGTACTGAACCCCATTGTCTTCCTTCTTGGGGAGGATGTCCAGAGTGAAGACTTCAGTCACCGGTTCCTTCACGGTGTTGTTGGAGCGGAGTCGAGCCAGTGCCGTTTGACCTTTATAAAAGGTCACAGTCAGGAGTTCAACAGGAGCGGCCTGCTGCACTTCACACTGCAGAGAGTACCGGTGACCCTCCACCATGGCCCCGCAGTGGTTGACAAAGCTGATGGACACGTTGTCCGGAGGCTCTGTGGACCAGGAAGTACAGACAAAGACGTTAAAACTACATTCAAGCAACGTCAGACTTAAACAATGTCACACGTGAAGTTATTGTCGAAGGTCTGTTTTCAAAAACCTTCAGACCAGTGTGTAAAAGTAAACCATAAATGTGGCTTCATGGTGTGATTATGTTTTGTAAAAAAAAAATGAAATTGAAAAAGTTTGTACTCACTGTAGACCACTACTGGGACGTTAATTTGACACTGCCCTTCCTGATCAATTAGTGCATAACACATGAGCTGGATGCTCCACTCAGTCATCCTGTCTACACTCCAGACTAGATACTGAGCCACCATGGGCTCTGGAACTGGCTGCAAAAAAAACAAAGAAAAAGAATATAATGTCAAACAACTTCATCTGCTTGGGTTCATCAACAACTCCAAAAACTTGGATTTTATTTTTAATCCTGGTTATAAACTGGAAGAAATGATAACAGCATGTGATGTTATTTAGCAGCTCATTAATGATGCGTTCAAGTTCCTGAAACATGTAGGGTATTTTCAGATCATTTTAAATCTGCGGACGTCACCCTCGTACCGTTGGTGCGTTCCATCCCAGGGGTGTAAACTCCATCTTAGATCGAGAGCAGTTGACTGTAGCAGGATCTCCAAACCTGTGATCAGAAGGTTCAAGGCTGGATTTGTATCAACAGCTTTAACTGACCTGCAGTTTTTACCAAGTTTGTGTCCGATGTTTCCCAGCTTCCCTTTGTTTGGTGCTGGTTCTGGTTCAGAGCAGATCTGACCCCGAACACCTCAGTGGTCTGAACCAGAACATCAGAATTTGGATCTAAAACCTTTTGTTGTTCTTCCTAATTTTTCAGCTTCCTTCAATCTATTTTGGATCTAAAACCTTTTGTAGTTCTTCCTAATTTTTCAGCTTCCTTCAACCCGGTTCCACCATACAGTTTTAAAGGTGTTGTCGGTTTGAATCTGTCTTTTCTTATCAATAACGTAGGGCTAACTCAGCACAATTTCATGTAAAATCATCGTCAACTTGAGAACGTACAATTGTAGCACTGTGAAAACGTTATTCCATACCTGACCACCAGGGTGGAGGGTGATGTGGTCAGAGTGCAGGCAGCCTCTGGACTTGACTCTCCAGTGCTGCTGGTGAAGGGAGTGGTGACAGGAGAGGTGGATGATGGGAGTCTCGAGGGGTCAGGTGATGGAGCAGGTGGGCGGTGGATGGATGTGGTGACTGTGGTGAAAAACAAAGCAGGCGAGGGAAACAACACACAGGAGGTCAAATGTCATTTACCTGGAATTTATGACAGATTGTTATGAAAACAACAGTTTATTCTCAACATGAAAAAAACAATATATAATATTCAGAATTTTGGAAACTGTAGTGACCTGCGGAGCCCAGTTCTTATCACTGCGTCTCCCCCAACATTTGCCTCGGGGCATGAACTCGTGAGTCATTTTCCACTGTCTTATCACAACACAGGCAAGGGTCAATTGAATTTTGCCATCTCGTAAAATAATACTCTTTTTTTGCTGATCCATTGTGTAGCATTGTTTGGCCGTGCACTGAATACACCCAGTGTGTTCCTCTGAGGAAGGAAGGACACCCTGCCCAAGTCAGACGGACTCCCTTCTCTTTTCTGTGTCCATTGTTCCACTGAATCCTGGGGTTGTTCTCCGGCCTATCTGAGGATGGATCTCGCCCGCAGTGGCTCACTGGTGTGTGTGTGTCACTGTGGGTGTGTGTGTGTGTGTGTAAGTGTGGGTGTCAGTGCCAACTGTGTGGTCAAGATTCCTCAGCTAAGAGATCATTTGACAAAATGAACAGTCAGGGAAATCCTTCATCTGTCAATCACATGGTCTGAGCCACAAATGAATCAAAAAGATGAGTTTATTTTAAAAACAAAATTCAAAATGGTATAGATATTTATGATATATACAATTAATAGTTGAACGAGATATGACAAAGATCAGGTATAAAGTGCTTATAAATGCACCTTCAGTCTGTAGTAATAATAAAATATAATTATTTCATTTAAAAGAGCCACATGTGCTTATGATTGATGTTGATTGATGGTTAATAGTAAATATTAATATTTAGTTTAGTAAATGTAGCATTAATTAAGAAAATGTACAGGGTCACAATATAGCATTTTTAATATTTACCAAAACAATATCTATTTATTAAAATGTAATGTTAATTACTGTAATTTGAACTTTTTCTAAGACTTTACACTCCACCCTGTTTTTGACTCAATTTGAACTTTTTCTTTACACTCCACCCTGTTTTTGACTCAAAAAAAATCAATATATATATAAATGTATATCCAGTCTATGTGTGTGTGTATATGAATGTACTGTATATATAATTATTTATAATGAATGATTAATTAATTAATTCAGCTAAAGCTATCCCAACATCCACCACAGTCTCCTGTGTGTGATCAACACTCATTAACGTCCGCCGTCGAAGACACTCACCTGAGTTAAATAGGTGGAAGAGCAGGAGTGTGATTGGCCTCTGAGGCGCGAACATCCTTCATCGGTTTCTCAGGAATTTCAGCTGCTGATGTGACGTCTGTGTCGCAGCCACGTCTTCTGGAGGTGAGATGCTAACGGTGACACGGTCTGAGACTTCTGAGAGAAACGCTGAGCACATCTGGGTAATACTGTGTGCGTGTGTGTGTGTGTGTGTGTGTGTGTGTGTGTTTCTGAATGTAATCATCAAGCCGTTGCTTTGCTGTGGCCTCTGAAGCCAACCTATGGGCGTTCTCTGTTGGTATATTGAGAGGAGGAAGGAAGGGAGGTTCAAGAATAAAACAGTGTAGTGCTGAAGCATGGAGGGCAAGAGTGTGTGTGTGAGTGTGTGTGTGTGTGCGTAAGAGAGAGAGAGAGATTTTCTTTATTTTTTCTACCAAATATCTGTACATTCACGGTCATTTGACCAAAATAACTCAAATGTCATTTTTGCGCTCTGCTAACGCAGCGTCAGCCCTGTCTAATAATCCTTCACCGTTTCATCTTTTCTGGTCATTCGATGGCTTGGTTTGACTTACAAATAAAATACAAAGTAAGTGAGCAGTATGTACAAAATATCACCAAATGAACTCCAGGGGTCAATACAAATGTAGGTTAATCATTCTCCTTTAGTAAAGTGGGTCGTCAAACTCAAATCCACACTGGGACAAAATTAAAAACTGAGACGAAGTCTTGGCCAAACTTAATATTTATTAAAAAATTGATGGCAATTGTTGTTTTCCCTTTTCTTCAGATCTGTAATATAGAATTATTTCACATGGAAACAAACTTTAGTTTTGCGTAATCTAACAACCAAAGGTTAATATTATTTAAAAAAAAGAAAGAAAATACAGTGGTATTTGTTTCTTATTATGTCTCTTTATCTGTAGCCTTTGGAGTTCTGGAGTTTTTATTGAACTCAAACAACAACAAAAAGAAAAAAAAAAGTATGTGCTATAGCATAGCCCATAGCAGAAATCTCACGAAACCGATTTCTTATAAAACAGATCCTACAAATGTCTACGGTGTGTACGTCTTAAAGGTACATACACAGGTACACAGATTTACCTGGTGTTTACAGTGAAAGTGAAAGTCTCAGATACTTTCACTTTAAACCAACGAAACACAAGAGAGTGAAAACCTGATGTGTAAAAAAAACAAAAAACAAAGTATTGTTTCACTCTAGTCAAAACAAAGTATTGTTTCGCTCTAGTATAACAGAGAGAGAGTTACTTCACTGTAGTTTTGGTATTTTTTATAAATGTGTCGAGCTGTACTCCCTGAAGGAAGTCAGTTTCTCTTTAAAAACGTCCTTGTGTTTCACCACTTCCTGTCCTGTCTCACCGCCGTCTCTGTGTGAGTGTGAAGCCCTGGTAAGTCTGACTGCTTATCTCTGTGTGTACTTTTATGAAATACATAGACGTTTGTGGGGCGGTAGGGTCTTAGTGAGCGTCTTTAAAGTTCAACTCTCAGTTTTAAGGTATTATAAATCAATAAGCCAGAGTGTAGTTCAGGTTAGTCGTCCTCACAGATGAAGCCCGTTCACCATTCAAACCTTCAAGCAAATGTCTCTGGGACAGCGTCAGGATGTGGTTGTTGAATTCCAGCTCTGGATGTTAGTTAACGTGAGAATCTGTGGGTTGAGTTTTTTTACTTCCACTTTACTAAATCTTTGTTTTTCTGTATGAGGCGTAGCCACGAGAATGGTTAACTTGTGTTCATAGTTGGCAGTCAGTCGTAGTTTATCAATGATTTACTCAAATTTATGACCACGGCTACGGCATCCTGTCCTTCACTGCTAATACCGGTGACTGTAAATACATTATTACACTATTACACAGACGGTCTGTGATTAACAGCAACTTAGTTAAATGAGTTAAACTGAGTAGCATGTTACACCTCAGCAGATATAAAACTGAACATCTCAAAGACAGATAGACAGATAGATATCTTATCTCTTTTAATGTCCACCGTTAAATTGTACAATATTATATTAATTCCATAAAGTAAATAAACATAGTTTGTTGGCCACACATTCAGTTTTAAAGCGCAGATGTCGGTTCTGTACTGTTTCAGTTTAACTTCTCCTCCTCCAGTTCAGTGGACCATGATGGTGGTTCCAGAGCTGCTCCTCGAGGTTCTGGAAGACCTGATCAACGACGACTTCAAAACATTCAAGTTTTACCTGTCAATCCGGGTCCTAGAAGGTTGCAAACCGATTCCCAAATATTACCTGGAAAATGCGTCCCGGATAGAAACAGTCAGCTTAGTGACTGACAGGTACGGTGAAGAGACGGCCGTGGACGTCACTGTTGAGATCTTACACAAGATGGGCCAGAACAATGCTGCGAAGAGGTTGAAACAACAACGCTCAAGTGCAGGGGCTGGTATGTTCCAAACCAGACGAAGACCAAACCATGGCTTCTATAACGTGATCTTTGGTCTGTTCTAATAAATGTGTCTCTGTTCCTCTGCAGGGACACAGTCTGCTGCTGCAGCTGCCAGCGCCTCCTCTGCTGCAGCTCCTTCTGCTCCCATGTCAGTG
Source organism: Cynoglossus semilaevis (assembly GCF_000523025.1). Lineage (NCBI taxonomy): Eukaryota > Metazoa > Chordata > Actinopteri > Pleuronectiformes > Cynoglossidae > Cynoglossus > Cynoglossus semilaevis. The sequence goes on along the minus strand of NC_024315.1, from coordinate 1,224,180 downwards.
TCGGCACAGCAGGAGGGTGTTGTAATTGCCCCAAACATTAGCGGTAGCACCACAGGGTCGTGGAATATAAGCATTCAAAAATCATGATTTTATGAATGTTTTTTTTTAATAAACTCCAGTGTTTGTGGTCTTGACTCATATTTGTCGTAACATTGTTTAGAGTTTCTGCCTTTCTTTAATGTTTGACACATAAGCTACGCCCCACGTGTCAAACTAAGGCCCAGGAGCCAAATCTGGCCCACAGTGTACTTATATTTGGCCCTTGAGATCATATCAAATGTGTACTAGGGTTGGCCCCCAGTGTATAGCTCCTATATACTGGCAGTATTGTTAGTATTAGCGGTGTATGCGATGTTATAGCACATACTTTTTTCTTTTTTTTGCCTGTGAAAAAAAGATTTACTGGGACAAACAGAAACAAATACCACTGATGTGTGTTGTATTTTCAAATTTTCATGTGTTTTAATAATATAATATTAAGCTTTGGTTGTTCTAGATTCAATGTTTACACAGAGAAAATGCCTGGTAATGTCACAACAGAATACTGACAAAATTTAAATTAATAAATTAATAAAATTAAATCAAAGTTTAATTTAGGTGTCCTTTGGTGACAGAAAGGCACTTATGAAATAAAATGTATTATTATTATTAGAAATAATTTGAAGGTGATGTCAATGACTCTCCTGTTTCAAAACCATTGTTGCATCTCATCAAACTAAAACCTTAAATCTTCTCTTCTTCTATCTTTCTATAATGTATTACATAACTAAATTTAAAAAACGCAAAGGTCAAAATGATTATTTAACAATATTGAACAGTTTAGATCATTTAATTCTGCAGAGTTCTTAATGAAATGTAGGCTATTTCTCTTTAACTAACAGCCTATCGGTGTTTTTTAATCGAATCATGACGTGTACGTCTGAAACGCAGCTTTTTCATTCTACGTGGAGAAAAAAAGAAATCACATGACAGCGACCCGGAAGTAGTTTGGACCACGTGACGAACTCGACGCATTCTTGAAACGCTTAGATCCTACTCATTCCGCCTATAGTTAACATATTTGTAGTTTACTTTATGTTCCACATACCTATTCAAATTCGGTAACATTGTGTGTACGGTTTCGACAACCCAAACTTGAATGTGTAACGTAACATGTAGTGACGTGTTCGTCGGACCATCGCGCAATGTTTTGCTCTTGATGACGGACCCGGAAATGAGATTGTAACGCCTACAAGCTAGCTGGGAGCCTACGCGATGAAAGCACAAAAGAATAGGAAAAATAACGTTTCTGTCCGAATTTGCTAACAGACGGTGCGACATCACTGCCGATATCGAGGGAATATAACGCTGAAACTTCCTCCTCGATAGTAAAGACCAAACGGCGGAGCTCGCTCTCCAGGTTCCTACCAGCGGGTGCTAGTTAACTTTAGCCGAACGTTAGCAGGCAGTGACCGGTGATGGCAGTGGCACAGAGAAGCTGTGTTGTGGCTTATTTACTCGTGCTTCTGCTGACTAGCTGCAAGGCGAGGATACACAAGCTCACCCTGTGGGTAAGTAAGACTAAGACTCGAGCGTTGGTTGGTCGGGAGCTAACATGTAGCATTGGGCTAATGGAAGTGGATGGAGTTCAGCATTTCAATGTGCGGTACTTGGCTGTGATGGCGGACAATCGACTAAGCAGTTTGTGTAGAAGTTTGAGTTGTTTGAAAATAATATAGTATTTTCAAGAAATATTAATAATAATTAATGTTTCCTTATCATACAAGATAAGGACATATTAAGGAAATAAGGGACCACATAACGACACAAAAGGAATCCCTCGGCATATGGCTGTGTGTTCATCTGCCTTTTGCTTGTATTTTCCGTTTGAAAATAAATGTCTTGAATGGGTAGTTAAAGTTAAAAGTTAGGGTAAGTTAAATTGTGGGGCAGGAGAGGGAAATATTTGAAACACAACGCTGTTGTAAAGACCAAACAAAGGTGAGGCTCTCTGGTCAGTGGAGGAACGGGAAGTTAAGTCAACTTTGAGCACAACATTATTTGTTATCAGTGGAAAAAACTGTTGGTGCACGTTTAATGGTTTGAGCTGTAATGGAGGGCAGTACAACGTGTTGTTTGTCTGAAAAAGAGTCAGTGAGGTTTACTACAGGCTCTTCCCTTAACCTCCCTCACTGTCTGTCTTCACAGAATGAAACCCGTGCTGCTGTTGACCTAAACAACTTTGGATTCTATGCTAATGCCACCTTGGACGTCAACCTGGTTTCCCTGCGCATTCCTTCACAGCTAGTGAACTACAGTGCTCAACCGGTAACAAGTCTCTGCAGTATTTTACAGTATTACAAAAATAAAAAGTCCCAGAAATGCATTAAAATGCAAGATTAGGTCCTAAAACATGCTGCCAAGTGAATATTTTGTTTAAAACTCCAAAAATATTTTATATGAATATTTCAAAAACCACCCAAAACACACCTTACTATAGCCTTACCATCGTGAAAAATAAATAAAAAACAGCTATGTTTCTCTGTAACTTCAACATTGTGTACACAGTCTCACTCTAATTATTTAAAAATGAAAAGCCTGTGACACATACTCTTCAGTTATCCACCACTTAAGTCAAATGTATCTTATTTCACATTGACAAACAACAGTGGGTGCTTTATAAATACCAGAAACTTAGACAGAAAGTTGTGAAGCACTCGGAACAACAAAAGCAGAAGGAAAAAAAAACATCAAACAGTAAAGTTGATGTGTGGTGTGTGAGTTTTTTTTTTTGTTTAAACACAGTACACTTCTATGATTATCTATTTAATGTTGATATTATGACTCTCTGTAGAGATCTATAACAAGGAAACCCTTTGAGAACAGTCCAATATTCCTGGTGTTGGTTTGTTTTCTTGTTCTTTTCTTTCTTCTCTAGTGATTCCAAATGTAGATCCCTCTGTTCTAATGATAGTAACCTGATGTTCAGATGGAACAGCATTGTCTTTATCATGATTAAATTGCTTAAAAAAATTCAATATATTGCCATGCCTATCGTATCGCACTATGTCATAATATATTGTATCGTGGCCGCTGTATCGTGATACCTATCGTATTGCCAGATTCTTGCCAATACACAGCCCTAGAGAAAAATACATTCTGCTGAAAAGAAACTGGATTTTACTGCATACAATAAATTAAACCAAAATAGAACAATTTATCCCTGTAGACTTTGTCTTAAAGGTGTTTATTTTCCTGTTACAAGTCTGTTCTCCACAGAGGCTCCTGTTTATAGTTGATTATAGTCAGTTGTTTTTTTTAATTTTTTTTTATGTTTGTCTAATTTTGTTTTAAACTAAAATAGCTGCACTCAGTCTTTAGGTGCGAAGTAAAAAGACAAGAAGAAAATTCTCTGTTTTTTGTGTTATTGTTGTATAAATGATCGCATCGGTTCTACTCTGTGCAGGTCGGCTTCAGTCTCTCCAGGTCACGCGTGAGCCGAGTCTTGACCTACACAGTGAGTCCACCCCGTCACTGACTGAAGCCTGAAACCAGTGCTTGATTTTTATGTTGTTGGATATGGCGTGGGTGAAAACTCAGTTTGTTTCTTCTTGTTCAGGCTGAGGAGACTGAAGAGTGTCCACTCATACTGACTGATCTGATTCGTAATGATGAGGAGCCTCTCGTTCTCTTCATTCTCAATGTCAAACCCCTCAGGTGACTGTCACAGAAAGACTGAAGTGTGTGTCTCATTTGGTTGAAGATTTTCATGTGCCCCTAGAGGGCACTCTAGGCTTGTGTAAAGGTGTTTGCTACTCCTTTACCACTGGAAATGTACATGTTTGCATTTTTTACATCATTAAAATGTAGTATATTGTTAACTTCTTTTATATCAGTATCAACCACCAGTCCTTCTCCTGACTTCTTTGTTATTGTGACCTTATCAAGTCAGGGGTTCTTCCATTTATTGTCTGTTTTATTGGACACCTTCCCTAACTTGCATTACCAGCAAATATATAATGAATATAATTCTTAAAAGATCACATTTTTAATCACTCTTCATTATAATAGCCTATGTTCTTATTTTACACTTGTTTTTTATATCTACTTTCCAAACAAACATATGTTGAAGTATTACCCAACCTGTACTCAACCCTTATTGACTTTGTGTGTGTGTGTTTGTTTGTGCAGCGTCACTGTGAAATCTTTTGGGAACCAAGACAACATCTTGACAGCCAAACTGAAGGCAGATGTAGCTAAAGGTCTGTTCTTTCACACCTACAGTCTGACAAAGTCATTCAGTGTTTCCACTCTGCCCACGGCAGCCGCGCTCCCTCCATAACTGTCATCGCCTGTTTGCTGTAGGTGAGAGGAAAACCAGGGAGGCTGCTGACGCTCCTCCTGCTGCTCCTGCTGCTCCTGCTGCTCCTGCTGCTCCTGCTGCTCCTGCTGCTCCTGCTGCTCCTGCTGCTCCTGCTGCTCCTGCTGCTCCTGCTGCTCCTGCTGCTCCTGCTGCTCCTGCTACTGATGCTACTGCTGCTCCTGCTGCTGAGGCCAATCCAGTGGACAACACTCAGACACCAGTACATGAGACAAAGAAGGTTGAGAAGAAGGATGAGGTGGAGGTGAAGGCACCAGTAGACACTGTGAAAGTGGAGGAGAATGGATTCAACGTGAGACGTGTTTCTTCTCTCTTACTTCTGACCGTCGTCTCCTCCACTGAGTCCGTCTCTAATCTGTTACTGTGTGTTTCAGTTGGGGACGACCAAACAGCTGTCTCTGGCTGTGGACGAAGTCAATGGCTCCTACAATTTCAGCGTAAGTAAAAGTTGGACCGTTTCATTTGGTCGTGCTGGAGTGTGACACGTTATTTGCCTGTTGTACCGCAGGTGTCTTGCCTAGAAATGTTAAACAATTTTTTTGTTAATAAATGTTAATGTTGTGTATGCTGTGACATTTCTGGTTTAAATTTTAGCTTTTGTACACATCACCCGTTGTATCCCTCCTCCTCAGTTCCACATGGTGTTCGGCCCACGGTCCGAGGGTCCGTACAGCCTCAAATTCCACTACTGTCAGAACAGGATTCCTGGCTTCAAACTGCCTTATTCACTCTCTGTAAGTTAGCTACCTGTGTGTGTGTCCTGATGGGGCTATATTTATGAGGATGTTATTATTGAACTGTGTTTGGGACACTTTGTCCATAAAGACAACACTTCAGGCCAAGATTCAGTTGAGAGAATTTGGAAATGTGTATAATGGCTGAAAACAAAAACCTGTGACCGTCATCTGCAGGTTGAGATTACAGAGAAGAATCCCGAGGGTTTCCTGTCAGCAGCCGAGATCCCGCTGTCTCGTCTTTATATCTGCATGGCGGGGGTCTTCTTCGCTGCGGCCATGGTCTGGGTGTACACACTCATGAAGCATAGGTACACACACACACACACACACTGACAGTAGTGCATGTTGTGAGTCCACTGCCAATAAATGAGTAAAGACACAGTCTGAGAAAAAGCTCCCACTAACCAATAGTAACACTCTAACTAACAGTGCTAAACAGCGCCCCCTTGTTTACTGGTCTGCTTCTCTTCCTGTCTCCTGTCAGATTGTGGTAGTGTTTGTTTTACAGGACCAAAACTGTGTGGAACATGTACACACTGACGTAACGTAACCATCATGGAGATGTTGATGTTAAAGTCAAAAGTGACCTTTTTTTTTTTGTTACTTCCATGTCAATCCTCCCTCCAGGTTCAGTGTGTTTAAGATCCACTGGCTGATGGCAGCGTTGGCCTTCACCAAGTCCACGTCACTGGTGTTCCACAGTGTAAGTGTCAGCACAGTCACTGTCAACACTCATTAGCTGGTGTTGATCAGGTCTCTGAATGTAACTCTTTTTTATTTCACCCAGATCAACTTTTACTTCATCAACACCGAGGGTCATCCGATCGAAGGCTGGGCCGTCATGTATTACATCACACATCTGTAAGAACTGCCGTCTGCGATCAAGTTCCATCTACATATTTTTTTTTTATTTGACTTTACCTTTTTTTTAAAAATAAATCAATGTGTGTGTGGTTGTGGTCTCCAGGCTGAAGGGAGCTCTGCTCTTCATCACCCTGGCACTCATCGGCACCGGCTGGGCTTTTGTCAAATACATCCTGTCTGACAAAGAGAAGAAGATCTTCATGATCGTCATCCCCCTGCAGGTCAGTGTGTGTGTGTGTGTGCGTGTGACAGGTCAGTAATGTGTGGTTTGGAACAGTCTGCGCTCATGTATCTGTCACCTGTTGCCTGCAGGTTCTTGCTAATGTAGCCTACATCATCATCGAGTCCACGGAGGAAGGCTCCAGTGAATACTACCTGTGGAAGGAGATCCTCTTCCTCGTGGACCTGATCTGCTGTGGAGCCATCCTGTTCCCTGTCGTCTGGTCAGTTCCTCTCAGCGCTGCTTGTTTCTGAGTTACCAGTGTAATTAACAAAGACAAAGTTGAAGGTTAGCGTTGACTGGTTCTGTTCACCAGATATTGGACAAACATGGTGCTGCAGGAACACACTGTCATTCACACACGAACCAGAAAACTTGGTTTAACAACGTTGAAACTTGGCATCAGATTGAAGTCATTTTAAACCTGGATTAGTTGTCGATATGGAGTGTGTATTGGCAAGAGTCTGGTGATACGATGTGTATATGTTTTTAAACATATACACATCGTATCATATACATTAGAGTTTTTAAAATTTTTTATGCACATATCAGTAGAAGAAGAAGAAGAACTGTGAGGGTAAAATGCAAAGTTAACATCAGATAATCCCATCACACTGATTTATATCATACATTTTTATTATAATTATTATTGTTTTGCCCACCATGATTTAATAACTTAAAGATCAGTCAGTTAATAGGAGATAATCAGTACAATTATATTATATTACTCATCACTTTAGCGATAATTGGTATCAGACTCAGTCTGCGTTTGTTGGTTTGAAGCCGTAAACAGTAAAATGTTTGTTATTGAATGATTCTATTTCCCGACGTGTTTCCAGGTCGATCCGTCATCTACAGGAGGCCTCCAGCACAGATGGCAAAGGTGAGAATCCTGCCCAGCTTCAGATTTAACGGGTTTAAAGTTTAACGAGTTGAAATAACTTTCCTCTCCGTCGTGTCTTTCAGCTGCCATGAACTTGGAGAAGCTCAAACTTTTCCGACATTACTACGTGATGGTGAGAGCAGCGGTCGAGTGTTGAATGAGGACGTGTCACCGCTGCAGTGTTTCTGACCCGTCTGTGTTTTTGTTCTTAGATTGTCTGTTACATCTACTTCACCAGGATCATAGCCATCCTCCTCAAGGTCACCATGCCCTTCCAGTGGCAGTGGTGCTACGAGGTAAGACGAGAACAGCTGTGTCTGAGGGTCAAAGGCTGACTCAGCGATGACCAAGCAGAAACTGACAGAGCGGTTTTTGTTTTTTTTCCACTCGTATCATCTGGACATGTGGATGTTGAAGTAACCCCAGGCAGTGGAGTCAGTCGTTGCACTTTTCACACACTTTTGTACCAGGAACATGATGTTCTGTAATATGTAGAGAAGTATTTTGTCAGACAAGAGTGTGTCTTTGTCGACCCTGGTCTGGGGTTTACTCCTAATGTTGTTTATCAAGAGGAAGGTCTGTCTTTTGTCAGTTGAGTCTTCGTCGTTGTGTTAACGTCCTTCGTCTATCTTAACATCTTTTCTCCCACCCTTCACCAAACGCCTCGATTCTCCTCCTGTCTGTGTCCACAGTTCTTGGTGGAAGTGTCCACTCTCATCTTTTTCGTCATGACGGGCTACAAGTTCCGACCGGCGTCCAACAACCCCTACCTGCAGCTGCCCCAGGACGAAGACGACGTGGAGATGGACGAAGTGTAAGAACACACCTGTTCAAAAAAAAAAAAAAACTTGACCTCTGTGACCTTTCATGTCACAAAAATGATGGCTTCCCCCTCCTGTGTGTGTGCAGAGTCACTGAGTCAGGAGCTCTGGAGGGCATTTCCAAGGTGAAGAAGACGACTAACGGACGGGAGCGTCAGAAAGAGTCCACCTTGTGAGCCGCAAAGCTTCATGGGAAGAGAGGCTCTCAAACATCCTGTGACCAGCTCGGGGTGGACGAGGGGGCTCATGGACCAAAGCTCTCCACCCAACATTGACAGCTATCATTTCTACACACTCCTTTTGTCGCTGCAAGAGTTTAAAAAAAAAAAAAAAGAAAACAAAAAAGAAAAGCTCCTGATTCCAGGAAAGGAGGCGTGACCACTGTCAGGCTATGCAAAGAAAACAAAACGACGACAACAAAGACTTTTTTTGAAACACTTCTGAGGGTTTTCAGAAGGAAACAAACTTTGCCACAAGACTGAACGGAAACGTGAACAACTGCTCTCTGATTTATTTTTATTTTATTTTTTTGCTTTTGTTGCTTTTCTCCCTTTTGTATCTTTCTCTCCAAAGATAACTATCATTTTAGAGAAGGAACCTCTCCTGGGTGTGTGTTTGTCTAAATGGAACTGAGCGCTGAGCTCATGTGTGACCAGAGAACGTGTGTGTGTGAGTGAGTGTGTGTGTGTGTTAGAGACAGACACAAGATTCAAACACATGCTGTGTTTTTCTTTCCTCCCTGTGGAATCTCCAGTCCGTACTCAGGTGTACGGTCCATCAGTACACAGTCTGCAGTCAGGCCGTAGTACAACTTCACCACGCAGTACCACCTGTTACCTTCTACATACACTTGATTTATGTATATTGAAATATATATATATATATTTATGGATGCCCTGGGTTGTTTATTTCAGTATATTTGGCCTTTTTGCTTATTATTGAAATGTTATATTTCAGTATTATAGTTTATCATAGAGAGGTTTGTTTAGAACTGTTTTTGTGAATTAGTGCTTTGGTCGTTGAGTTGCACTCACACGCTGTGAACCTGGACCTCTGAATATATAAGCCAATAGGGTTTGGAATTTTTTTTTTTTTTTGTCAATATCATTGACAACCTACAACAACAATAACAACAGTTTTTTTTAAATGTATAAATACACAGGTGACCCTGTTGTTCCAGACTGGGCCAAGAGGTGGCGACCCGCTGATCATAGTTGACTTTTTTTCACCTCTTTTCCTCCTGCTCTCGATGTGAATCTTCTGTTTTTTGAATCAACTTCTCACGTGTTGATGAAAGTTGAGGATGGCGTGGACGGACGTTTGTAAATAATTTACAGAAAAGCGTGTTGATATCAGAAGACGAGCACTTTACACTTTTTGGAAGAACTGCACAAGTACACGTGGTACTGATGAAAGTACCAGGCGGCTTTTGGACTTCTTTTCAATAGAT